>NC_059126.1:0-335488 GCF_020740685.1 Jaculus jaculus
TTGATTTCCTCTTATGTGGCATCTAGCACACTATTTCCAGCCCCACCACACACAAACATGTATGTCAGTTCCTTGTTTCTTTAGGTTTGCTTGAGTTTCAGAGGAGAGAAACAAGATCTTATTTTTTGTTTTTGTAGTTGCTGTCTGTTTTCTTTGCTTTCTTCTCTGTCTACACTATTGTACCTATGTTATTTCAGCTAGCACACCATGTGGTCTATAACTCTGGGATTCACCTTATTCTGTGTCGTTGTACCTGCTTTCTATAGGTTGCATATGATATGCTAAGCTTTGAAATTGTGCAATAGGGCTAAAGATACAGCCTAATCAGTAAGGTGCCTGCCTTGTAAGCCTGAAGACCTAAGTTTGAACGTAGAACCCATGAAAAAAATTTAAGTGCATTTGTCACTGGCCAGCCAGTGTAGCCTAAATAATGAGCTCCAGAACAATGAGGCCCTTTCCCAAAAAAGGCAGACAGAGTTCATGAGGAATGACATTCAAGATTGTCGTCTGACCACACCCTGTGAAGGTCTTTTAATGCTTTATGTTTTTAATGTTTCAATGTTTAATGGTTTTTTAATACAAATGGCAGGAAAAAATTAAAAAAAGAGAACCAAGAAAGACAGCCAACTCCCACCACTTCATGCCACCTCTAACCGGGAGCAACTTCAAAGAAAGCGGTGACATGAATTATGTTCTTAATGACAGCCTAACAACCTTGTCCAGGGTGATGGTGAAATACAGAGTGATCAATCAAAATCCATGAAAGAAGAAATCCAGATGCAACAGAGTACTCGACACTAAATCTGACTGACAACAAGCCTGCACTGACTAAAGGAACTTTCTGGGAAAGAGCACAAAAAGATTCTAGGTCACACAGAAGGTAGAAATACACTGAAACACAGTTCTACCACTATCCCACCTGACCAGACTGAGCCTTCATGACCCCACAGTGAATACCATAATGTGACTAAGGAACGTGCTCCGTCCCCCAAATAGCAGGAGCAAGGGCAAGGGTATCAAATGGTATTAAGTGAAACTATATATAACATAAAATTCGAAAATATAAAATTATTGGCTGTATTTAGGGCTGAATGATTGGAAGTAGTTTACATTTCTACCATTATCTAAGGTGTCTTTTAGGTATCTTGTATTATGCAACCATCTGATTTCCTGAAATTCTATTCCAGGGTGAAGAATAAGATAAATAACTAGAGTGTTTCTGTCACAGCAGGAAATGGAAACAAACTACAACAAGTGTTTATTTTCTCAAATACCAAACAAGCACACAAGTCATGAGCAAAGAACACCCACTAGGCCAAAAGACTGAATAACATACAGCAAACAATAAACTTTGACGATAAAGTCACACATGAAGTGCCTCTGCCATGTCTTGATACGATTCAGGTTCCCCACTCCTCATCCTGGTTGTGCTCCTGCCTCCAAATCCAAGCGCTCAATGAGCCCCATCACCACGTGCAGCATGTCAAGGAAGTTGTTGATGGGCCTTATCACCAGAGCAGGGTTTTCAGTCACCCATGTACTAAAAGGGGGCAATAGGCACCATTAGAAAAGATAAGAGATCTGTGAAGGTCCATGCACAAAGCCTGGTGCTAAAAGTCTCCCAACCAGCCTGCCTTGTAGCACTCTCCCTGGAGACTATGTCCTCACGCATGGGCCACCCCTCCCACTCCACAGTCGTGGAGAACTTACGCAGACAGAGCATTATCAACCACTGTGTAATTCTGCTCAGTTGCTGGTTCCTGACGGCGCCGGGCCAGTGAAATTAAGTAGCTGCGCGCTATGTCTGCCTCCTGACGGTTGTGGAAATACACTATTATAGAGCTGAGAAAAAGTATGGTTAAGGCAACAACCCGGAATGAGTTTCTCCATGTTATTTGCTCCACTACACATAAAAGGCACATGTCAGAATCTACCACCAACTATAGCTCAGCTCAGACCACTTGGTGATGATTCGGATCTTTCGCTACCCTAAGCCCTGTAGCCTCAGAGGCACTGAGGAGTCCCAAACACCTTGTGATAATTTGAATCTTCCCCTACCCCAAGCCCTGTAGCCTCTGAGGCACTGAGGAGTCCCAAACACCTTGTGATAATTAGGATCTACCCCTACCCCAATCCCGACAGCCTTCTGAGGCATTGGGGAGTCCCAACTGTGCCAGTAAACTCACACAGCTGGTCATGCCCTGGCCACGTGGCTCTTCGAAGCCCCTCACTTTTGCCCTCAGCTCTAAAATCGCCCCCAGCCCCTCACCAACGTTCTAGTCCCTCTGCGCCCTCTACTCCCCTACATGGGCTAAGGGGCTCCACAGAAAGGATACAACTCCATGGGAGGACTTCCAGCAGCTTCCGCCCCGGGTGCAGGGACAGGCGGAGCCTGCCCAGCGTGGGCAGCAGCTGCTGCGGGCCCGCCTCCCAGCCCTTGCTGGTCAGGTCGCCCCTCGTCGGGGTTGCCCGCAGCTGCCGCCATACCCGGACCCTGAGGGCCGCGCGGCTCACGGGCGCCTTCACCGCGGCCTTCACCCGCTGAAGAAGGGCCGGAGCCGCGCCGTTCTTCCGCAGCTCGGGGACCGCTCTGGCCACTCGGCTCTCCTTCTCCTTCCCCTCCTCCTCCTCCCGCGGCACCGCCTGGGCCACCTCGGGGCTCCTGCATGGCTGCTGCGGCCTTCCTCACGGAGCCTCGCTGAAGAACCGGCTCCCGCCGCGTCCGTTGAGGGAATGGGGCCGCGCTTCCGGCCACGCCCCTTTCCCCAACGTGCGTGGCACGTGAGCACAATGGCCCCCGAGAAACAGGAGCTCGGGAGCCTGGTTCCTGCCACCCGCGGGGACACCTCGGATGCCCACCCCGGCACGCATCCCGCGCACAGTCCGCCCCAGTGTCATTAGGGCAAGTTCACACTGTCAAGGTGGCTTCCCTACAACCCCACCTAGTGAAGGCCGGTGAGTGTTCTGAGCCATGGTAACCCAGGTCTTCGCCACCGTCAGACCTGCACATTTGCCCCCTGGCCCCTAGTCTCGAGACCGTCACACAGTGTCCTGTGCACTCAGCCCAACTTTAACGTGTCCCACACCATTTACTAATTTTAACACTGACCAAAACTCCAAAGTCTCAGGCACAGTTAAGACGGGCTCGTAATGGTGAGCCATATAAAATCTTTATAAAAAGGTACAGCTGCTTGTGACGGCAGGCGCCGGTAATCCCAGTACTTGCTTGTGAAGCCTACGGACGCAGGTGTGATTCTCAAGGTGGCACGTGCATCTGGAAGTCCTTTCAGTGGCTAGGGGCCCTGGCATGCCCGTTCTCCGTCTGCCTCTCCTCTCTCTGTTTCTCTCTCCCCTCTCTTCCTCTCTCTCTCCATTTCCCTCTGTCTCTAGTAAATGAAAAAATATTAATCTTTTTTTTTAAAGTTGTACTAATAAAATCCCAAGCAACCTAGTTTAATGACTTTTGAAGAGGGAAAGAAATAGATGAGTAAATAAACAAAGGCACTATCAATACTATTAAGAACAGAATGTAGAACCAAATTTAAATGACTACTGACACTTTTATCAGCCATGGGGTATAAAAATGAAGTAATTTTAGGTGCCTATCTGCATAAAGAGATAGAATATTGTTTGTATTTCTGTTGTTATTTATTTATTCATTTAGTTATTTATGATATAGAAAATAAAACAGCAGATAGAGAGAGAGAGAAATAGGAATACCAGGGTTTATAGCCACTGAAAATAGGATCTGGATTCATGTACTGCCTTGTGCACCTTATTTATGTGCCACCTGGGAATTGAACTTGGGTCTCTAGGATGTGCATTCAAAAGATTTTATGCTAAGCCATCTGTCTAGCTTTAATGTAAGTAAATTTAAGTTTTAAATATGTATTTAATTGCAAGCAGAAAGCTAGACAGTGAAAAGAGACAAACAGAACTTGGAGGTGTCAGTGCATCCAGCCACTGCAAACAAACCCCAGGTGCATGCATCATTTTTTGCATCTGGCTTTACATGGGTACTGGGGAATCCAACCTAGGTTGTTGGGTTTTGTATACATGTGCCTTAACTGCTGAAGCACTTTTCCAGCCTATTAAATTTTTATGTTGATTACAAAAGAAATGAAAATCAAGAAGCATGATATAATAATCATATGGGTTACAGGAAGATAGAACTATAACTTGAGACATCATATAAACAGAGGTGGCTTAAAACTGAAATATTCTACTTTGGAAGAATTAGATTATCTTCAAATTACACACTCATATTTATTTTGAAAAGATATCCCTAGATATTTAGCACTCAAACTTAATTTCTTAATACATGAATCTGGAGTTTTAAGAGGAAAAATAACAGAATTATCTTAACGTTAATATAAAGTGAGATGTGCAAAGAAATTAGCAGTCCATAGAAAATGGGTTACAAAATCCAGGAGTGGTGGCACTCCTAGCACTCAGGAGGCTGGTAGGAGATCACCGTGAGTGTGAGGCCACATGAGACTACATAGTAAATTCCAGGTCACCCTGGACTAGAGTGAGACTTCATAAAAAGGGGGGGGGGTGGTAACCATAAATCCCAAAATAAGTTTCTGGAAATTGCCGAAGCATCACAGTAATTACAAATATATCTGTGCTAAAACTTCTAATTAACAGGAAAAGTTGCAGGATTTTGTTTTAAAATACAAATTTATATTATGGAAATTGCATATGATAATTTAAACAATATTTAAAATGTGACACATCTTAAATTTAAATATAAAAAATGAAAAATTATATCATCTTAACCAAGTTTAGATAAGCATATGAAAGTAAAAATTGCTATAAAAAATGAAAGGTCTCAATGCGTGTTGTGTTGCAAAACCTTTTATCCCAGCACTTGAGACACAAAAGTAGGAGGATCACTGTGAGTTAGAGTGCAGTCTGGGACTACAGAGTTAAATTCCATTTCAGCCTGGGCTAGATTGGGACCCTACATCAAAACTTTCTACAAAAGGAGTCAGGCATTGTGGTGCATGCCCTTTAATCCCAGCACTCAGAGGGCACAGTTAGAGGATCGCCATGATTTTGAGGCCACCCAGAGATTACATAGTGAAATCCAGATGAGCCTAAACTACAAGACCCTACCTCAAAAAAAAATGGGATGGCTTAGCTATTAAGGTGTTTGCCTGCAAAGCCAAAATAACCTGGTTTGATTCCCCAGGACCCAAGTTAGCCAAATGCACAGGAGGCACATGTGTCTGGAGTTCATTTGCAATGGTTGAAGGTCCTATCAAGGACATTCCCCCCTGGTCCCCGCCCCCTGCTCCCTCTCGCTCTCTTTCTGTCTTTCTCTTTCAAATAATAAACAAAAATTTTTAAATAAAAGAAAGAAAAATTTTAAAAATGGTCTCAAACTCTTTGCCAACTATGTATCTGAGAGGGGATGATTGTGTAGAATCTTTTTTTAAAAAAATAAGAAAAAAGGTCAAAAAATGAAAACACTAGACAAAACAAAGCATCCCATCAATAAGTGGGCACTCTAATTGGACAGATACGTTCTCAAATAACACAATACATATAGCCAATAAGAGCTGGGTGTGGTGGTGTATGATTTTTTTTCCAGCCCTCAGGAGGCAGAGGTAGGAGGAAAACTGTGATTTCTGAAAAAGGCCACCATGAGAATACCGAGTGAATTCCGATCACCCTGGGCTAGAGTGAGACCCTACCTCACAAAAAAAGGCCAATAAGTATATTAAAATATTCAATATATTTAACCATCAGGGAAATGCAAATTAAAACTTCATGGAGATTTTATATCACCCCAGTCAGAATGGATATGTATGTCTTCTGAATTTTCACTTATTTGCACATGTGCCAAAGGTCATACCAGGGTCTCTCCACTACAAATGAGAAGGGCCCAAGCAGTTTTATTTTGGAGCCTGCAAAACTGAACCTGGACCAGTAGGCTCTGCAAGCAAGTGCCTTTAACCACTGAGCAATCTCCCCAGTCCCGAGAATAGTTAATATTAAGAAAACAAATGACAGCAACTGTTGGTAAGCATATGAGGAAAAGAAAACCTTATATACTGCTGGTTCTAGTGCAGACACTACAGAGGGTCCTCAGAACACTGCAAATGGGAGGACAAATTTAAGATTTCCAATTTTTATCTCTAATACTACTCAACATTTATTACATAATATTTTTGCCTTCCTAAGAAATACTCCAGAATTCCACATCATGCCCACAAACAACAGTGCAATTTCCTCCTTCTAAGGGCTAGGGGATCCAACCTAAAAACACTTACATGTGAGAGCAGAGAGCTAGGGACCTGGCTCAGTGGGTAAGAGCAATTGCTGTGCAAGTATAAGGACTGACAGGGGGTCTGATTGGCCAGGCCTGATTCTCCAGGACCCACATGAAGAGCTGGTAAAGCGCTAGGAGAAAGCGTGTGGCTGAGAGAGACACAAATTGTCCTCTGCCCTCCACATGCACATACACAGGGCACATCTATCTGCACACACACATGTCTACACCATACACACACGTCTACAACATACACCTACTACACTATACACATACCACACCATACACACACTGCACTATACACACATCAAACCCCAACCCACACACAAACTTCTAAAAATTTTTATTTATTTATATATGTATTTATTTATTTATTTATTTATTTGACACAAACAGACACAGAGAGAAAGAGGCAGATAGAGAGAAAATGGGCACAGCAGGGCCTAGAACCACTACAAACCAACTCAAGACACTTGCGCCCCCTTGTGCTTTACGTGGGTCCTGGTGTTGGAGATGCAGCCCCTCTTAGATCTTGGGAACTGCAGCTGCTCTTTGCCCTTTTGAGACAGAGGCAATTAACATGAGGGAGGCAGCAGGCACAGAGGCCTTATCTGAGGGCCTAGAAGAAGCAGGTGCCAGACACAGAGTCATTAATTACCGTATGGTCCTGGTGAAGCTGACTTTAGGCATGTAGGCATTGTTGAGAAAGTTTTTTAATCTGTATATATGCCTGTATCTGCCTGTATAAACCTGAGCCTTGATGAGAACTTGTCTTGGCTCCATTCCTTGTGCTCTTGTCTCAGATTCATTCCCACTCCCTCCTTCGGGGTCTGTTTCGACTCTTGTACTGCAGGTCGGCACACCTGGGGAATCAAGTCTCCAACGGAGGTCCTAAGGCTTCACCGGCAAGCCTTTCCAGCCCTCCAAACACACGATTTTTAAAGACACTAACAAACTAGTAAAGCATTTGGCATGAAGCCTAGGCTGGTATTGACTGTCAGGTATAGTCACAGCAGCAGGTCAAACTTTTTTGTGATTATCAAGGAAATGACAAACATTGTTTATTAAAAAAAAACAAGGTAATTTAAAAAAGGGGGCAGGAGGAATGACTTAGTGCTTAAGGCACTTACCTGCAAAGCCTCAGGGCACTGGTTTGATTCCTGACAACCCAGGTAATCCAGATGTAGTTGGTGATGCATGTGTCTGTAGTTCCTTTGCAGTGGCTAGAGGACCTGGTGTGCCCATTCTCCCTCCCTCCCTCCCTCCCTCCCTCCCTCCCTCCCTCCCTCCCTCCCTCCCTCCCTCTCTTCCTCCCTCCCTCTCTCTCTCTCTCTTCCTCTCCCTCCCTCCCTCCCTCTCTTCCTCCCTCCCTCTCTCTCTCTCTCTTCCTCTCCCTCCTTCCATCCCCCCTTTCTCTCTCTCTCTCACATAAATAAATACATATTAAATAAGTAAATAAAAATAATTTAAAAAATATAAAGAGAATAAAGAATTTGTGAGGGCCCACTATGTGACAGCCAATACACGGATATTCTCTCTTTTAATCTTCATGACAGCTTTGACCTCACTAAGAAAACTGAGCTGTGAGTTAAAATAACTGTCCAAAGTCTCACAATTTCAAGGTGGCACAGTACGGATTGCAAAGCAAATCTTTCTCCGAACTCAGAGGTCCTTCTAGAATATAGTCAGCCTTACTATTAATTGGAACTGCCTAGAAAGGAAATGCTATGCAGGAAAGGTAAACACAAAGAGAGGAGGTGGGAAAAAAATCCTCTCTCTTCTACTCTAGGGAGTAGGAGAACACAGTGTAATTCACACTTGGAATAGAACTAACTTAAGGACACCTGTAACAGGAATGTGTACCACAATGAATTTTGTATTTGTAAAAAATATCATCTTGATTTAAAAACCAGTTTGCTCTATAATTTCTTTCTTCTTAAATGTTGGATGTTGGTCAAATGACATGATGAATCACACCAGTGCAAACAGAACTAGCAATTTAAAATGTTTACTGTAGATATCATTACATACCAGTTGCTCTACAATAAACTATATAAATTTCAATGCCTTGTCTGTTTCTTGTCATTATTTTTCTAGAAGCCTTTACAAATATACTAGCAAATAACTATTGCAAAAATTCAATGCACTTCCTAAACCTACAGATGAATATGTCATCCATTATCATTACAAGTTCCATGGTCCCATGAAAATATCTCTATTTCTAATGTTCCAAATTAAAATCCAAAATAAGCAAGAGAGAGGAAAATAAGATTAAGGCATAACTTATTTTTAAAAAAAACATCAAAATAATAGAGAAACTAGTGAAACAAGTACTGAAGAGATCAATAAAATTCACCGTCTTAGGGACTCATTACAAAAAGTGAATAAAGGCACAAATTATGACTATCAGAAGTCAGGGAACTTAGCCTCTGTCTGGAGAGGCCTAGCAAGCTGCTGTTTTTGCCAAGACACAGAAAAGGCTCACTGTGGGCCTCAAAAGTATCAGGACTCAGAAGCCACCATTGCTTCGGTACTAGGTAATTAGGTATTTTATTCAGTATTCCATTTTGTGCAGTTTAGCCTAATCCTGCCTCATAAAATACTTTTCATTAGAGCCTCAATTAGGTTACCCTGCCTTGAAATTAGCAAAAACATGTTAAATGGCCAACTTCAGAATGCTAAGTAGTTTGAGGAAGTTTACTTCCAAAGGACAAGTAATTAAGCAGGCAGAGCCTTCTGAGAGGTAACAAAACACCCTCAGCACAATAGGTGTCCCTGTCCTATTTGTCCAGTAAGATCTGTGCACAGCAACAACAGCTGTTGTTGCTTTCTAGGGTGGGCAAGTTGTGTCTACGCTGGGAGTGCTGGCGTGTGTAACCAAACTTTTCTTTTCGGCTTAGCGCTGAGACAGGGTCTCACCCTGCCGCTACCGAGGCCTTGAACGTCAGGCAGCAGTGCCCCGCAGCGGCCTCCCACGTGCTGCGATTACAAGTGCGAATCTTCGTGCACCAGCTTTCCACCAGATCAAGAGCGAGCCCAGTTCCCGCAGTCACATCAAGCCTCATCAGGGAATTATCATGTGGGCGCTTCAGAGGCCTGTCCCTTTCCGCTGTCCCTGCAGGGCCATGGGCCCTCTGGGGTGTATTGCCCGCCCACCCCCTGCGGCAGGGTTCCCCACTGGCTTCGCAGCTCCTGGCTTTGCCAAGGTCAGCTTGGTGCCGAGCACAGAGACAGGGAACAGATAAGAAAATAAGTGCGCCGGAACCGCAAAACTTCATACATCCAGAATTGAGCCTTGGCACTGCGCAGCCTCAGGCCCAGGGCCCTTGCCAGCGTCCCTCCTCGGGGCAGCCCTCCACGTGCAAAGAGGGCTGGGAGCTCGGCATCAATGATCAGAGCCCCAAGGTCCTGTCCCCGTGGTTAAGCTTTCTAGGCTGCGGGGCCTCCTGGCGGTCTTCACCGAGAGCCCAGGAAGCCCAGGCCCTGGTGCGCGCCCTCCGCAGCGCCATGACCCGAGGCCGGCCCCACGTGGAAGCCCGGCCCCTCCAAGAGCGCTGCCTGGGCCCGAGGTGATGTCGGACCCCACCTCTCTGCAGCAGACCCGGCTGCCTCCCCTTCCTTCCCCGCCTACCTGGTGGGAGATCTGGCCGAGCTCCCGGCTGCTGACAGAAGCCGCCATGGCACAGACGAAAGCGCAGCCTCCCTGGCGCCAGGCAGGGCCACGTGGTGTCCCGCGGCTCTGCACACCGCGCGCAGGGGCGGCTGGGTAAGCGAGCTGTTGGGTGCCCGGATGGCCGTGCCCTCCCGACACGTGCGATGGGCTCCTAGGACCATGCCACTGACCACGGGGCGCGCCAGCGAGGCCTTCCTGGGAAACCTCATGGCGTTGCACATTATAGAAAGCAGACCGAGCACCGTCCTGAATCATGCTGCTCCAGAAGGCTCCATTAGAAAACGGGAAACAAACAAAAAGGAAATTGCCAAGCAGGATTTTTTACTACACAAATGCACGTATGATTGTCTAATGAAATATGCTTGCCAAAGTTATATATGCGGACTCGAATCACGTGCATTCTAAATGCTTGCTCCTAGGTCGTGGCAATTTAAAAAAATTACGTGTTTTTCTATCTTTCATTTGAAGGAAAAAGAGAGAAATACGCAGAGAGAGAGAAAGAGAGAGGAATGGAGAAAGGGAGGGAGAGACAGAGGTAGGTAGGGGCGAGTGGGCAGGGCCGGACAGGGGGATGTGGAGGGAGAAGAAGAGGTGTGAGAAAGGGAGAGGAATAGGGAGGGGAAAAGAGAGGATGGTACTCCTGCAAGGTGAATGCTTGCTGGAGGATATATGTTGTTACGTCAAGACATATGGGTGTTAGAGCCTGCTCCCCCTTGCCAGAGTTCTGCTCATAATTCTGCAGCTGGTTTCTACCTGCTGTGCCGCAGGTGATGTCAGGACCCTGCCCATGTCATGCTGTCCCGTCCTCCTCAACTTCCACTAGAGTCTGGAAGCCAAAATGAAGACTTTCCTCTCATCAGCTGCTTTAAGTAAGATGCTTTATCCCAACAACATGAAGGCCTTATGGTCAATGTTTCATTTACATGGACATGCATATACACACAAACACAAAAAAGTATATGTGTCTCTCTGTGTATGTATATCTGTTTCTAGAGGTATAGTAATTTTTTTAAATAGGATATTTCAGAATTTTTTAGAAGCACATTGCTTTGTCCTGCAAGTTATTAAATACTGCCCCCATTTTCTCCTCTAAGGCAGTAAAGAAGTCATTTGGTAGCACTAATGTGGAAGAACTCCTGGATTTAGCATTCACTAAAGATTCTCTTCAGCCCCATTGACTCTGAACTTACAATGGACCCTTCTCTTTAGTGTTACTACTGGGTGAGACCTTCCTGTTACTAGCAGATGGTGCTTAGTTGGGTCTTGTATGATTAGATTTCACCTGAACATGTGACTCAAAAGCACTCTAGATGAGCTACTACAAGCATTCTGCCTCCCAGAAAACATGGTTCCTGAGCAACTGCACTTGGGTTTCTGCTCTTGGGGGCTGATTTCAGTTGCCAGAGAGTGCAAATTCTTGTGGATCTCTGCTGTTTTGAGGAAAAGAAAAGGTGCAGGTAAAATTGCTTTTGGAAGTACAGGCCTACCTACAATATCCATGGACTCAGCCAACTGTGGCTTGAATATGCCACACAAAAAAGGTAAAATTGCACCTGTACCAAACAGTTACTGTCTTTCCTCCATTATTATTTTTTGCTTAATATTTATTTATTTGTAAGGAAAAAGAAATAGAGAGAATATAGGCATGCCGGAGCCTCTTGCCACTCACTCTAGACATATGCCCCACTATGTGTATCTGGCTCACATGAATACTGGGGAAACAAACTCTGGCCACTTAGCTTTGCATACAAAAACCTTCAGCCATTGAGCTATTTCCTCAGCCCATTACTATTTCTTAACCAATACCAGAAAACAACTAGATACAGCTGTACATCAGTTATCCAGGTTGAGCATCCTGTATCAAAATGTTTTAGACCTGAAGTATTTTAGATTCAGACTTCTTCAAATTTTGAATTATTCCCCTATACAAAATAATACACCACTGCAATAAGACCAAAATCTAAACAGGAAATCCATTCTAAGCAATACAGGGCAGAGATGATTCAAACCCTGGGACTGGCCTTGCTAGGCAACAATTCTGCCACTGAATCACATTCCTGCTCTTTATCATGATATTTATGTTTCATAAATACTTTATACACATAGCCTGAAAGTGACTCTGTTCATATTAAAAAGAATTTTTTTTGTAATTTTTATGCTGTTGCAGCAGAATTTCCTATTTGAAACACAATGTCAGAATCCAAGAACTTTCAGAGCACTTCAGATTTTCAGACCAAGCATGTTCCACCTATGCCAAGAAACTTAGGGGTGCTGTCCGGGGGCATATGTGGTTTATATGCAAGCACACTGTATTTTTAAATAAGACATATGAGCATGAGCATACTTGGGTATCTGCCGTGGTTATGCACTAATTCCTGATTATACAGAGGATGATTGTGCATGTATGGATTTTAATAAGCCTAAATTTCACATCTTTACTGCCTTTCCAACACATCAAGAACAGAGAGTATCTAGAAGAATGTGAGACAGAATAAAGGTTAAGTCATGCCCAGACCTTGCAGTGGGTCGTGAGTTGCAGCTGCTCTGAACATTCTCCTCTTGAACAGTAACCAGGTTTCCATTACTACAGAGGTGGGGAAAAGCAGGTGAGACTCTAAGGGTGGCAACAGTGTTGTTTACTGTAATACTGACATGTTGCTTTTAGTTTGAACAAACAGTAAATGTCACTGCAATTGTTTGAAAGGAAGTGATCACAAGTGTGATTGAAGATGAAAGAAAATTAATTTCTCTGTGTCTACAATGTGACATTCACAAGAATCAACTTAACTTTTTAGACACATTCATTTTCAAACTCTAGGCATGAAAAATGAAAGAAAAGTGATAGAGAGACAGCTTAGTGTTAAGGTATTTATCTGTGAAATCTATGGACCTAGACTTGATACCCAAGAACCCACATAAGCAGATTCACATGTGTCTGGAGTTGGTTGGCAGTGGGTAGAGACCCTGGCATGACTATCCACTCTCTCTTTATATGTCTCTCTCTTTAGCTCCCCCCCACTCAACTACATAAATAATAACCACATTTGTTTATTTTTAGTTATTTCTGAGTAAAAGACAGAGAGAGAAGAGGCATAGAGATAGATAGATAGATAGATAGATAGATAGATAGATAGATGATAGATAGATAGATAGATAGGGAATGAATGGGTGTGTCAGGGCCTCCAGCCACTGTGAAGGAACTCCAGACATTTGTGCCCCTTGTGCATCTGGCTAATGTGAGTCCTGGAGAATTAAGCCTTGAACTGTGGTCCTTGGGCTTCACAGGCAAGTGCTTAACCACTAAGATATCTCTCCAGCCCTAAAACACTTTTTGAGAAATGAAAAAACTTAGTTAGCAATGGCTCTTCCTGAAGCAAATTTTCAACCTCTCCCCTGAGACATGTGGCAATGTCCTGAGACAGAGACAGATGTCTTCATCACAACTGAGTTGGGGTAAACAGCTCCAAGTGGGTAGAGTTGACCAATGCTGCTGAATACCATCAATGCTTAGGAATCCCTCTTCCTAAGGAAATGTGAGAAACTGAACCAGAAACCCTGTAATTTATGACATAGAATGTAAGTCATTGGCAGTCTTTGTTATTATCTTGCATTATTCTCATGTATATTACTGCAAACAGAAGGATGCTCTCTGGGCTTCCGAAGAGCATCAACACATTTCCATACTTATTTCAGTAAAATTTAGTCTGCATTTAATGTACAGTTATGGCTGAACCTTGAGTTTAAAAACCTGAGTGGGACAACAAGACCTAAATTGTGAAAATATTTCTTTTGTAAAACTTTAGCTAACAGTCAAATGGAAACCAAATACAGGAATGCTATCACTATCAGAGCAGATCACAGGCACAGTACTGAGTGTAACTGCAATGAGATCAATACTCAGGGACTCCATCATAGTTCAAAAAACACAAGCACTTCTACTAGATAGGGTCACTGCAAAAACATGACATGCATAAAAAGAGTCAACTTCTGTAAGAAGATGTTTGACAACTTTCTTATCTACTTTCCAGCAAAATGTGCTGAATGTTAACTTCATTTGCTGAAGAATATGGATGAGGAAAAGATGTCAGAAAACCACCCAGTCCTGGAATTGAGTTTTGGAAGATAGTGTGATTTTGTAACTTTTTTGATGGCTCCTTGGCATTCACTCTCTTCTCATTACCTGTATTGTATCTCCCACCAAAATGAAATGAGCACTGATCATAACTTTTCTGGCATTCAATATATTCTATATAACAAAATGTTATATGCACATGTGGAGAAGTGTACATTGTACCTAGTTTGTCTAAACTATAATTATTGATACAGAAATCCTCTGCAAATTTTCTACATATAGCACAACTTTAGGTTAAACCACATCATCTCACTGAAGCTCAAGGGTAGAGAGATACTCTAAAGGGTGGGCAGCAGCCCAAAAGGTTCCCTAATGTCAAAAGCTCTTTATATGGCTAGATAGATGGTGTTTACCTGCAAAGCCTAAAATCCTGGGTTTGATTCCCACTTAAAGACAGATGCACCAGTGTTGCACATGGGTCTGGGGTTTGTGTTCAGCAGCTGGAGGCCCTGGTATGCCCATTCCCTGAGCCTGTTTGTCTGTCTTCTTTCACCTCTCTCTCTCTGTATCTTCCTCTTTCTGTCTCAAATAAAGTTTTTTGTTTTTTACAAATCACTATTTATAACAACATGAAATGCTTCATTTGGCATGTGATCTTAGCCCAATTAGAATAGCAGGACATTAAGAATAAGAATCCATAAAGTTTTGTTCTTAGATTTTTCATGGAATCGTTTTGCTCACTGACTTATGTATTTTATGAAGGCAATCTTCCTCATTTTTGTAATTGAAGTAGCAAGAGGCCACTTCAGTTCCCTGCAACATGCTTTTAAAGAATACTTTCAGATTTTTTATAGCAATTTTTTAAAAAATTATAAAAAAAATACACACAAATTAAAGAAAACAGTGGTAACTTGTTAGGAAAACTGATTTATTAGAATTTAATTTGCCCAATTCTTACTAGCAGTCTTCCCTTACCTTTTTCCATAGCTCTGTGGTCACCATGGAAACCAATATATGGCCCATAACTACAGAGGAAACAAGTAGCCTAGTAGACACTACAGGAGAAGATGGTACTGGGATTCCTTTAAAGCTTCATTCATTCCCATGGAATTTTCACTACTTAAGCAGTTTGATGATCACCTATGAAGCTCACTTACAAAGCACTCTTTCATGACCTTCCTTGGAAATGATCCAGTTGAAAGTTTTCCTTGGGACCCTTAATAAAACAATTGGAAGCCAACATTTCATTTCATAGCTGCCTGAGTCCATAAATAACATTTAAGAGAAAAAAACATTTAAGAGAAAAAAAGTTAACCAGAAAAAGTAAAATGAAAATACTGAGCTGGAGAGAAGGCTTATTGGTTAGGGCACTTTCCTGAAAACCCAAAGGGCCTCAGTTTGATTTCCCAGGACTTTCTTATGCCAGATGCACAAGGTGGTACATAAGTCTAGAGTTCATTTGCAGTGGCTAGAAGCCCTGGCATTCCCACTCTTTCCCTCTGTCTCACTCTCCCTCTTTCTCTCAAATAAATAATAATATATTAAAAGTATATACATTCAGAAGAAAAACATAGGGAGTACTAATCAACCCCAACACAGTTCTCAGACTCTTGAAAACCATGCTCATTTGTAGTTATTTGCATGCATAGATCTATATGCCTCCTCAGCAAAGACTTGAGAAGTTCCTAAACTCTTGATTATCTAAATTTGAGCTTTCATAAGAATAGGAAGTAAGGACTAAGGTAGAGATATACTTGTTCTGAGTATTGAATGTATACCCAAATACGTACACCAAGATCCTAAGGAAAGGTGGAGATGTTTATTGATTACATGCATTGTAAAACTATTTGTTCAGTAATTAGGTGATGACTTACCAGTGGCAAGTTATGACACGAATATGGACTTT
The DNA here is from genome assembly GCF_020740685.1 of Jaculus jaculus. Lineage (NCBI taxonomy): Eukaryota > Metazoa > Chordata > Mammalia > Rodentia > Dipodidae > Jaculus > Jaculus jaculus. The sequence continues at coordinate 15,932 of NC_059126.1, forward strand.
AATTGATACCTTTTCTAGAATTACCAAATAACACATTGTTTAAAATTCCTAGTTTTTGATAACAACAATAGAAAATTATAATGTGTGAAAAATAGACAATATGAACCTTGCACAAGAATGAAAGAAACTATCAGTAAAGCTTTCCTCAAGGAAATTTAGTGGTTGGACTTCATAGTCAAAGACTTTATTCATTATTTAAATTTACTCCCAGACCAAAGTTGACTATAGATAAAGAACTAGAGGAAAGGGCTGGAGAGATGGCTTAGCGGTTAAGTGCTTGCCTGTGAAGCCTAAGGACCAGGTTCGAGGCTCAGTTCCCCAGGACCCCCATTAGTCAGATGCACAAGTGGATGCATGCATCTGGAGTTCATTTGCAGTGGCTGGAAGTCCTGGTGTGCCCATTCTCTCAATCTCTCTCTCTCTCTCTCTGTCTCTCTCTCTCTCTCTCTCTCTCTCTTTCTCTCTCTCTCACTCTCTCTCTCTCTGCCTCCTTCACTCTCGATCTCTCTCATATAAATAAATAAATAAATAAATTTAGAAAAAAAAAAGAAAGAACTAGAGGAAAATATGAGACTAATGTTTCACCAAACAAAAATAGGTATATAAGGAGATGGCAATTATTTTTAAAGAGTAAAATAGACATTCTGGCATTGAGAAATGAAATACTTAATTAAATCATTCAAAGGCTTTTAGAGGGCTTAGTGGTTAAAGAAACTTGTCTGCAAAGTCAAAGGACCCAGGTTTGATTCCCCTGAATCCATGTAATCCAGATGAACAAGATGGCACGTGTTTCGGGACTTCACCTGCAGTGGCTGTAAGCCCTAATACACCCATTCTCTATCTCACTCTGTCTCCCTCCCCGCTCTCTCTCTTTCATATAAACAAGTAGATATATTTTTTAAACATTCATTATTATATATCACTCTTGTGTTCTTGTTTCTGCTTGCTTGATTTGAGTGCTTGCTCTGGAAAAATTTAAATTCCAATGTATACATTTTTATCTATAATTTATATATTAGCACTACATCTGATTCAAAGTCATTCATGCTAATATCATACTCAATGTATGACTTAAAACTTTCCATCTAAGAGGAAGAACAAGAGACAGATGTCCACTGTCACCTTCAGAGTGGAGTTACTGACTTGCACAAACATGACTTTTGTGGCCCATGCACTCCATGGGTCACAGTGATGAACTTTCCTATGAGCTCATGCTGTAATCTCAGTCTAAAATTACCCTTGGCAAGTTCCAAACCTCATTTTGTCCCCCTGATTATCTTAGTAATCCTTCATTTCTTCACATCAGTATTTGTGAGAATCTCTAGAAAGAATCATTCCATAAAGTAAGGCATCTAATACATTTATGGCCATGGCTTCACAGAGTAGGACTATTATAGCTGACGGTCAACAAAATTACTGTTAGATGTTCAATATATAATTTCAGTGGGAGAGTGTCATGAATTTGAGGCCACCCTAAGACTACATATTGAATTCTAAGTCAGCTTGAGATAGAATGAGACCCTACCTTGAAAAGCCAAAACTAAATAAATACAAAACAAAATAAAATGAACCAATAAAAAAATAATTTCACTGAATTGAGCTTACTTGGAAACCACTAACGCTCTAATTTCTTCTGAACATTACGCAAACAACCTAAATCAAAATTTTTTTATCTTGTTAATTTTTTTATTAACAACTTCCATGATTATAACAAATACCCCATGGTATTACCCTTCCTCCTCCCACTTATCCCTTTGAAACTCCACTCTCCATCATACCCCCTACCCATTTCGCTCAGTCTCTCTTTTACTTTTAATGTCTTGATCTTTTCCTCCTCTTATGCAGGTAGGTAGTGTCAGGCACTGTGAGGCCATGAATATCCAGGCCATTTTGTGTATGGAGGGAGCATGTTGTATGGAGTCCTGCCCTTCCTTTGGCTCTTACATTCTTTCTGCCACCTCTTCCGCATTACAACCTGAGCCTTGGAAGGTGTGATACAGATATTGTAGTACTGAGCACTGCGGTCACTTGTTTCCATCACCAAGGTACCTTCTGAGTCATCCCAAGGTCACTTCCATCTGAAAAGAGAAGATTCTCTACCAAAAGTGAGAGTAGCATTAATATAAGGGTGTGAATATTAACAGCAGTGCTTACTGGGTGCTTTGATAAGCATAATATATACATACATTTAGCCAGACAACAGCAGACGTTACACCCCTAGGGCTCATGACTACCCCTGTTTTAAGTTTTCATATCAGGGATGTATTCCCTCCCCATGGAGTAGGCTTCCAGTCCAATTAGAGGGCAGTTGGTTTCCCCCATAACAGAGTGCCACTATTGCACCTGTTGGCTCATTGGGCCTGGCTGGCCAATTATAAGGCATGCAGTGGCCATTGATGAGTATCTTCACTGGTGAGTTCTCTTTCTCCCATTGAACTGCAAGCTTTCTGTCAGCTGGTCTACATGGAGGAGTTTATCAGCTTAGATCCAGCAAGATTTTTCAGTGGCCTTGCAGCCCAAGTATGTGGAGTCTTCAGCAATAGGGTCTTAATTCTATTCCTGGTGGGCAACCAAGGGCCTCAGCAATGGCCTATAATGTTGTGGGGGCATCAGGGATCTACCTGGCCAACAACTCACTGGAAGGTATCCCATCCCTGGCACTGAAAATATTCTAGCAATGATCTATGTCTCCTGAGTGTTCCATTGTCCAAAAAAATAGGATTACATATGTTTTATTCATATTCTCTTAGATTTTGATTACTTTCTTTTACTCAATCTCTTCCCCAGACCTCATTTTGGGCCTTTTCACCCCCATTAATCTATTCTTCTATTTACGTATATACAATGCCACTCTATTAAGTACCCCCCTCTCTTCCTTTCTGTTCCCTTTCTATCTTTTTTCTAGCTTACTGGCCTCTGCTACTGAGTTTTTTCCTTCTTACACAGAAGCCAGTCATCTGTAGCTAGGATCAACATATGAGAGAGAACAGGCGATGCTTGGTTTCTGGGCCTGGTTTACCTCACTTGGTATAATACTTTTCAGATACATCCATTTTCCTTCATTTTTCTTTACCACTGAGTAGAACTCCATTGTATAAATTGCCATATCTTCTTTATCTGTTCATAAGTTGAGGGACATCTAGGCTGATTCCATTTCCCAGCTATTGTGAATTGAACAGTAATAAACATGGTAGAGCATGTACTTCTAAGGAAATGTGATGAGTCCTTAGGATATATGCCTAGGAATGCTATAGCTGGGTCACATGTAGATCAATTTTTAGCTGTCTTAGGAACCTCCACACTGATTTCCACAATGGCTAGACCAGATTGCATTCCCACCAACAGGAAAAAGAGGGGTCCTCTTTTTCCACATCCTTGCCAGCAGTTATGGTCATTTATTTTCATGGTGGTAGCCAATCTGATAGGAGTGAGATGGGATCTCAATGTAGTTTTGATCTGCATTTCCCTGATGAATAGGGATGTAGAACATTTTTTTTAGATGCTTATATGGCATTCATATTTCTTCTTTTGAGAACTCTATTTAGTTCCAGAGTCCATTTTTTAATTTGCTTGTTTGATTTCTTATTATTTAATTTTTTGAATTCTTTGTGTATCCTAGATATCAATCCTCTATCAGATGTATAGCTGGCAAAGATTTTTTCCCATTCTGTAGGTTGCCTCTTTGCTTTATTCATAGTGTCTTTTGCTGTACAAAATCTTTGTAATTTCATGAGGTCCCAGCAGTTAATTTGTGGCTTTACTGCCTGAGCAATTGGGGTTATATTCAGAATGTCTTTGCCAAGACCAATATTTTGAAAGGTTTCCCCTGATTTTTCCTTTAGCAGCTTCAGAGTTTCCAGTCTGATGTTAGGGTCTTTAATCCATTTGTACTTAATTCTTCTGCATGGAGAGAGAGAAGAATCTATTTTCATCTTTCTACAGATAAATATCCAGTTTTCCCAGCACCATATGCTGCAGAAGCTGTCTTTTCTCCAATGAGCACTTTAGGCATTTTTTATCAAACATAAAGTGACTATAGCCACCTGGACTTGCATCTGGGTCCTCTATTCTGTTCCATTGATCTACATATTTGCTTTGGTGCCAGTACCATGCTGTTTTTTTTTACTATGGCTCTGTAGTATAGATTACAATCAGGTATGGTGATACCACCAGCCTCATTTTTTTTGCTCAGTATTATTTTAGATATTCAAGGATTTTTGTGATTCCAAATGAATTTTTGGATTTTTTTTTCTATTTCTGTGAAGAATGCCATTGGAATTTTGATAGGGATTGCATTAAATGTGTAGATTTCTTTTGATAAGATTGCCATTTTCACAATATTGATTCTTCCAATCCAGGAACAAGGGATGCTTTTCCAATTCCTAGTGTCCTCTGCAATTTCTCACTTGAGTGGGTTATAGTTTTTTTTTTTTTTTTTTTTTTTTGAGGTAGGGTCTCACTCTGGCTCAGGCTGACCTGGAATTCACTATGTAGTCTCAGGGTGGCCTCGAACTCTCAGCAATCCTCCTACCTCTGCCTCCCGAGAGCTGGGATTAAAGGTGTGCGTGTTATAGTTTTTATTGTACAGATCCTTTACTTCCTTGATTAGGTTTATCCCAAGGTAGTTTGTTTTCTTTGGTGCAATTGTGAATGGGAGTGATTCTCTGATTTCATCTTCTGTGTGTTTGTTGTTAGCATATAGGAATGCTACTGATCTCTGTGTATTTATTTTGTATCCTGCTACATGGTTGTAGGTGTTTATCAGCTCTAACAGTTTCCTGGTAGAGTCTTTAGGGTCCTTTATATACAGAGCCATGTCATCTGCAAATAATGATAACTTGATCTCTTTCTTTCCAATTTGTACCCCTTTTATGTGCATCTCTTACCTTACTACTGTGGCTAAGACTTCCAGTACTATATTAAATAAAAGTGGGGACAGTGGACAATCCTGTCTTGTTCTGGATTTTAGTGGAAAAACCTCCAGTTTTTCCCCATTTAGTAACATGTTGGCTGTAGGCTTGTCATAAATAACCTTTATTATATTGAGATATGATCCTTCTATTCCTAGTCTCTGTAGGGCTTTTATCATGAAGGGATGTTAGACTACGTCAAATGTTTTTTTCTGTTTCTAATGAGATGATCATATGACTTTTGTCCTTCAGTCCATTATATAATATATTACATTTATTGATTTGCATATGTTGAACCATCTCTGCAACTCTGGTACAAAGCCTACTTGGTCCAGGTGAATGATCTTTCTGTTATATTATTGTATTGTTTGCCAATATTTTGTTGAGAAGTTTTGCATCCATGTTCATGAGGGAGAATGGCCTATAATTTCTTTTTTTGTGCTATCTCTACCTGGTTTTGGTATCATGGTGGTGCTGGCTTTGTAGAGGGAGATTGGTAGGATTCCTTCTTTTTCCATCTTATGGAAAAGCTTAAGAAGCAATGGCATTAGTTCTTCCCTGAAGGTCTAGTAAAAATCAGCAGAGACTCCAACTTGGCCTTTAATTTTTTTATCTGGGAGATTTTTGATAACTGCTTGGATCTCCATGCTTGTTATAGGTCTATTTAAGTGATTAATCTCATCTTGGTTTAATTTAGGTAGGTCATATAAAGCAAGGAAATCATCCATTTCTTTTAGACTTTTATACTTAGTGAAGTATATGTTTTTATGTCTCTAGATTTTTTGAATTTTTCTGGTATCTGTTGTCATGGTCCCTTTTTCATCTCTAATTTTATTAATTTGTGTCTTTCTCTCTTTCTTTTGGTCAGATTTGCTAAGGGTTTATAAACCTTGTTTATCCATCCAAAGAACCAACTCTTTGTTTCATTGATTCTTTGTAATTTTTTTTTGTTTCTATTTCATTAATTTCTGCCCTACTCTTTATTATTTCTTCCCATCTATTGATTTTTGGTTTGTCTTGTTCTTCTTTTTCCAAGGCCTTAAGGTGAAGCATTAGGTCATTCACTTGCGACCTTTCTAAATTCTTAACATAGTTAAGGGTATAAATTTGCCACTTAGTACTGTCTTCATTGTGTCCCGGAGATTTTAGGATGTTTTGTTCTTATTAATGTTTGACTCTATGAATTTTTTGATTTCTTTATTTATTTCTTCATTGACTTATTCATCATTTAATAGTGTATTGTGTTCCCATTATTTAGTGTATGCTCTATAGCTTTTCTTGCTATTGATTTTTAATTTTTATTCCATTGTAGAAGATAGAATGCAAGGAATTGTTTCAATTTTCCTGTATTTATTAAGGTTTGTTTTGTGTGCTAATATATAGTGTATTTTAGAGAATGTTCCAAGTGCTGTTGGAAAGAAGGTATATTCTGCAGCATTTGGATGAAATGTTCTGTATATATCTGTTAGGTCCATTCCTCCTATGACTTCATTAATTCCAGATGCCTCATGTTTATTTTTTCCCCGGATGGCCTGTCAATTGATGAGGGTGGAGTGTTGAAGTCCCCCACTGCCACTGTGTTTGGTGTTACGTGTGTCCTTAGTTCTAATAGTGTTTGTTTGAGGAATTTGGGAGCCCCCATGTTAGGTGCATATATGTTTAGGATTCCAGTGTCCTACTGTTGGATTGTGACCTGAATCAGTAATAAAGTGACCTTCCTTACTTTTTTTGACTAACATTGGACTGAAGTCTATCTTGTCAGATATTAGGATAGCAACCCCTGCTTGTTTTCTAGGCCCATTTGCTTGAAACATCATTTTTCAACCTTTCAACCTAAGATAATGCCCATCCTTTGTAGAAAGGTATGTTTTTTAGAGATAACAAATTGTAGGATCCTGCTTTTTAACCCAGTCTGCAAACCTATGTCTTTTGGTTGGGGCATTGAGGCCGTTGATATTAAGAGATATTATTAAAATTGTGTATTTATGTTTGCCTTTTTTTTTTTTTTTGTAGTTCTGGTTATACCTTTGCTCTCCTGTGTTAACTAGTATTTGAGTATTGTTTGGGTCAGTAGGGTTGGAAACAAGCATCTTAAGCAGGGCCTTCCGCTCATATTCTGCTGGTAATTGTGCTAACTACCTCTTCATAAGCCCATTATCTATTTGTATATGCTTTTCCTGTGAGAAACTTATGTGCAAAATTGGTTTCATGAGGCAAATGTAAGTCATTACTGAATAAAATGATGTGCCAAAATGTGTTAAGTCTGCAACTCAAAGAATATCTTAAAGTATTACCAAATATATGTATGTATAAAATACCTTAAAGTAGCACCAAACATATACATACATATATAATTTGGAAGACTGTAATTATATAGAAATGTTTCTAGTAGAGGTGTTTGAAGGCATTGGTTATAATTTCAGGTATGGAAACCTTTTGCCAAGTAGTTTACACTCACCAACTTATTAATTCATTTAAAAGCTATTAAACAGCAATTTATGCTGTACAGTGTTTTCAACATTGGGTTCACTCAGGTGGTGAGGTCATGAGCTGATGAATCTCTCCACACTAGCACCTCAAACTCCAGTCACACTGGTGATTCCAGGACCCCACAGACCCCCTTAGCAGTATCAAGACATGCAGGACAGCAGCTGACACCCCGGGGGGTGAGGAGGTACAAGCAGAGAGGGGCAGGTGTCCTTTAGTTACTTTGATGAAATTCCGTAGTAAGTAGGCAAATACATTGTCATGCTAATTCCTATTGCAGAACACACTGGGATATCAAAGAAGTGAGAGTATCCTACGGAAAACTAAACTGCCCTCCTTGTCACATATTCTAGTGATACCTGGGTATGTGGATCAATATGAGTAGGACATAGAAGCTTTATTTCTTTTTCAAAACATCCCTTCATATTCCAGAAAATGTGCATAAGCGAAGTATCTGTTAAAAGGAATAGATTTGAATAAAAGTAAAAATGTAAAGAAATAATTCTTTGGGGGGGTTTGTCAGACTTAGGGCAGGTTTGAATTTAGTGTCCCTTGCAGAGACTGATTGAAAGATTGTCTTCTGGCTCCTGTCTGGTAGATTAATGGTAAACAATCTCCTACCCCAACATAAAACCTTCCAAAATCAACGAGACTCTTTCTATGAACCTATACTAAACAAACATGGTGGTTTATATCAAACCTGTTTCTTCTCTAGGATGCTGAAATTTTGGTACAGTTAGGCAGCCAGTATGTGATCCTCAATTCATAACACCCTTGGGTGCTAAGTGTCTAATGAGCTCCTGAGGAAGATGAAACTTTAGTGACATTTGTCACAACTGTTGTCACCACTCATTTCTGAAGGCGTTAGGTCTTATTAACAATAGACCCAGTTTCACACTGATGATGTCCTGCTGGAAAATGTTTCCTGTTGAGAAACCGAACTGGTGACTCTGCATTAGATTTTTGTTTGTTTGTTTTGGTTTTTCAAGGTAGGTTTTCTCTGGAGCCCTGGCTGACCTAGGATTTTCTATGTGGTCTCAGGGTGGCCTCAAACTCCCTGTGATCCCCCCTACCTCTGCCTTGTGAGTGCTGGGGATTAAAATGTGCACCACCATGCCTGGTTTCCGTGCATTAGCTTGGTAGAAACAGAGAGTTAAAAGTTCTGAATACCTAAATCCTAAGTCCTTTGAATGGAACACACATGTTATTCAAATCCCAATACCAGGAGACAAAAGGGCTCTTTATTCCATACATTTGGAGGTATTTTCAAATACAACTAGGAAACATTCAATATCCAACTTACATTCTCTACTTTATTCCCTACGGCTAATGAGCAGAGCCTACTAAAAATGCTCAAGGGTGGAAACAATCAGTAGACAACTGGAAAGACTAGACCACAGGCAAACACCAGGGAAACTTAGATTAAGAAGCTGATGAGAGTCAAATCCAAGCAAGGAGTGGAAGTGGTGGAACCACCTGTGCAGAGAAGCCAGGTGTCAAAGAAGCAACTCTGCAGGACAGGATGTCCATGTAGGTGTCCCCATGGGCTACCTGCACCCTCAGTTTGGATACCCAAGGCCTGCAAGAAAGAGCTGGTCAGACAAGGGGCCAAAAACAGGATTTTAAAGTCAGAAGAGCTTTCCAATTTCATCTCCTTTTCTTACTATTTTTCTTTCTTTTTTAAGGTAAATCTCCTTTTATCATGTCTCATATCTTAATTCCATGCCATCCCTAAAGTAGCCACTGAACAGATGGCTACCCTTCCAAACAAATTTTATATCAAGAATACCAGTGTAAGTGGCTGGGAAGGCTCAGCAGTTACATAAAGGCACCTACTTACAAACTCTGCCAGTATAGGTTCTAGACCTAGTACCCACATAAGGAAAAAAAGAAAAAAATAGCCAGATGCACAGGGTAACACATGTGTCTGGAGTTGATTTGCAATGGCAAGAGGCACTGTAGTACACATTCATATTCATTCTCTCTCTCCTCTCCATTTTCTCTCATTCATGGCAATAAAAATATTTCTGAAAAAAAAATTTTTAAAGAGTATCAGGTCAGGTGTGGTGGTGCACACCTTTAATCCCAGACTCAGGAGGCAGAGGTAGGAAGATAACCATGAGTTCAAGGACACCCTGAGAATACACAGTGAATTCCAGCTCAGTCTGGGCTACAGTGACACCCTACCTCAAAAAACCAAAAAAAAATGAAATAAAAAGATTATCAGTACAATACACCCACATATAGCTTTTATTAAAAAATGCAACATTACATTTTAAAGTCATTTTTAACTTAACATATAGGTTAATAATTCCTTCCAAATTTTGATTCACTAAGAAAATTCTGTTTCCCTGGAGGTTATATAGTATTTTCTTGTTTGCATATGTGATGTGTTATATATATGTACATGTGTGTGCAAATGTGCATGTCCCATGAATACACAGATGGAGGTTAAAGAGAATTGGGGGTGTTCTCCTCTATGCTCTTTCATAGTTGTCTTGAGACAGAGTTCCTCACTGAGTTTTCCCAGTCAGCAAGCTCCAGAGCCCCCAAACAGTACTAGGGTGACAGGCATGTGTGTCCACCCTCACCTTTTAACATGGATGATAGGAAAAGAATTCCAAGCCTTCATGCTTGCACATGCTTACCCACTGATGTATTTCCCTAGACCCCAGACACACATTTGCTATCACTTGTTGGAAAAGGGTGGGCATGCTCAACTGTCATCTTGATCCAGATTCCTGATTTCTAATAATAATTTATCACACTATTATAATATAATTCTGGCTTTTGGTGTCACTGTAACACTGCCCTTCCCATATAAAACCTTATGCAAATAAGCATCTATACTAAAATCAAAACATTAAGATCAGAAAGTTTTGCTTGTATTTCTTCTTAGATCTTGCACAATTTTCTACAAAATCTACAAAAATGTGTATTTTCCAACCTTTAGTTTAAATAAGCACTCATTTCCCCAAATTCTCAGTAAGAGTGAACATTCTTAAACTTTAAATTTTTCTGCCAATATTGGGAGCAATAATTAAGCCCCAAACTTAATTGTCTTTTTGAGTGACATTTTTCTAAGTGATTTAGCTTCCTCCTTATATTACAGTAATTTGCATTTCTCTTTACTGCACATTAGATTTAGAATGCATGTTCCTTTTATTATGCACATTTCTATTTGAGGTTTCTCCTTTTCTTTTTGCACTGCCAGAGGTTGCATAATATCTTAGTCAACTACTCTTTTTCAAGTCTGTCCTTAAGTTTAAGATCTCTTGTCACTCAAAGGTGTTCACTATTTAGTACTAAGTCTATTGTCACTTACAGGGGTTTACCATTTAGTACTAACACCTCTTCTCACTGAGGTGTTTACTGTTTACTACTAAGGTTTCTTGTCACTCATATGTATTTACTGTTTAGTACTAAGTCTACTGTCATTCATAGGTGTTTACCCCTTAGTACATGGAACTCTTGTCACTGATAGGTGTTTACTAGTTAGTACTAAGTCTACTGTCACTCATAGGGGTTTCCTATTTAGTACTAAGATCTCCTGTCACTCATAGGTGTTTACTACTTAAAACTAAGTCTACTGCTTTCTTGATGACAGGGGGATATTGTATTACTTTTAAATTTATCTCTGTTCGTACTAATATATGCTTTGATAGTTTATTCTAGTATTTTTCATTGTTTTACTTTTTGCAATTAGCTTCTTATCCCTTCTAAAATTTATTGGTGATTAGCATGAAATAGAGGTGTGACTTTGTCATATGTATATGCGTGTGCGTGTATGTGTGAAGTGTATGTGTGAGGGGTGGCCTGTGTGTTTGGTGTGTGTGATGTATGCACATGTGTGTGAAGATGCACACCTTCATCCACGTACAGGCCAGAAGAGAATGTCAATGTCCTCTTATTGCTCAGCCTCAAAATGACTTGCAGTCTCTCCCTCAACTGGGAGAGATCATCAATGGGACACAAGGATTCTTTGTCTCCTCTCCACACAAACAGCCAGTGGACTGGGATTAAAAACTTGCATGGCCACACTAAATTTGCTTCTTGTTTTTCAATTTTGTTCTCATTTTCCCACATATCTTCTGAAAGAATTTTAGCATAACTTATCAAGAAACCCTATCAAAACTTTGAATATGCAGGTATTCATTTTAAAGATTGATTAGTGAATACCTTATTGAATTAAATATCCCTATTTAGACAATATGAAATTCAGGTTTTCATTTTTAAAAGTTATTTTCTTTATTTATACCTGAGAAAAATGAAAACAGGCAGATAGAGAGAATGGGAGTGCCATGGGCCTTAGCCACAGCAAGCAAATTCCAGGCAAATGTGCAACCATGCTGCTCTGCCTTACATGGGTCCTGGCGAATTGACCCTTGGTTCTTTGAGCACATGCAAATGCCTTAAATGCTAAGTCATCTTCCCAGCCTAGGTTTTCACTTTTATAAGACAGTTTTATCATTTCTTTGACCAAAAACCTGATAGAAATGAGGAAGCCAAGATTTATTTTGCTCATGGTTTCAGGAGTTTCTACCTATCATTGTGGGGCAGGCCTGGTATAACAGCTCCCATATGGTGAAAAAGAAGCAGAGTGGAGTGACAAGCAGCAGGCTGGGTAATATATACTCCCTGAGTGTACATCCCTGGATAAGATACAGTCCCTGAGTGTACAGCCCTGGATAAGATACAGTCCCTGAGTGTACAGCCCTGGATAAGATACAGTCCCTGAGTGTACAGCCCTGGATGAGATACAGTCCCTGAGTGTACAGCCCTGGATGACATACAGTCCCTGAGTGTACAGCCCTGGATGAGATACAGTCCCTGCGTACACATCCCTGGATAAGATACAGTCCCTGAGTATACAGCCCTGGATAAGATACAGTCCCTGGGTGTACATGCTAAGATGAGATAAAGTCCCTGAGTGTACACCCCAGGATGAGATACAGTCCGTGAGTATACAGCCCTGGATAAGATACAGTCCCTGAGTATACAGCCCTGGGTAAGTTACAGTCCCTGCGTACACATCCCTGGATAAGATACAGTCCCTGAGTATACAGCCCTGGATAAGATACAGTCCCTGGGTGTATAGCCCTGGATAATATACAGTCTCTGAGTATACAGCCCTGGATAAGATATAGTGCCTGAATGTGCAGCCCTGGATGAGACCCTACCTGGCAAAGACAAAACCAAAATAAAACAAAACAAAATCCAAATTGGGGAAACTTAAGTAAGATTAATAACCCTTTTATACATATATTTTATATATAAATAAAATCTAATATATATATATATATATATTAAATATATAACTTTGAAAAAATGTAGAGAAAGGCAGAAAGAGAAAGAGCATGACAAAAAGAACAAAACATGAAAGGGAAAGTAAATCTTGATTTGTATAAACAGTCTATTAATAAGCAGGAAAAATTGAATACTAATTAATATTTTGTTAACATTCAAGAATTATTAGTTTGCAAATATTGTTGGTATTATGGCTTTTGTTGAGTCCCTATCTTTGAAAATATTACCAAATAAACTACAGAGTAGAAGAAATAAAATAAGAGTCAAATTTGAGCTGAACTAAAGCAGTAGGCTCTGCAAGCCATTAACTGCTGGACCATCTCCACAGCCTGTATCTTTACTCTTATGCTAGACATGAAGTGATCGTTCAAAGACATTATTACTGTGATCTAAACTTTAAAGACAATACTCTTATGTGCCTTAAAATCCATACTATTAAGTACTTTAAAAGATGAGTTTAGTGGCAGGAGAGATGGCTTAGTGGTTAAGGCTTTTGCCTGCAAGGCCTAAGGATCCCAGTTTGACTGTACAGGTACCACGTAAGCCAGAGGGACTAGATGACACAGGCATTTGGAGTTCATTTGCAGTGGCTGGAGGCCCTGGCACATCCATTCTCTCTCTCTCGCTCAAATAAATAAATAAAATATATTTTAAATCTATCAGTTTAGTATGTAATTATACATGGTTATTATTTATTACATCAAGAACTGGAAGGACTCCCATTGCATGACTTTGTATGTCTATCTAAAACTGAATATGCACATTTTTCTATATTCAAAAATTAATTATATAATTATACCTAAGGACCCATAGGGAGTTGGTTCAAAATATCTCTTGGTGATACCGAAATTAGTGGATCCCCAAGTCCTACACTGTAAATGGTTCTGTATTTGCACAGAACCTACAGCATCCTCTTGTATACTTCAAATCCTTTTTAAGTTGCTTATGAGCTTTTTTTTACAACATTACAATGTTAATATGTAAATCATTATTATCCTACATTACTTAAAAATAATTAGAAAAGTCTATACATGTAAAATAAAGATGCAATTTGCGGGCTGGAGAGTTGTCTTAGTGGTTAAGATGCTTGCCTATAAAGCAAAAGAACCCAGATTTGATTCCCTAGGACCCACATAAGCCAGACAAATGAGGTGGCGCATGCATCTGGAGTTCATTTGAAGTGGCTAGAGGCCCTGGTGCACCCATTCTCTCTCTTTTTATCCTCCACCCCACTTCTTTCTCTCTCTCTAATAATGAATAATACATTTTTTAAATGATGCAATTTTGTTTAAACATTTTTTCAAATAGTTCAATTTGCAATTGATTGACTCTGGGAAGCAAAACTTGAAGAATGTAGAATTAATGTATATAACTACTATGATAAGTACCTCCCCCAGGCTGGACTTTGGGTTTGATTCTGGGGACAAGCAGATTGCCAAGGTCCCTGATCTCATGAAGTTAACCGTTTCTTGGGAGGACAGACATTAAACAGGTCACTGAAGATAATTAAGTGGCTGAAAATGTGTGCAGAGCCATAAGTGAAGGCCATAGGGCGCATGGGAGCACACGCAGGGGCTGACCTTTTCTGCAGCCTCAGCAGAGACTACCCAGCAGACAGGCCTCCCCACCTGGCTGGGACCCAGTCACAGACAAGGTGGTGTAATGGGGAGGGTGGGAGCGGACAAGAATATATTCAGGCACAAGCAGCAGCTCCTGAAATAGACTTCTACCTGAGCAGCAGATATCAGGGTAACTTGAACACCCAAGACCAGTCCAGGGTGATCTATTTGTAGCAGGTGGCCTCTGAGTCTTTTAGGCCAAAATTTTGTGCTTTAATTGGTATGGGCAAAAGGGGATGAGCATGGTGGCACACATCTGTACTCCCAGATGGGAAACAGGCACAGAAAGTCCAAGATTTCAGGACAGTCTATACTACACCTCAAAAGTGGGTATGTCTGTATTGGGTGGGTGGGGTGGCAAAGGGATGCTATATTAAGTTTGAGAGAGACATGATTCTATTTTCACTTTAGAAAAATAATCCTGCCTCTGCCTCTATTGGGATGGGTTGATAAGCAGGACTTTTCCTAAAAAGTGGCATTCATCCAGTTGAGTTCAATCTTTGAATTCTAAGGGACTGGATTACAAGACAAACAGGAAGGAATATATGGTTTCTACGAAGAAGTATACATGTGTGGGAGAGAGGCACAAATGAACAGCCTGTCTGCATATGGAAATAACAAAGACCCATCAGTGCATACCACTGCTGTAGTGGGCATGGATACTGGACAAATTGGGGATTCAAGGACCCACTAAGATAGGAGAGAGGGGAAATGGACCAAACAGACAATATCATGAGAAAAAAATTCCTCGGTAGGCTAGGTGAAATAAAAATACTTTACAGTCATAAAATAAATGTAGAAGTCAAAATGGAATTATAAAAGTTTAACAAAATCTTTATTTTAGAAATTATGTTAAGCTCCTTTTAGAAAAATGATTCAAGTTAATTACACTGATATAGAAATATTATAGATGTGTATATAAATGTATTTGGGGTGGTTTGAATTTATTTCCTCGAGAGACTCAGGTATTTCTTAAATAAAGACTAGGCTTGCTACTTAAGACTCCAGCAGGCAGAACCCTGCTAGAGGAGGTGTGTCACTGGGGGTGGATCTAAACCTACTATATATGCTGTGAGTGAGTATGCCCTGTGGCCCTGAGTGCTTGCTGGTGTTGGCATCTCTGTCTGTCTGTTTCTCTCTCTCTCTCTCTCTGCTGTGGATGCTGAAGCAAGCTATCTTTTCCCACCATAACAGTGCTGCCCTGAATTCTGAAAGCCTAAAATAATCCCTTTCCTCCCATAAACTGCTTCTGGTTGGGGGTGTGACCCAGTAAAGAAAAGGTAAAAGGAACAGGACCCATATCCGAATAACTTGTAAGCTTAACATTAGAGTTGGAATGCTGGGGTGTTTCCTATTAGCAAAGAATCCATAACCACCCAAACTCCAGGCCTGCTTGAAAGCCTAATTGCAGAGCTGCACAGGAACTTGGTGATCAATTGAGTTCTGTGGATTTGACACTGGCATTACTCTAGACCTCTCATCCACATTCTGCCACATCCTGTACAAATCAGTAAGCTTAGGTTGCTTCTCATTTATGGGCCATGAAGAGACTATTTTCTAAAGAATTTTTCTCAAAACAGAACCCCCAAACAAAACAAATAATGCTGATATTCCATAGACTACAGCCAAATCCAAGCTGAGATCTTAAGTATTTCTCAACTTATATCACTTGGTCTTTAAAGTGACTTTGGGATAATTTATTTCCCCCAGTCGTACCCATACATAAATATGGTTAAAAATAAAATAAATAAATAAATATAAATAGGTAGTATGGTAGCATTCTTCTACTTTCCATTCCTATGCCTGCCTGTAACTTCATGTGACACTGAGGTCAACCACTGGCTCAAACTTATACCACTTCCATCCCTAGGCCTTCTACCATCCCTAGGTCTGACCACTGCGCACTGGAACATAAAACGATCATATAAAAGCATTTTGAGAGCTAGGTGCAGTGAGAAAGGGCTTGCTGTGTAAACATGTGGGACTGCGTCTGACTGCCAGAATCTACATATAAATAAATAAATTCGAACATCAGCTTCTGGTTGTCACAGGCACATGTACACACACTCACTTATACACATGCAAAAAGTGAAAAGGAAAACACTTGGGTTACAGCCTACTTGAGTATAGATGTGGCCAATCTAACAACTATGGAGTATGGGAGAGCACTCTTTAACTTTGAAGGAAAATCAAGCATTTCCAGCAGGAAGGTTGAGACTTCTACCATGCACACTGTAACAGAGCTCACTTGTTCCTAACAGTGCATCTTGACGAAAGATGGTAGCCTTGACAGTTCACTCTGGCCTTTAGTGAGGTTCGTCGGCTCTGTTCCTACTGTGCTACTCTAAAGAAGAGCTCTGTTTACAAAAGGAAGTACTAGAAAGTATAAAAATCTAGAATATTCCTCAGTTCCTAGTTACAAGCATACTAGTATGGGAATGCATTATTAGTAAAACTACAGTCATGTGTTGCTGAAAATCTAGCTCCAGAATTCTAGGAAATTTCACTCTGGATTTGTCAGTTACCAAAATTAAGTCACAGTTGAGGTCATTTAGACACATCCTGGCTTGCTCTGTCTTCCAAAGGCATACGGAGAAAATTAAAATATTTTTTAACTTATCAATAATGTATACCATACACTAGGGTTGGGGTTTTTCTTTCCATGAAATTACTGGAATTTTGCAGCATGGTATACAATATCTATGATTATCTTAAAATATGTTACCAATGAGAAGAGTCAGAGTTCATATAGTTCAAGAAAAGCACGTTTTTTTCAATGCTTTCTTAGATTGAAAAAAAAAAAAAAACCAACAGGGAAAGTTAGGAATATTTAACATATTAGTCATAATTCTTTACTGGTCTGGAAGGTAGTAGTATTTTTATGAATGACTAAAATTGGTCACTGATTAGCACTGACCTTACAGCAAACTTTCCGTCATTTGAGTCTAAGATAAACCTAACACAGCCAACTTCATTTTCATTTCCAATAAAACCCCACTAATTGCAGACCCAGACCTGTGATCAAGTTTTCTAACACTACTCATAACCATGGGCACTAAGTTCTTCACTTCCTGACAAGTGATCTGTTGTCCAAATAAAGAAGAGGAAGAGAATTAGTTGTACAGCTTTCTTACACTAGTCCTAACTTGCATGTAATAAGAAAGAACTATCAATATCTAAAAGGAAAAAAATCTACAATGAATATGAGAAAAAATCCAGACTATGTATGTCTAGTCAGTCAGGAAATGTTAGCCAAAGTTGGAATAGTGAACTAATATAGGAAACATGATGTTTTAAAAATCTTATAATGTGTTAGGCAGTACATAGATAGTACTCATTAGCCCAAGACAAACTATAGATTGAAAACTATGAACATCGTCCACAAGGGTTTAAGTAATTCAGAATCAAAAGGGCATGCCACTGCTATGGCAAGAGAGGAATTCAGACTCCAATCCTCAGGGCAGGATCTCTGTAGAAAAGCTTCACAATGAACACTCCCCCTCTGTAGAGAGGAATGCAAAAGCTGGAACTTACTGTTGGCCCCCAGAATTGCATTTCTCCTGCTCACCCACAGGCTCTTTAATACCCGCACAAGCTAGGTAACACTGGCCGTTTGTCACAAAGCACATGGGTACTAGCAAGTGGCAGCAGCATAAGAGATCAAAAAGGAAATCTCCAGGTGTACTCTGCAAAGCGTCCTTTTATTTTTCATTTGAAACAAATACTATTATAACAAACTAACTGGACTACCACATGCACACCTGTGTGCTTAGTACTTTCTTTAGCATTCTAAAGAGATTTCATGCTATGGGGTAGGGGTGTAGCTCCGGAGAGGCACTGGTTTGATTGGAACAGGGCAAGAGACAGCCATTCTGCCTTGTCCAGTGTCCTTCACAACCAAGTGCTTGCTCTGTACTGTGAATCACAGAAGTATAAAAGAGGTGACTTCAATACAAAGTTCAAGTCATTACATATGCTGACAGATAACCTCAAGGAAGAATATGCAGTCCAGCTAAGCTATGAGAATTTCAGCAGAGCTGATCTCTTCTCCCCCTGTGACTACAGTTACAGAAGGGCATGAATTTAAACTTTACCTAATTGAGTTGACGGCCTCCAGCTCCTCCACAGTTAGGGCAGAAGAAACCTTCAGGAAAACCATATCGAATGCATAGCCATTCAGAAGTGCAGCTACCTTCTTCACATCCCTAATGGTGACGTGTGCTATATTTGAGAAGTACTCCTCTACCGCACCAACTGGGAAGCAAACAGTGACATCTCCAGTGAACAAGACGTCTAGTTTTCCCTAAATGAGAAGGGAGGAAGAAGAAACAATAACAGTTAATACCTGGGCATAAAGCAAACGCCACATGTGAGAAAATGAGATGGATGGGGCCATCCTTCATCTCAGCAGCTCAAGGGCAAGAGTGAGTAGTTTCATGTCCTCATTTTCTAGGAGAGCAAATGCATCTGGAAGTCAAGCTAGTTTTTCAAAGTTTGGCCCAATACTGCTGTTCTGTTGGGTTTTTCTTACAAATGTCTCTAATTCTCCTGTGCTTTTAATAATAGATAAAAATTTTTATGACCCAGTTTCCCAGTGATGCTGTCTGGCTGCAAAATGTTTCCTGTTGAGAAACCAAACTGGTGACTCTGCTTTAGTTTTTTTGTTGTTGTTGTTTGTTTTGTTTTGTTTAGTTTCTTTGTTTTGGTTTTTGAATGTAGGTTTCGCTAAGCCCAGGCTGACCTAGAATTTTCTATGTAGTCTCAGGGTGGCCTCAAACTCTCTGTGACCCTCCTACCACTGTCTTGCGAGTGCTGGGGATTAAAACTGTCCAACACTATGCACAGCTTATGTGCATTAGCTTGGTAAAAAGTGACAGCTGAAGTTCTGAATACCTAAATCCTAAGAAAAACTAAAAGTCTTTAGAATGGAACATATGTGTTATTCAACTCCCAATACTAGGAGCCGAAAGGGCTCTTTATTTCATACATTAGGGGGAATTTTCAAGAGTAATTAAGAAACATTCAATTTCCAACTTCACCTTATATTCTCTATTTTAGTGCCTATGGCTAACGGGCAAAGCCTACTAAAAATGCTCAAGGGTGGACACATGCAGTAGACAACTGGAAAGACTAGACCACAGGCAAACACCAGAGAAATGCAGACTCAGAAGGTGATCAGAGTCAAATCCAGAGCAAGGAGTGGGAGTGCTGGAACCACCTGTGCAGAGAAGCCAGGGTGCCAAAGACGCAACTCTGCAGGACAGGATGTCCATGTGGGTGTTCCCATGGGCTCCCTGCACCTTCAGTTTGGATACCCAAGCGCTGCAAGAAATAGCAGGTCAGACAAGGGGCAAAATACAGAAGATTTTAAATGCAGAAGACCCTTCCAATTTCATCTCCTTTCATACCATTTTTTTTTCTTTTTAAAAGTATATCCTCTTTTATCATGTCTTATATCTTGATTCCATACCATCCCTAGAAGTATTCACTATCAACAGATGCTAGCCTTCCAAACAAATTTTACATCAAGAATATCAGTGTAAGTGGCTGGGAAGACTCAGCAGTTAAAGGCACCTGCTTACAAACCCTGACAGCCTAGGTTCTAGTCCATAGTATCCACATAAGGAAAAAAATAGCCAGATGTACACAGTGGCACATGTGTCTGGAATTTATTTGCAATGGCAAAAGACACTGTAGTACACATTCATATTCCTTCTCTCTCTTCTCTTTACTCTGTATCATTCATGGCAATAAAAATATTTTTAAGAATTTTTTTTTTAAAGAGTATCAGGCTAGGTGTGGTGGTACATACCTTTAATCCCAGCTCTTGGGAGGCAGAGGTAGGAGTATCACCATGAGTTCAAGCCACCCTGAGAATACATAGTGAATTCCAGGTCACCCTGGGCTAGATTGAGACCCTACCTCCAAAAACCAAAATAATCAAATAAAAGGAGTATCAGCACAATACACCCACATGTAGCTTTTATTAAGAAATGCAACATTTTTAAGTCATTTTTACGTTAATATATAGTTAACTTAATATATAGCTTCCTCCTTATATTAGAATAATTTGCATTTCTCTTTATAGCACATTAGATTTATATGCATGTTCTTTTTATTATACACCTTTCTATTTGAGGTTTCTCCTTTTATTTTTGCATTGCCAGAGGTTGTATAATATCTTAGTCAACTACTCTTTTCCAAGTCTGTTCTTAAGTCTAAGATCTCTTGTCACTCAATGGTGTTTACTGTTTAGTACTAAGTCTATTGTCACTCACAGGGGTTTACCATTTAGTACTTTTGAAAGAATTTTAGCATAACTTATCAACAAACCCAATCAAACTTTGAATATGCTTGTATTCATTTTAAAGATTGATTAGTGAATGCCTTGTTTAATTAAATTTCCCTATTTAGATAATATGAAATTCAGGTTCATTTAAAAAAGTTATTTTATTTTATTTATCTGAGAGAAATAGAGAGAGGCAGAGAGAATGGGAGTGGCAGGAGCCTCAGCCACTGCAAGCAAATTCCAGATACATGTGTAACCATGTTGATCTGCCTACGTGGGTCCTGGGGAATTGACCCTTGATCCTTCGACCACAGGCAAATGCCTTAACCGCTAAGTCATCTTTCTAGCCCCAGCTTTTCACTTTTGCAAGATACTGTCATTAGATATTCCATGTTTCCATGTATTAGTTTTATCACTGATTTGACCAAAAACCTGATAGAAATGAGAAAGCCAAGATTTATTTGGCGCATGGTTTCAGGAGTTTCTGTCCATCACTGTGGGGACGGCCTGGTAGAACAGCTCTCATCATGGTGAAAAGGGAGCCAAGTGGAGTGACAAGCAGCAGGCTGGGTAATATACAGTCCCTGAGTGTACATCCCTGGATAAGATACAGTGCCTGAGTGTACAGCCATGGATAACATACAGTCCCTGAGTGTACATCCCTGGATATGATACAGTCCCTGAGTGTACAGCCCTGGATAAGATACAGTACCTGAGTGTACAGCCGTGGATAACATACAGTCCCTGAATGTACATCCCTGGATATGATACAGTCCCTGAGTGTACAGCCCTGGATAAGATACAGTACCTGAATGTACAGCCCTGGATAAGATATAGTCCCTGAGTGTACAGTCCTGGATAAGATACAGTCCCTGAGTATAGAGCCCTGGATAAGATACAGTCCCTTAGTGTACATCCCTGGATAAGATATAGTCCCTGAGTATACAGCCCTGGATAAGATACAGTCCCTGCATATACAGCCCTGGATAATATACAGTCCCTGAGTATACAGCCCTGGATAAGATACAGTCCCTGAGTGTACAGCCCTGGATAATATACACTCCCTGAGTATACAGCCCTGGATAAGATACAGTGCCTGAATGTACAGCCCTGGATGAGATACAGTCCCTGAGTATACACCAGTAGGTAACATACTTCCTCCCTCCACATTCCACCCCCTGTTGATAATCTACTGATGTTCTGAATCCATACATGGGTGAAATCTTCCTCAGAGCACAGCACTCATGATCTTGTAGCCTCTGAGCCCAATTCCAGGATACATGAAGAGGTCTGCTGTACCAGACCTGGGCATTTCCCAATCCAATCAAATTGACAATTACTCATGATTATTCATGATATTCCTCATCCGTTATTTCCTAAAGCTGAACAATTAGAGGTCACTGACATACAGCACTCTCAAGTTTGAAAAGGGCAATGACCAAAGGGACAACACTTCTACACTGTGAAGGTAGACAGTGTCCACAGAGACTATTGTGTAGGAATCACACCCAATGAGTGAGAGTGGTCAATGGCTAAAGGGGACTATAGTCATATAATTGAATTTATAAGCTTTTAAAAATCTGTACTTTGTTTTTGATATAGGAATATAAGTAATTAATGACATTAAAGCTATTAATATAATTAACTAGCTAATATTAATTGTGAACTGCTTATGCAAAATACTTAACATGTTATCATTTGTGATAATTTTTCATTTCTTTCATGTCTTGTTAGGCTGGTCAAATTTTCCTTTATCCATCCTGCTGCATTTGCAATGCTATTGGAGCTAAATTCCCTATTTTTACTCATTGAGGGTTTGGCTGTCTTAATCTTCCATTATGAATTAATCTTAGATTTACAGAAGACGTAGTGTGGAGAATTCTCATAAACCGTTCAGCTTTTCTATTAACATCTTGCATATCATAGAGACTTTATCAAAACTAAGGAAACTTAGTAACTTTTTACCACTTATTTAAAAGCTGTAAGAAATTATCAGCACAGTATTACTAAATTATATACTTTCCTTGGATTTCACTTACTTTTTTCTACTAATATCATTTTACTGTTCTGAGATCTCACTGAGTACACCACATTAGATTTAATCATCAAGCCCTCTAATCTGTAATGTTTTCTGAGTTTTCCCTGACCTTTGAGGAGTGCTGGCCAGGTATTCTATATAATGTGACATAAATTGGGTATGACACTGCCTTCAGATTTGACTAGGACTGTGAACTTTTAGGAAGATAGCCATAGATATGAAGTTTGAAGTTACCTTCTCACAACATTACATATTAGGTGAGATATCACCAGGAATATTCACCTGGGTACCTTGTGGTATGTGAAAATCATTTGTCAATGCTGTTTGTTTCAATTCTGTTTTCAGAGTCACTAAATCTAGTCACACTCAGTGTAAGAGGCCTCAATCTTCAACTCTTAAGAGAGAGGAATACAATGGGTGGTTCTAACAACAGTGGACCCAGGATAAAATCACTGAAGTTACTGATAAATACACAGAAAAGAAACTTGAGGGATATGCAAATAATCATTTTATCCTCAAAGTCATGACTACAGAATTACTTCTCAATCATTTCAGTGGAGATTTTCTCCTTTTTCCTTTCTCTTTCATTTATTCCTTGGAATTTTTTGTAAGAAGAATTTGTCCTTTCACAGTCATTTATTTGGCCCATTATTTGTGTATAGTAGCATGGCCTTATGGATATTTATTCTTTTGTTATAATCCAGTAATATTATTTATCTTGTTCTTCAAAATACTCTGTAGCTTGTCCACTGTAAACTGGGATTTGCTTAATTTTTCCTACGCACCTTTTACAAGGTGTGCGCCACTATGCCTGGCGTACATTTTTATTTATTTAGTAAACTGATTTATTTGTTTATATTATTTATTTATTTGAGAGAAAGGAGAACGAGAGAGAGAGACAAAAAGACAGACAGAAAGGGAGGTAGGAGGGGGAATGGACATGACAGGGCCTCCAGCAAATGAACTCCGGGTACATGTGCCTCCTTGTGGTTAAGTAGGTCCTGAGGAATCCAACTGACGTCCTTTTGCGTTGCAGGCAGGCACCTTAACTGCTAAGCCATCTCTCCAGCGATGTATCTTTTTTTTAATGTGTAGCCCAGGCTTGCCTTGGGCTCCTAATCCTCCTGACTCAACCTCTTCAGCAATACCCTACTGGCATGCACCAACACAAGAGTAACCTACCCATTTTTAATTTTGATGGGAGATAATTTCTATATCCTGTCACGAAATAAAGTAGCACTCCTAACATTTTTCCTTTCCTCCTCATATCCATGCACCTGTGCTGGGAACATCAGGAAGGTTTGTGCATTTATGATTCACAACACTTACTGATTATGTTTGCTCCCGATTCTTGTAGGTCACACTGGCTTCTTTCTAAAATTCATTTTATTGAACTTCAGCACAAGCAGACTTAGAAATTCATCTAGATACTAGCTGAAGGGCTGAAAAGGATGCTCTACCATGTGTAAAGTTCTCCATTATGCTCTCACAATTCAGTTCTAATTTTACCTGTCAAGGTGAAGAATCATTTGCCTCTGCATTTTGAGGGTTACAGTCCATATACTAGTGACGTCCAGAGGTGCTGTTTTGTTTTGCTATGGATGATTTTCTTCTCTTTGTCTTCTGCAAACTGGCCTTTAAGTAGTGTCTGAGTATCTGGATCCTGACTGTTCTTTAAGATGTGTCTGAATATTGGTCCTGAAGATGCTCTTCTGTTGTATCTTCCATGATGATCATTATCTTTATCTTTTCTCTCTACCCACTCCCCTCCCTCTTCTGTCTCTCCAGGTGAATCTTCTATTAGATGCTGGAAATCCTAAATGGATTCATTTGGCCTCAACTTCTCTGAGAAAGACTAAACTTCTTAACTTTATTTGCGAGATTATTACCTCAGTATTCAATCTTTGAAAGAGTTTGAAGGGCTGGACAGTGGCTCAATGGTTAAAGGCACTTGCTTGCAAAGCCTGACAATGCAGATTCACTTCTGTAGTACCCTTGTGAAGCCCATAAACAAAGAGGCACATGTGTCTAGAGTCGGTTTGTGGAGGGAGGAGGACCTGGACCACCCATTGATATTCTCTCTCTCTCTCGTTCTCTCTTTATTTTTCCAATAAATATTTTCAAAGAGTTTTATAATGTAAGACAATTTTATATGACTTTCTGCTGCTATTTTTAAGAACAGAAATCTGGGCTGGAGAGATGGCTTAGCAGTTAAGCGCTTGCCTGTGAAGCATAGGGACCCCAGTTCGAGGCTTGATTCCCCAGGAACCACGTTAGCTAGATGCACAAGGGGGCACACGCATCTGGAGTTTGTCTGCAGTGGCTGGAGGCCCTGGCGTGCCTATTCTCTCTCTCTATCTGGCTCTTTCTCTGTCTGTCTGTCACTCTCAAATAAGTAATAAAAATAATAAACAAAAAAATTTTTTAAATGTCCCATCCCAAATCCCCCCACTTTGCCCTTAAAAAAAAAGTGAAATCTTCTCTGAGGATATCAAATATTTTTAAAGATTTATTTTTATCTATTTATTAGAAAGAAAGGGAGAGAAAGAGAAAGACAGAGAGACAGATGACTGCATTCATCAGGGACTCTAGCCAATCCAAATGAACTCCAGACACATAAGCCATCATATGCATATAGCTTATGTGGGACCCAGAGAATCAAACCTGTGCCTTAGGCTTCACAGGCCTTAATTCACCTTAATTGCTAAGCCATGTTCCCATCCCCATCAAATTTAATTTTAACAGTTTACTTATATTTTGTTTTGTACTAGCACTTTCAGATTTTTTTGTTTTGTTTAAATTTTTTGTTTGTTTGTTTTTTGAAGTAGGGTCTCACTCTACCCAAGCTGACGGGAAAGCCACTGTGGAGTGTCAGGGTGGCCTCAAACTCATGGCAATCCTCCTACATCTGCCTCACAAGTGCTGGGATGAAAGGCATGCACCACCACACTCAGCACTTTAAGATTTTTAAAAAACACAATAAACTAGGTAGCTTATGTGTACCAAAAGTTTAATTGACACCATTTTGAAGACTGGGAATTCAGAGATCGTGTTGGCAGATTTAGTGTCAAGTGACATGATTCCTGAGTCCTAACAAGGTAGAAGGGATGTTGGGACTGTCTTTGAGCACCAGTTTGCCTTTTAAAGTTTTTATTAACAAGTTCTGCAAGTATAGGCAATTAACTGTAATTCTTTCCCACTACCTCCATTTCCTACTTCCAAATCCACACTCCAATGAATAACTCCTAATTTGTTTAATTAATGCAACTTTCACTGCCCTAAAATAACTAACTACCCTTGTCCAGAGTGACCATGTACTAATAATTATATAATTTTTCTTTTCCACACACATGTGAGAATGATGTTATGAACAGTTACAATACAAGTAATACATACCCACCAAGGAGTCCTGAACTGTGGATCATGTAAACTTTTATTTAAAAGGTTTATATGTTTTCTTTTCAAGTATTTTGACTTTTGGTGTGCTACTTAAGAAAGCTTGCCAGGTATTGTCCCTGTGGATACCGAGAACCTCCAAAGGAAGAGGCTGTCTGGGGGCAGGAGTTGAGGTACACACGCACTCCTGCTCATCGAGCGCGCTTACATCTTAGGGGTCTTCTCTGCTGTTTCATGCACAGGGTTTACAACCTTTGGAATGCACAGCAACTTTGAGCTGAAGTTCTGCCAATACCACTACAGCTCCATTTCCAACAACAGCCTGAGGCAGTGGGAAGGACCAAAGCCTTTCAAGGCAACAAACCAGTGCCTTGCCATCAAGCTGAGCGGCCTATTTGTGGCTCAGAGTGAGATACTTTGGGGATGGCATTTTGTAGGATAACACTCGCCATTCAGGAGTCATATGCATTTTGTAGGATAACACTCGCCATTCAGGAGTCATATAAGGTCAAGTGTGCATGGTGGACATGGCCCTATTATCTCAATGAATGCCAAACCTGAACACAAAGAACACAGAAAATGTCAACCTGACAAGGACGAGAAGAGTTCGTGGAATTAAGACAGGTGTGCTCATGCTGGGCAGTGAGGATGACTCTCAATGGTAACTCTTTGGGCAAGTCATAGAGCTCTGGGAAGGATCTTCCCAAAGGAGAATAAACTACCTAATTTCAGCCTTTTCCTAGGAAGTGCCGGCTGCTCTGATTGCAGTGGTCTCCTTGCTGGCTCCCACCATAGTGCCCTAAAATCTCTCAGTCTTGTGAGGAAGAGTCCAGTGCTGTACAGGGCAGAAGAATGATACTGAGAACTGAGAAGTTTCACGGGAGATGGAAGGTGATCCACTAAGACTAAGCTTCAGGAGTCCATGGTTCTGAGCAGGAGTCTACCCAGAATCTTGGGCCATGGTACGATGCACTGATTTCCAAAGTCTTCTTTCCTTCTTGTAAAAACTGAGTGCCACCACATGCTTAATATTGGTAATTACACAGAATAAACAACTGCTAAAATACACTACCCAGTAACTCGAATTAAGTGAACAGCTTGCAGTCAGCAAATCTCAATTATTTACTGAGCTAAATTATCTTGCTGCTGGTATAATACATGACACTGATAGTCAAAGTTAAAGATCCTAGGATACTCTGCTTTGCAAATTGTCTTTTAGTACATCTGTAGCTTTAACCTATGAGCACCACAATTAGCAGACTTCATGTGTTAGCAAAACTTATCGATATGTTGTCAGTCCAGTTTTTAAAAAATGCGGCACATATTCACTGGGAAATTACAAATGGACAACCTAAACTGAAAATGAAAAGCTTCTTTGATCCTACCACTCAGGGTGTGCCCTAGTAACACCTTGTCTCAAATCATTTCATTATGACAGCTTTAGCATGTGACATCATCAGCAATATTCTTTAACCACTCTGTTTCATTTCTGCAGTCACAGTGGCATAGGGCATCCATTTGCAAAGTGTGGCCTTCTAAACCCTTAATTCATAACAGCAGGTGCTAGAGTGCTTAAAGAAAATCACTCTTACATCTCATTGAGCTGTTATTTATGTCACTCTTATCACCAGGAGCAATGCTGACAATCAGAGCCTGCTCCCCCTTGCCAGAGCTCTGCTCCTGTTTCTGCTGCTGTTTTCTACTGCTGTGGCAGAGGTGATGTCCGGACTCTGCCCATGCCATGCTGACCCCTGTCATCATCAACTTCCTCTAGAGACTGAAAGCTAAAATGAAGACTTTCCTCTCATCAGCTGCTTTGAGTCAGATGCTATATCCCAGCAACAAGAAGGTCTTACAGTCATATTTCATTTACATGTAAATGCACACACACACACACACACACACACACACACACACACACACACATAAAAGTATATGTGTTTCTCTGTGTATGTATATGTTACTAAAGGCATGGTGCTTTTTTTTGGAACTAGGGATATTCAGAATTTTTAGAAGCACTTTGTTTGGTCCAGCAAGTTATTAAGTACTGCCCCCATTTTCTCCTCTAAGGCAACAAAGAAGTTATTTGGTAGCACTAATGAGGAAGAACTCCTGGATTTAACATTCACTAAACATTCTCTTCAATTTACTCTGAAGTTACAATGGACCCTTCTCTTCAGTGTTACTACTGGGTGAGATCTTCCTGTTACTAGCAGATGGTGCTTAGTTGGGTCTTGTGTGCCAATAGATTTTACCTGAACATGTGACTCAAAAGCACTCTAGATGAGGTACAACAATCATTCTGTCCTCCAGAAAACCTGGTTCCTGAGCAACTGTACAAGTGTTCTGTCTTCGGGGCTGATTTCAGTTGTCAGACAGTGCAAATTCTTGGGGATCTCTGCTGTTTTGAGGGAAGGAAAGTTGCAGATAAAAAACAGGCCTACCCCATGAACTCAACCAACTACGGGCTGAAAATGCCACACAAAAAAGGTAAAATTGCACCTGTACTGAAGAGTTACTGTCTTTCATCCATTACTATTTTTTAAATATTTATTTATTTATAAGCAAAAAGAAATAGAGAATATAGGCATACCAGAGCCTCCTGCCACTCACTCCAGACACATGCCCCACTTCGTGCATCTGTCTCACATGGATACTGGAGAAACAAACTCTGGCCACTTAGCCTTGCATACAAACACCTTCAGCCATTGAGTTATTTCCTCAGACCTTTACCATTTCTCTCTCTCTTTTTTTTTAATTTTTATTTATTTATTTGAGAGTGGCAGACACAGAGAGAAGGACAGATAGAGGGAGAGAGAGAGAATGGGCGCGCCAGGGCTTCCAGCCTCTGCAAACGAACTCCAGACGCCTGCACCCCCTTGTGCATCTGGCTAATGTGGGACCTGGGGAACCGAGCCTCGAACCGGGGTCCTTAGGCTTCACAGGCAAGCGTTTAACCGCTAAGCCATCTCTCCAGCCCCCATTATCATTTCTTAATACCAGATAACAACTAGTTACAGTGCATTACTTGTCCAGGTTGAGCATCCCTTATCAAAATGCTTTAGACCTGAAGTACTTTTGATTTCAGACTTCTTCAATTTTGAATTATTTCCCTATACATAATAATACACCTTTGCAATTAGGCCAAAATCTAAACAGGAAATCCATTCTAAGCAACACACAGCAGAGATGATTCAAACCCAGGGATTTGGCCATGCTATGCAACCCCTCTGCCACTGGATCACATCCCTGCTCTTCACCATGATATTTATGTTTCATAAACAATTTATACACATAGCCTGAAAGTGACTCTGTTCATATTAAAAAGAATATTTGTTTGCAGCAAAATTTCCTATTTGAAACACAATGTCAGAATCCAAGAACTTTCAGAGCACTTCAGATTTTCAGACCAAGCATGTTCCACCTGTGCCAAGAAACTTAGGGGTGCTGTCCGGGGGCATATGTGGTTTATATGCAAGCACATTGTATTTTTAAATAAGACATATGAGCATGAGCATACTTGGGTATCTGCCGTGGTTATGCACTAATTCCTGATTATACAGAGGATGATTGTGCATGTATGGATTTTAATAAGCCTAAATTTCACATCTTTACTGCCTTTCCAACACATCCAGGACAGAATGTATCTAAAAGAATGTGAGACAGTTATTTGTTCTCCAATACAAAATAAATGTGAAGTCATGCCCAGACCTTGCACTGGGTTGTGAGTTGCAGCTGCTCTGAACATTCTGCTCTTGAACAGTAACCATGTTTCCATTGCTACAGAGGTGGGGAAAAGCAGGTGAGACTCTAAGGGTGGCAACAGTGTTGTTTACTGTAATACCGACATGTTGCTTTTAGTTTGAACAAACAGTAAATGTCACTGCAATTGTTTGAATGGAAGTGATCACAAGTGTGAATTAAGATGAAAGAAAATTAATTTCTCTGTGTCTACAACGTGAGATTCACAAGAATCAACTTAAATTTTTAGACACATTCATTTTCAAACTCTGAGCATGGCAAGTGAAAGAAAAGTGACAGAGTGACAGCTTAGTGTTTAAGGTGTTACCTGTGTAATCTAAGACCCAGATGTGATTCCCAAGAACCCACATAAGCCAGATTCACATGTGTCTGGACTTGGTTTGCAGTGGGTAGAGACCCTGGCATGCCCATCCATTCTCTCTATGTCTCTCTCGTTAGCTCTTTCCCTCTCTCTCTCAAATAGATAAATAATAACCACTTTTGTTTATTTTCATTTATTTCAGAGTAAAAGACAGGGAGAGAAGAGGCACTGCAAAGGAATTCCAGACATGTGTGCCCCGTTGTACATCTGGCTTATGTGAGTCCTGGGGAAGTAAGCCTTGAACTGTGGTCCTTTGGCTTCACAGGCAAGTGCATAACCACTAAGATATCTCTCCAGCTCTAAAACACTTTTTAAGAAATGAAAAGGCTTAGTTTATAATTGCTCTTCATGAAGCAACTTTTCACCCTCTCCCTGAGACGTGTGGCAATGTGCTGAGACAGAGACAGATTTCTTCATCACAAATGAGTTGGCTCCAAGTGGGTAGAGTTGACCAATGCTGCTGAGTACCATCAATGCTTAGAAATCCCCCTTCCTAAGAAAGCTGGAGAAACTGAACCAGAAACCTTGGAAATTATGACATACAATGTAATTCATTGGCAGCTTTTGTCACTATCTTGCATTATTGTCATGTGTATTACTGCAAACAGAAGGATGCTCTCTGGGCTTCCGAATAGCATCAACACATTTCCATGCTTATTTCAGTCAAGATTTAGTCTGCATTTAATTACACTTATGGTTGAACCTTGAGTTTAAAAAGCTGAGTGGAGTGACAAAACCTAAAATTATGAAAATATTTATTTTGTAAAACTTTAGCTACCAGTCAAATGGAAACCAAATATAGGAATGCCATCACTATCAGAGCAGATCACAGGCACACTACTGAGTGTAAGTGCAATGAGATCAACTCTCAGGGTCCCCATCATATTTCAAAAAGCACAAGCACTTCTACTAGATAGGTTCACTGCAAAAACATGACATGCATTCAAAGTCAACTTCTGTAAGAATATGTTTGACAACTCTTTCTTATGTACTTTCCTGTAAAATATGCTGAATGTTAACTTCATTTGTTGAAGAATTTGGAAAAAGATATCAGAATAAGCACTTTTGGAAGATGGTGTGATGTTGTAACTTTTCCAGATGCATGCGCCCACTTGGGCATCTGGCTAATGTAGGTCCTGAGGAATCGAAACTTGAACCAGGATCCTTAGTTTTCACAGGGAAGCGCTTAACTGCTAAGCCATCTCTCCAGACCTTGTAACTTTTTTGACGGCTCCTTTCTAGGCATTTTCTCTCTTCTGTTTACCAGAATTACATCTTCCACCAGAATGAAATGAGCACTTTTCTGGCACTGCATACAATAAAACATTATGTCCACATGTGGAGAACTGTATATTATATACCTAGTTCATCTAAACAATACTTATTCACACAGTAATTCTCTGCATATTTCCTGCATATAGCACAATTTTAGGTTAAACCGCATCATCTCAGTAAAGCTCAAGGGTTGAGAGATACTCTAAAGGATGGGCAGCAGCCCAAAAGGTGTCCTAATGTCAAAAGCTCTTTCTGTAGCTAGAGATGGTACTCACTTGCAAAACCCAAAGATCTTGATTTGATTCCCCAGTACCCACTTAAAAACAGATGCTCAAATGTTGCACATGAATCTGGAGTTTTTATTTAGCAGCTGGAGGCCCTGGTACGCCATTCCCTGAGTCTGTCTGTCTCTCTTCTCTTTCACCTCTTTCTCTGTATCTTCCTTTTCCTCTTAAATAAACATTTTTCTTAAACAAATCTCTGTTTATAATGGATGAAATGCATCATTTGGTATGAAATCTTAGCCTGAAGTAGGAGGACATTAAGAATAAGAATTCAAAAACTTTTGTTCTTAGATGATCATGGAACTCTTTTGCTCACTGAGGGAAATCTTCTTTATTTTCGTAATTGATCTAGCAAGAAGCCAATTCAGTTCCCTGCAATATGCTTTTAAAGAATATTATCAGAGTTATATAAACAATAATGACCAAGTAAGTACCTGCCATTTTTTTTTCCTAGGGAAGCAGAAAATATTCTCTGCCATATAAGCAAAAGGACAATGGCAGATGGACTTGATCTGAGTTTTACATTATACATTCAAACCAGACCAAATCAGTAAATACAACATTGTCATCCATCTGGCAGATGCTTTCATTAACTCCCTAATTATTAGCCCCTTTTCCTTTTCCATGTGTAATTACCCTCTGCGTTACTCTGCCTACCTTTGAACTGTATGTGAGTAGAATGACATTGTACATATCCTTGCATTTATGACTTCTTTAACAGAACACTGACAATTATCCAAATGTAGCCTGAGGTATATTTTTATAGCTATTACTTAGCAGAACCTATATGCATAGACATAAAAATTATCCGTTCCTCTAGTGATGAACTCTTTTGTCTGTTTTCAGTTCTGACTATTGTGAACAAAGCTGCTATGAACGTCCTCGTGCAGGTCTCATGATGATGCCCATTCTGCTCAGCATGTAGCGGGAAGTGGAACTGCTGAGTCACTGAGTAGGTGTGTGATCAGCTCAATACAGAAATTAATGATACACAGTACTTCCAAGACATTGTAAAAATTCATTCTCCTACCAGCATTGCCTGAGAATCCTTCCTCCTACACACTGGACAATAAATGTGTGTGTGTGTGTGTGTGTGTCTGTGAGTACATGTACATATATGCTGGATATAGGCATGACCTGCAATGGGACAACAGGAAGAATGTAGACTCATTTTTAAGGGGCCTCAGTGCTCAAGGAGTGTCCCGTTCACCACAGTCTGTGATTCCAGGATCCCACAGACCCCCTGAGCAGTATCAAGACATGCAGGCACAGCAGCTGACACCCCGGGGTTGGGGGAGGAAGGGGCAGGTGTCCTTTAGTTACCTTGATGAAATTCCGCAGCAAGTAGGCAAATACATTAGCATGCTAATTCAAGTAGGCAAATACATTAGCATGCTAATTCCCATTGCAGAGTACACTAGGGTATCCAAGAAATGACAGAATCCAGTGGAAAACTAAACTGCCCTCCCTGTCACATATTTTAGTGATACCTGGAAAAGTGGATCAATATGTTTAGGACATGGAAACTCTATTTCTTTTTAAAAACATCCCCTTCATATTCCAGAAAATGTGCATAAGGTAAGTACCTGTTGACAACAAATTGACTTGAATAAAAGTAACAATAAAAAAGAAATAATTCTTTGGGGTGGCTGTGTCAGGCTTGAGATTAATGTCCCTTGCAGACCCTGATTGAAAGGTTGTCTTCTGGCTCCTGTCTGGTCATTAATGGTAAACAATCTCCTACCCTGAGATAAAACCTTCCCAAAACAACAAGACTATTTCCTTCAACCTATACTGTACAAACATGATGGTTTATATCAAACACCTATTTCCCTTCTAGGAGGCTGACATTTTGGTAGGAGTTAGGCAGCCTTTATGTGTTCATCAATTCCTAACACCCTTGGGTGCTAAGTATCCAATGAGCTCCTGAGGAAGATGAAACTTCAGTGATGTTTGTCACAACTGTTGTCACCACTCATTTCTGAAGGCGTTAGGTAACTCCTCTGGGACTCTACTTAGAGTGAGATTCAGAAGTTTCATCCTAGGTTTTTCAGATGTGGTTCTGTGGGCCTTGTCTCTTACTGATTTTGCTTGGTAGCTTTGCTATGAATCTGACCCAGGTACAAACATATTCTGAGTCCTGTGAAACTTGCTAGTGACTGGCATGGAGACAGTCTTGGTGAGGTGGTTTGATACAAGTGTCCCCCATAAACTTCGGAGTTCTGGATGCTAGGTTTCCCAGCTGAGGGCAATTGGAAATTAATGCCCCCTGGAGGCAGTGTATTATTGTCTGTGGGCTTATGGATATTATAGCCAGTTTCCCCTTGCCAGTGTGTGGCACACTCTCCTCTTGCTGTTGCCTATCTACGTCATTCAGGGGGTGATGCCCACCCTCGGCTCATACCATCATTTACCCTGGAATCCTAGAGCTTCCACTTGAGCCTGTAAGCCAAAATAAATCCTTTTCCCACAAGCTCCTCTTGGCTGGATGATTTCTACCAGCAATGCAGAACATATGGGAATAGTAAAGTGGTACCATGGGTTGGGATTGCTGTTAGACCCCTGATTGTGTGCCATTGTCCTCTTGGAGCTGATTTTCAAAAGGTAATGTGGAAGGGCCTGAACCTTGAAACCTTGGCCTAAACCTTGTAGTGCTGCAAACACACCTTGTTGGACTACTCTGATCAGAGTTGAAAGACCTGAAAGCAGTAAAAACTATGGTCTGTGAAGTTGGCTTATGAGGGTGAGAAATAGCTTTTTTTTGACTAGGCTGACAGCATGTGTGAGAAGCTTGCTATTATGCCTGTGTCCTGAGAAGTTGGGCAGCATTGCTTTGTGTAAAAACGAACTGGTGAGAGCAGAGGGATATGGCATAGATAAAATGAAACCTTTGGGCCTAAACTGCTCCTGTTTGAATACCTGCAAATTGTTTGTGAGATTGCAACCTTTGGCATTGGGCCAGCTGACCTGCACTGGGACAACAGGAAGAATGTACACTCATTTGGAAGGGGCCTCAGTGCTCCAGGAGTGTCCTGTTCACCAGTCTGTCCCCCTCCCCCCGGAGTGAAAATTGGGACCCTACCTGGTATTGTGGAATATGAGAAAGGCATGAAAGAGAAAGTCATTGAATTTCCATCATTGTCATGTGTTTTAGAAATGTCCATGGGCAGTGTGAGGCAGGTTTGCTGGATACCTGCATGGAGTTCTGATGGCGCCATGAGGATGAACCTTGGTTTGCTGTGGAGAACCACTGGAGATGCTCAGACCATGAGATAGCTGCTAAGGAATGTTGCGAGCCCTAGTGACGTTTTCCAGACTGTGAGTAGCCCAGCTGGAGGGTTGGAAATGGAATGCCAGAGACTTGATGCTGGTTGGAATTATCAGGGTTGGAGATCTGTCACTGGCTAGGGTTGTTGGACTTGAGCTACAGAGTTTGATGTTTCCCCTGGTTGTTTTAAATCTTATATTGGTTGAATATTTCCATGATATGCCCACTACCAATTTCTACAGTGTGAATGTTTACTTTGAGCCATTATGTGGTTTTTGAGGTTACCTTTTGGAATTATGGTTCAGTTAGAAGTTCTTGGATTAGGGGATGTATGACAATCATTGGAATTGATAAAAAACTAAGGGACCATGGGGACATGTATAGCTGGATTGAATGGATTATATTTTATATCAAGTATGGATATCAGTTTATGGGAACAGGGGAGAATGTGGTTGCTTGAGTCAGGTGTCCCCGAGAAACAGATGTTCTGGATGGTAGATTTCTAGCTGATGGTAATTGGAAATTAAAGCCTCCGAGAGGCAGTGTCTTGTTGTGGGCAGACTTATCGGTGTTATAGCCAGTTTCTCTAACCAGTTTGTGGCACACTTTCCTGTTGCTACTGCCCACATTAAGTTGGCCAGGGGGTGATATTTGCCCTCTGCTCATGCCATCTTTTGCCATGCCAGTATAGAGCTTCCCCCTTGAGCCTGTAAGTTGAAATAAACCACTTTTATTTCCCACAAGCTGCTCTTGGTTTGGTAATTTCTACCAGCAATGTGAACCTCACTGCAACACATGGTACAATAATTTTTTTAAGAATTTTACTTATTTATTTGAGAGTGACAGAGAGAGAAAAATGCAGATAGAGAGTAAGAGAGAGAATGGGTGTGCCAGGGCTTCCAGCCACTGTAAACAAACTCCAGATGTGTGCTCCCCTTGTGCATCTGGCTAACATAGGTCCTGGGGAATTGAGCCTTGAACTGAGGTCCTTAGGCTTCACAGGCAAGTGCTTAACTGCTACGCCATCTCTCCAGCCCATGGTATAGTAATTTTTACAAGGAATTTCCTTGTCAGAATTTACTTTGCTGTTTAAACTACATTATATTTCCATGATGAAAATTTGAAAAATAAGTTGAATTTAAATAACATATGACAAGTGAAGACATAATTTACTTTGACCTATCTAGCCAAGAACTAGTCAAAATGTTGTTTCATCATTTATCTTTACCAGTGAAACTTGTCACATGCATATCCCTTGAGCACCTCTTGTGCTATAGGTGAACAGGACATATTGATAACTAGCATGTTGGTTCAATGTGAACGTGAATATGTACCAATGCAAAGGATAATATTATTCAAGACAAAGATCAATAAGTTGTTCTGTCTTTATCATATGACAAAAAGTTTCACGTGCCTATAAAAATTTCCTAACCCCTTGCACATTTCTTTTTCTTTTATTTTTATCATTTTTATTTTTTTATTTATTATAAGTCAAATTGGGTTGAGTATATAGAACATTAGTTTGTTTTTATTATTTAGTTATTCACTTACATACTTACATGAGAGAGAAAGGGAGGGAGACAGAGAATGTGTGTACCAGGGCATCCACCAACCAAAAATGAACACCGAATGCATGCACCACTTTGCTTTTCTGGCTGTACATAAGCCCAGGCTATGAGGCTTTATAATCAAGTGCTTTCAACCACTGAGCCGACTCTGTAGCCCCAGGAATAATATTTTGAACTACAATGAACACATTTCTTCCATAAACAGTTACATGCATCTGGATATGATAGTGGCTCCTCTTTCAGATCCAGAAACAGGCTATCCTGGCAGGGCCTCCCCCCAAAGCCACAGGGTTAGCAGCTCCATTGTAAAGCCTTCAAAACCTGTGGCACCAGTCTTAGTGTCAGGCACCACCGCCCCCACGGGCCTAGCCACCCCTGGATAATCATGCCCACCTTCCACAGGGTCCCTGTTTTGTCCATTTGGGGGGAGGATTACTCAGTTGCACCTTTTATTTCGTCAATTCTACCACTAACTTTACCAGAGAAGACTGCTGGTCTGCTTAGACCGCAGAACCCCATAATATACTTGCTGGGCTACCACTGGAAATCTACCAACTCCTTCAGAAGACCACCAAGATGCTCTTGGAGAAGGTCCCAGTTCTTACCCTTCAAGCTGTAACTGGAAAAGGACTCTGTGTGATAGCAATAGGGGGGAAATTAGATGGCTTCTCTCACCTTAACCATCTCTGATACCATGCTTCACCTCAAATGCTGGTACATCCTACCTTGTTCCCCCTATGGAATCTAGTTTGCATGCACCACTGGTTTAGCCCCTTGCATTCACCTACTGTTAATTCAAAGTTCCAGCCTGTGGGTTCTAGTAACAGTTTTCCCTCAGGTTTATTACCTTCCCTTCAGCTCCTACATGGGTCGGTCCCAGATCACCACAGAGAAAAATGAGATTTTGGGGCCAAAGAAATCCTTGTCACAGTGTTGGCTGGAGCTGGACAAGTGCAGGAATTGGCACTGATACAATGGCCTTAATTAGGGCATATCAGACTTATAAAGCTCTAAGTAATCTTAGAGACTCATATCTCACTCAATTAGAGAAGTCAGTCCATCACCTATAGTGGTTATGGGCTCAGTAGCAGAGGTAGTACTGCTAAACAGAAGGGGATTACGGCCAATCTTCCTACTGCAAGAAGGGCTTTGCCAGGCCATAGGAGAACAATGCTGTTTTTATGTCCACAACTCAGCCTTTATCAGAAACAGCCTGGCCATGGTCCTGAAGAGCCCAGAAGAGAGGGGCAAATTAAGACAGCAAAGCCAAAACAGCTATGAATCTTTGTTCAATTGGTCCCCTTGTTTAACAACCCTAATTTGCTCCCTGGCAGGCTGCCTTATCCTCTAACCCTAAACCCTGTGTCCTGCATTATTAATGCCTTGATCAAATCTATTAAGTATCACTTAGCCACAGTATACTTACTGATTCTAAGGTACCAATACAAACCTTTAGATGCAGCTCAGTGATTCCAGATGGGGCCTTATTCAAGGTGCAAGGAAGGAACCAAACTGAGGCCATGACAGGCTTCAGTAAGTCACACCATAACTAGGTCTAACTTTCAGTTTCCCGGAGAGGCAGGCAAGACTTCTGGGAAAATGTGGCTGTTAATCAACAGTGACCCTGACATGTGGAAAGAAATGATAGCTGCCAAGGGTCTCAGTCAATTCCTGGAGACATGCCCAGACATGTCCTTTTCATACCTCATGGCATTACACATTATAGAAAACAGTCTTGGTACTGCTCTGAATCATGCTACTCCAAAAGACTTCATTGGAAAATGGGAAACGAAAAGAAAATTGGCAAACAAACTTTTCATTAGGCAAATGGCTGTATGATTGTCTAATGAAATATATGTGCAAAATTTATATATGCTAACTCGAATAACATGCATTCTAAAATCTTTGTTTCCCAGCTCGTGGCAATTTTAAAAAGAAAATTTTATGTTTTTTTTTTTTTTTTTTATTTTTTAGGGAAATGGAAATGAGAGAGGGGGGAGGGAGGAAGGGAGAAGGGGGAGAAAGGAAGAGGGAGGGAGGGAGATGGGCAGGGCAATGTGGAGGGAGAGGAGATGGGGGGTGGGGTGGGACAGGATGGTACTCCAGCAAGTGAATCCTTGCTGGAGGATATATGTTGTTAGGAGTTGGTTTATGGGTGTTACAGCCTGCTCCCCCTTGCCAGAGTTCTGCTCATGTTTCTGCTGCTGTTTTCTACTTCTGTTGCAGAGGTGATGTCCGGACTCTGCCCATGCCATGCTGACCCCTGTCATCATCAACATTCTCTAGAGACTGAAAGCCAAAATTAAGACTTTCCTCTCATCAGCTGCTTTAGGTCAGATGTTTTATCCCAGCAACAAGAAGGTCTTACACTCATGTTTAATTTACATGTAAGGTATATGTGTGTCTTTGTGTATGTATATATGTTACTAGAATTATGGTGCTTTTTATTTTTCGAACTAGGGAAATTCAGAATTTTTTAGAAGCACTTTGCAGCAAGTTATTAAATACTGCCCCCATTTTCTCCTCTAAGGCAATAAAGAAGTCATCTGGTAGCACTAATGTGGAAGAACTTCTGGATTTAGCATTCACTAAACATTCACTTCAGCTCCATTGAGTCTAAAATTACAATGGACCCTGCTCTTGAGTGTTACTGCTGGGTAAGATCTTCCTGTTACTAGCAAGATGGTGCTTGGATGGATCTTATGGGCAATAGATTTCACCTGAACATGTGACACAAAAGCACTCTTGATGAACTACTATAAGTACATTCCTCCAGCAAATTCCCCTTTTCCAATTCTTGAGCACTGGGTACTTCTTTATATAGGATCAATTCCATAGCACTATACCTACTGACATGCCTTACGTGTGCCATTTAAAAATAATAAATAAATATACATGCTTGCACTCTCCCACTTAAATTTGAAAAATAGAAGCAAACAAAAAATTCCTTGGGGCTTGGGGTATGGCTTAGTAATCAAGGACTTTGCCAAGGTTCAATTCCCCAGGACACATGTTAGCCACATGCGAAAGGGGCCACACATTTAGTTCATTTGCAATGCCTGGAGGCCTTGGCACACACATTCTTTCACTCTTTCTCCCTCTTTCTCTATCAAATAAGTAACTAAAGAAAACTGAAAAAATATAAAACATAAATCCTTTGATTGCACCTAGCTTCCTTTCAGCTGCTATGGTATCATTAGTCAACATGTGTGCAAAATCTGAAAGGGCTGTTTAAGGTTGGTTTTCTTTGCTTTCTAATCTCCCATTCTCTCATGAACATTTTTGCTGAAATGTAATTAACCTGCTGGGAATTTCCCACATCCTATGTATAGACTCCACACAACTGTCAGTAAGTGAATACATTGTATACCAACACTCAGACCGAAAAAAATGGGACACTGTTCACACCCCAGAAGCCCTCTTCTTCCTCCTCCTCTCACTCCTCCCCCAACATGGTGGCCCATTACCTTTTTTTTTTTTTTTTTTTTTTTTTTTGCCTGTTTCTGAAAAGGTATCAGGGAATGTTACTGTCTTTCTTTGTGTATGTTTGCTTTGGCCCAAGATTAAACTTCTGAGATTCATCCAAGTTCTTATGTGTGGCAGGGTCCCAAGGAACTCAGGACATAAATGATTATGATTATGTTTTCATTTCTCCTGAGTAAAATTAAGGCCTGGGAGGATTATAACTTCCATAATTATAAATGATAAACCATGATAATTCTCTTCCCTCTCCAGCTTTTCCCTTCAGCCACTCACTCTCCATCATATCTCCTCCCCTTGCAATTGGTCTCTCTTTTATTTTGATGTCTGGGGTCTTTTAAGAGACTTTTCTGAGCAGTTCAGCCTAGACACCAAGTTTCCAAGAAGGAGATAAGGTTGTCTGAGAATGGCAACAATCCCTTTACACTCCTCTCTTTTCTAAGAAAGAAAGAGGTAAGACCAGAGGCACCCATTCACATCCTCAGGTGAGGATTTAGGGGCAATGGAGAAAAAACAGGATCTCCCCCATAGCCTCAATAAAATTCCTTGCTTGCACTTTGGGGTGGCCTTCTTACCTCTTTACTGTCTCAGCAATATAAGACAAAGAAGAAAGCTGTTCCTTTCCAAGTGGAGTCCCATCCAACATGACATATCACAAGTGACATATTCACAAAGTACCTGAATTCTTTCAAAATTCTTTGTCTAGTTTTGAAGCAGATTTAGATTACTTTTAAAATGGTGAGACACTCTGTTGGATTCAGAAAAATGAAAATATCCCTGGCGTATTTCACAATGGAATTCTATACAGCAGTAAGAAAAAAATGAAACAATGAAATTTGATTAAAAATAGTTGGACCAGGAACAGATCATTCTCAGTGAACTTACCCAATCACAGAAAAAATATCGCCACATAGACTCACTTATATACAGCACCTAACCTGAATCTACCCAAGATGCCTTACATACCCAGCAAGCATCTCGTTGACAAGTCTATAGGATGAGTGGGGAGGGAGGGGAGGGAAAGGGAAGGTGTGGGAAATGCAAATCTAGACCCCATGGCAATGGTACCATAAAATTCTACATCCTAAAAGGCAGACCAAATGGCTGAACCTTCACCAGGCCCTTAGAGAGAACACCTGAGTCACAAGACACTGGAGAGGGTATGATGAAGACTGACCTTAATCTTCTACAGGTTCTCTCTTTTTATCTCTGTCTCACTCTCTGTTCTCTCTAACTCTTTTATGTGTATTATCTATTTCTTCCTTTTCTTAGTGGGCTCTGACTTGTAACTCCCAGTACAAGCATGTGGCTATCATCCACAATCATCTTTAGATCAGAGAGACCTAAAAGGTTTCCTAAAAGAAAGAGAGATTTCTGACAGAGTATTTGATGACCAACTAAAGGTTAGTGGTAAGACCCTACTGCTGAAAACACCTTGTGTGGTTGACATGTAAAATGGAATGGCATGGCTGGAAGCTGGAAGAGAGTCAGTCATCAGAGTGCTTACTGCCAGAATGTGCTACATGGGTGACTGGGGGAAAATGAACAATATCTGTCCAAGAAACTCATGGTCTAACCTACTTAGCAGCAAACAACCTGCCGTGATGCTCACACTACTGCAATAGTGGCACACAGCCATGGTGGGATACCAAGTGCTCTTGTTCAGCTAACAGATCCCCTCAGTGGCACGGGACCCATAGCTGGAGCTAGGAAACAAGTCAGAACTATATCCAAACATAAGCCTTCTCTCAATTATCAAGCTACCACCAATTGTGGGCTACAAGAGGGCCTACACCTATTAAATTCTCTATAAAAAAGTAAGGGTTGTCTCATTTGTCTGGTGCTAACTTACTCTCTGGTGGGGAATCTGCTTCTCTTTTTCAGGTAGATGTAGGCCTTATGAGAGAGACACCACAACATACTTTAAAAGGGCCCTGGCTGAAACTAAGAACAATTGGCGAAACAAGCAAGGGTACCATTGTCTTGGTGATCTGGGTGCCAGCACAAGGTTGAGGGATATCAACACAGAGAAAAATCAACTCCTACCAAATCAGTGATCCAGAGACTGAGAGGCCCCCAACACTTTATTACTGACGCAGACCAAATATGAACCCAACATGGTTCAAGGAAATTGTGCAAAAGAGTGGGTGGAATGAATGTGAGAGCCACATGTTGGGTCATGATATGCAGAGACATTTATCCTACCCATAACTGTGGGCTAACTCCACAATGCACGACCCATATACCTCAACAAGGAGGGGCCAAGGAGAAGAGGTAGGTCATGGGTGAGCGTAATAATGGTACAAAATTGACTGTATTCACTCAGTACAAAACTAATTAACAATAAAAAAAAAGAAAAAGAAAAAAAAGATAATGTAGAAATTGAGTGTAAAACACACCCAACCTCTGGCCTCCAAATGAAATCATATATATGTACATGTACCCACACACAAACACACATGAGCATCCTACACATATACATGCTAAAAATGAGAAAGACATAAAGGAAATGAGAAAAAAATAATAAACTATGACTCGCTCCAAAAACAAACTTAAGATATATCTTGAAGGGATCAAGAGAGAACAGAGTTTAATACAAATCTGATCATAGGTATTGAGGTTGGAGAAGCAGCAAAGAAATTGAAAATAAGAAAAATAGTACAAAGGGTCAGCAGAAAAAGTAATGTGATCTGTAGACAAAGAAAGGCCTTCACAAAATCATAAATATTATAAAAATAATTTAAAACTATAATGTAAGAAATCCTTCAAATTATAAGAAAAAAGTCATTTATCCTTATTGAATGCCATGTCTATGAAATTGGAGAGATTAACTGTGATCCATATCTTAGAAGATATAGAAAAGTCCTCATGATTTGCAGGTCCTTCCAACACCCTTATCTAAAGAAATGATCACATGAGTTAGCATCATGTTTCTCTAGAACAGCATATCAAGGGTGCTATAGAGGAGTGACACTTCCAAGAAAGTAAAAAAAAAGGATAATTCAAAAAACACCAAATAAAGAAAATAACAAAATAAACACTACATACAAAAGAAAAGGGTTAAAATCAAAGGAATTAATCATTTCAACAAATGTGAGTGGGTTTAATTCACCTACTAAAGAAAAATTATTGGATGTAGTGTGTTTATTTATTTATTGTCTTTATTTGGCATTTCTTGCTTTTTAAAAACTATACTTGCCAGGCTGGAGAGATTGCTTAGTGGTCATGTGCTTCCCTGAGAAGCCGAACGTACCTCAATGGAGGCTCCTTTCCACAGGACCCATGTAAGCCAGATGCACAAGGAGGCACATACGTCTGGAGTTCATTGGCAATGGCTGGACACCCTGGTGTGCCCATTCTCTCTTTCACTCTCTCTATCGTCCTCTTTCTCTGTCTTTTGCTGTCAAATAAATAAAAATACATAAAAACAAAACCAAAAAAAATTATATTGGTATTTAAGAAGGTAGGGTTTTTTTGTTTTGTTTTGTTTAGTGGATGTTTTATATATTTGTCATTTATAGTTCCACTAATGTTTACTTCTTATTACTTTCACTCTTATTTAAATTTTTACCATTCTGTATGTCAATCATTCCATTCTTTGTGATGGTGAAATATACGTATGTGTGTGTGTATGTATATACATACATACATACATATAAACATATATACATATATACTTCACCATCACAAAGAATGGAATTCTATTATTTATTATTTGTGACAACATGAATGTCACCGGTGGACATTCTGTTAAGTGAAATAAGTCAGAACATATATACAACACTATATCCCATTTACATGTTACGTGTCAATAAAAACTAAGATTAAAAAAAAAAAGCTAGAGGAAAAATGAATTTCAAAGTGACCTCTTATAACACAACCAAGCTCTATGCCATGCAAAAGGAACATACGTGAGGTACTTTGTTTCAGTCTAGACTGAACTTTACTTAGCAGTAGAGAGCTAATCAGGCTGCTTCCGTGTAGACATTATCTTTCTATATGTTTTTATGGTATGTCACTATGATTTTTTGAATTTCTCTGGCATCTGTTCTGATGTTATCTTTTTCATCTCTTATTTTATTAATTTGTGTTTCTTCTTTCTTTCTGTTGGTCAGATTTGCTAAGGGTTTATCAATCTTGTTTATCCTTTAAAAGAACCAACTCTTTGTTTCATTGATTCTTTGGATTGATTTTTTAGGTTCTATTTCATTATTTCTTCCTGTCTGCTGATTTTTGGTTTTCCTTGTTCTTTTTTGTCCAAGGCTTTAAGGTGAAGCATTAGGTCATTTACTTGTGACCTT
Source organism: Jaculus jaculus (assembly GCF_020740685.1). Taxonomy (NCBI): domain Eukaryota; kingdom Metazoa; phylum Chordata; class Mammalia; order Rodentia; family Dipodidae; genus Jaculus; species Jaculus jaculus. Next base: position 60,277 of record NC_059126.1, read on the forward strand.
TCTAATTTCTTAATATAGGCACTTAAAGCTATAAACTAACATCTATAATAAAGTAACATCTATAATAAAGTAACATCTATAATAAAGTAACATCTATAATAAAGTTTTAGGAAAGAGAATAATCAATGAATTACCAATCGTAGCAAGGAGAACAGTCTGACAAAGCCCTGTGCAGTGGTGCACTGCCTGTTTTTCCAGCTACAGAGAAGACTGAGGCAGCACCATCACTTGAGTCCAAGAGTTTCAGGCAAATTGGATAACACAGACATCACCTCATACAATTAAATTAAATCAGAATCTGTAATTGCTTACAATGCAACAGAATGACCTTGGGTACTTTCTCTGTAAACAAAAAGCATTTATTTTCAAGAATCTCTTAGATCCATTGATAAAATTATGCTTATGTGAACAGAAATTAAAGCTTAAATTTGGTAGGTATTAGAATAACCTCTAGTCAGTTTTTCTAGCTGACTTAATCATGCAACATGTCTGTGAGTCCTTCAGAGGTAGTATCTCAACTGTACTACATGAGAAGAGTCCTGACATGGAGCAAACCAGGATCCGACAAAATGTCAGGGGCTTGTCCTACCTGTTAGATGTGAGCAAGCTTGGGAGACTTGGGGCTGGACTCCTCCTTCATGGTCGAAGGCCTGTAAAACCAAGGACTAACCTACATGGACTTTAATTTCTCGTTGGGAGAATGGGACCTGAGTCATATCTTTGGTCCTGTAAAATATAAAATCTTAAGTTGCTTGGAAGACCATAATGAATAAGTCTCTAAACCTCTTTCCTTGTTATCAGGATGCATTCTGATAAAAGAAAGAAAGAAAGAAAGAAAGAAAGAAAGAAAGAAAGAAAGAAAGAAAGAAAGAAAGAAAGAAAGAAAGAAAGAAAGAAAGAAAGAAAGGCAGGCACACTACTTACACCTGTCAGAGACAACCAGAAAGGCCTGTCAATCATCTGGAAAGACAACATCTCTGTGGAAAAGCTGCTTGTGGTTTCCAAAATTTATAAACAGTATGACCTCTGTCTAAATGGAGATCAGGTAGATGGTCTGTGGCCAATGTCCTCTCTGGTGAGTGTATTTTATTTTACTATTACACTCTGCCTATCTCTTCACAACACACATATGTCCTTCACAAGGACCATGGAGTTTTTGGGATTCCACATGGATGTCCGGCTGACACAAACAGTGGATGGACACTAAGATGAAGCCAAGGAGAGAAGTACAAGTGTAAACACCAGACTCAGCAAATAGCTACAGTGATCTCCCAAAAGATATCTATTTATATATTCATTGTGGAAGGAACTGCAAAGCATCCATTAGCTTTTCAAGTCACCATAGTTTCCTCATGGCAGGAATACTTTTTCATTTCAGAGAACAGCAATTCACTCTAGAGTGAAATCCTTACTAACATTTATACTGGGGATAGATTAAAATCTTCCTGGAAAGAGCTAAAATAGTCTTTGGTGATACATTTAATGATCCTGGACAGGCAGTGGAGGATTATGCCACCTTAATAAGTTTGCCTGGCAAACAAAGATCCATAAATGTTTCATGGATAAATCTTTACTTTTAACCCTAAAAAAATTTCATCAGTGTTTTGTAACAATTTTTTCTGTTGATGAGCTTCTCATTCCTATAATAAAATTTCTGCTTGTTCATTTCATTAAATAGTTTTAAAACATTAGCAATTTGACACTTTTTTTATTAAGTGGTAAATGTAAGGGAAGAATGAGGGAATAACATAGAGTTTAATGATACCAACACAAATACTAGCTATTGGAAACAAAAGACACATAGAAATTCCATGGAAAAAGCAGATTACGGGGGGGGGGGGGAGGGGGGAGAGAGGGAAAGAAAGATGGAGTTATAATGGAGAGACCAGGAAAGAAAAACAGTAAGATAACATGAACCATATAGTAGGGTTGAGAACCACTTGAATGCATTTCACTCCAGACTTTGTTTATAGTGGGTCTGTATCCACACACTTAGAATGCCAAGACTACAAGTGGCATTATAATTAGATACGTCCTCCTTCCAGGTGAAGACAGAAATTATGGTCCATTAACTTCACACAGAAAAAAAAAATGCAGTTCTGACTTCAAATACAGCTTTTGAGTGCTTCCCCAGTCTGGTGTTTTTATCATGTCAAGGTTTCCTAGAGAAGGTAGTATTGTCACCACACCTGGAGAGGAAGTGGAATTGCCTGGTATGGAAAGGAGCACACTTGTAGCAAAGTATCGAGTTGGGGGAAGGGCAAGAGGGAACCTGTACTTCAAGGGGAGGCTTACTTCCACTCCATTGGCAAGGTCCAGGAAGGTGGTAGACCTGACTGTTCATTGTAGGACAAGTTTTGTACAAGGATTTATCCTGTCTTGTCTCCATTGCATACTGTCCTTTGCCAATACTTGAGGCTCAACTGCTGTTTGCCTAGTGTAGACCTAACTTTTCCTTCTTTCCTTCCTTCCTTCCTTCCTTTCTGTTTTTCTTTCTTTCTTTCTCTCTCTCTCTCTTTCTTTCTCTTTGTTTTGAGGTAGGGTCTCATTCTAGCCTACACTGACCTGAAATTTACTTCTCTTTTGTCTCCAACTGGTCTTGGACTGACAGCCATCCCCCTACCTCTGCCTCCCAAGAGCTGGGATTAAAGGTGTGTGCCACCAGACCTGGCTATTATCCTAAATTTATTTCTCAATTTCTTTTCTACACATCTCCTTATCCACAAATATAGCTCCTACTCTGAAAACTTTGACTGATCTCTGTAGCTACTCTCTATCATTAATTACTCTTCATGTTCAGCATACCCCTTACGTCCTCCACATCCTTGCCTCCGTAGTTACACCTGAGGACTCCAATCCTCTCTCTGAATTTTATTCCTAACACTGATGAAGCTCTTTCTGCATAATATACATTTATCCATCTGCTAATAATTTCTAAACCTATCACTCTAGACTTTTAGAATTTTCTACAGATGCATATATTCAGCCATCCTTTGAAGTTTTTGTTTCAATAAATACATTGAAAACTAAACTCCTCCCCTAAGCTTAAAACATACCAAAATAAGATAAGTGCAGGTTAGTTATTTAAACATCAAACAATGCTTATGGAATATTAATGCTATATAATCGGCCACACTTGGTGAATGCGAGATGAATATGGTGTTTTAAACTAAGTCACCAGAATCCATAAATAATAGCCCTGTCAATGTTAAAATTGCTGTCTGGCACCAACAATATTGTAAGGAACACTGAAAGGCAAACTAATAAAAAATTGTGGAAAATGTATGCAACAGAATGTTCTGTAATTATAAACACACACACTATCCATAAGAAAACTGTTCTACCTAGATCAGAACTTGTTACCATACATAATTGTGAGTGTCTAGAACTTTATGACAGTGGTGTTTGAATTACAGTTATTATTATTATAGAGAATAACGAGGGAATCAGCCATATAAAACATTCTCAATTAGGGATACAATTTTATCTCCTTTTTACCTCTTTGTAAAAGTTTCATATTTTGTTTCCCACCATCCATGTCTTAAAAACCCAATGTTTTTTCTTTTTTTTTTTTGAAGTAATCTATCCAAAAACTGCATAATCTTTATTTCATAGTGAGTAAGCAAGGCATTTTGTTGTTTATCTTAAAAAAAAATCTCATTTCCTTACAGAAAGTTTTGAGTTTTTAATGAACTAGTAAACAAAAACCTCTCATTTAAAAATAAATCAAAAACCTAGATCATATAGATGTTTACAGTGATTACATTTATCAAGGCAACATACATACATGTTCAGTTGTAAGATGTTAACTACATTTGTGACAAATATGCTTTACTTTAAATATCAAGAACATTATACAGTTAAGAGTCCTAAGAATAATCTAGTAGTCACTATGTTTTTCTTAAGTGTTCACTTTAGATGCTGTTATTTCTAGCACAGGTAAGCAGGCAGTCTTTCACATGCTATAATACTGGAAGCTTTGGTTGGTACCACATCAGCTAGCGTGCAACAAGAAGACACCAGTTAAAGAATGTTTTAAGTGAACAACTTGTAAACTCCAACGATGGACCAACCCTAAGAAGACACAATTGTGAGCATTTACAACCACCACAACTGTGGCTGAAGACTGTTCATGCCATTCTCTGAAATGAGATCTCAAAGTAATATAGTTCAAATAAAATAGTTAACAAAAATTGCATATGCACAATTTCCCCAACAATCTGAGCGTCAATCATTTAGGTAACTTTTCCACTTGAAAAAATGCAATAGAAAACCATGTTTCACAATCTCAGTTAATATTCACAATTACAGAAGCTACAACTCAGGATACAGCATCACCAATGCTGCCCAGAGCCAGTTTATACTGAAATTAAGTTCTTTACACCAAATAAATGGTTGTCCACAACCAATGGCTAGTGTACGTATGAACTAAAATGTCTAGATTTGGGGAGAAATAAATGCTACTCCAACCATCTGTTCTGCTTCTTCCGTTCCTCAATTCATGCTTAGAAACCTTTCAGGTTACTCTTGGTTCTGTCAGCTTCCTTGCCTGTGAGGGTTTGGTCCTGCTGACCCTACCCACTGGAAGAGGCTGCCTGCTGTCGGCTTTCTGCTTCAACATTGTCCAATCAAAAGTGTAGTCATACTGGTGGTTCAGGGTCGGGAAAAGGATGCGGAATAGCTGCCTCAGATACATGTAATCCCGGGCTTCTTCAAAGCGCAGCCCATGGCAATAGTTTAAGTACATAGCAAATTCTGCAGGAAACCCCTTACATAAAACTTCAACAGGAGTGGACATCTTCTTTTCACTAATCTTTTCATATTTCTGCTTCTTTGTTGCAGCCTTTAGCCCTTGCCATGGCAGACTGGTTCTAATAAAATACATCAAAATATATCCTAATGATTCCATGTCATCTCGGGGGCTGTGCTCAACACCAAAATGAGCATCGATGCTTAGCATATCGGGCAGGGCCAGTGAGATTTTTACCTTCTCTGTATGGGATGTGTTGCCTTGTCCTGTTGTCTCTGTACTTTTTGGCCAAACCAAAGTCGATAAGGAATAACTTATTACAGTGTCGCCCAATACCCATTAGGAAGTTATGTGGCTTAATGTCTCTGTGTATAAAATTCTTTGTATGCACATACTCAATTCTACTGATCATCTGGTCAGCTAACATAAGTACAGTCTTCATGGTGAATCTTCTTGAACAGAAATTGAAGAGGTCTTGGAGACTGGGTCCCAGAAGATCCATGACTAGCACATTACAGTCCTTTTCCTGTCCATACCAGCGTATGTGGGGAATGCCGACCCCACCTTGAAGAATCTTACAGTTTGCTCTCGTACAGCAACTGGGGGTGCCTGGCCTTCTGAGCCTCGAGCTTCACGGCCACTTCCTCACCGTTGGTGACGTTGATCGCCAGGTAAATGTCCCCGAAGGAGCCGGACCCGATCTTCCGCACCAGTTTGTACTTCACTCCCACGACCATCTCGGCCCTGGAGCCGCCGCTGCTCGCCATCCTGCGCCGAAGACGGAGGCTGGGGCCAAGCCCGACACCTCTGAGCGGGGATCACGGCCTCCGGGGCGACCCGTCCGGCGAGGCTGCGGGGGGCGGCCGGGGCGGGCGACGGCGGCCGCTCCGGCGTCTCGGGCGCGAACGGCCAAGGGGAACGGCCCGCCGACCGCTCGGCTTCTTCGGCCGGGAGTCTGGCGAGGCCATACGGCTACTCAGGAGAGGCCGCTCGTCGCGGCCGGCGCCGTGCAGTCGCTTTCGCGGCGACGTGGCGGGCTGGCGGCCGCGCACTGATCTGGGGCGGCGCTGCCGCTGCCTCCGCTGCCGCCGGCTCCGACCGAGGGTCACTCAGCCGACGCCGCCATCTTGTCGCCCGGCTCCAGCCAGCCCCTAATGCCGCCCCAATGTTTTTTCTTTTCTACTCCTAACTTCTGCCTAAAAACCAAATCCTGCTGGGTGGTGGTGGCGCACTCCTTTAATCCCAGCACTTGGGAGTCAGAGATAGGAGTATCACTGTGAGTTTGAGGTCACCCTGAGAGTACATAGTGAATTCCAGGTCAGCCTGGGCTAGAGTGAGAGACTACCTTGAAGAAACTATATGTGTACATGTATGTGTGCGTGCGTGCGTGTGTGTGTGTGTGTGTGTGTGTGTGTGTGTATATATATGTGTGTGTGTGTGTGTATGTATGGTTTAAATATATAAATATATTGTTTAAATATATATGTAATATATATATAATAATATAATTATAATATATAATTATATATAATATATAATTATATATATTTGTGTATGTGTATGTATGTGTATATATACATACATATATAAGTGTGTGTGTATATATATATATTTATATATATATATGTGTGTGTGTGTGCATATATATATATATATATATATATGTATGTATGTGTGTGTGTGTGTGTGTGTGTGTGTATATATGCCCTTTCTGTTATACTCCTAACTTCTAGTTTGCTACCCAAAAATATTTTAAAAATAAAAATAAATAACAAGCCTAGGAAAGTGAAAATATTATTTAAAGTTAAGGAGGCCTTTAGAATTGGAAGCAAAAGAAGTTACCTGACACATTTCTACTATGTATTAATGGTGTTCATTGTTGGTTGTGACGTAGGCCTAGATAAAAGATACAAAGTAAGGCTTGCAGTCTAAGCAAGGGTTAGCCATACTTCCATGACAACTGATATGGTATGGTTCACCTCTGTTCTGATTTTTATATGGCATGAAATCTGTTCTTAAAAAAATTTTGTGAAAAATAACAACTAGATTTATAGACAGCACTAGATATCAATAACAGCTTCAAAAGAATTGCTCACTATAGGGTGAAAACAAACCTTTGATTCTTTCTCTAATTTAAGTGCATAGTTTTTTACTTGATTTTCAAGGCTCCTCTTTTCTTTTTCCAGCTGTTTAAGTAATGTGTTCAATGTTTCCTGAGGATAGCTTTTATATGTATTTATATTCTAGGCACTGATAAGAAATTATCATCAAATTCTTTATCCATACCTAACATTCTGAGACTTCATGATTCTGTAGCATATATGTACTTTTTAAGTGTAGTTATAATATGTGTAATATTTATTCAACTCTAATTGTTACATGTATTATATTAAAGATTTCCACAATTATTTGATTTGATTGTAATTTCAGTTCTTAAGATGGTTCAGATGCTTATTTAGTGTTGAGAAAATAGTAACCTATAGAGGTTACATAACTGGCCCAAAGATTGCAGTGCTCAATGGTAATTTACCTATGTAAAATAATTCCAAAAGTCATACATGCTAAATAATTATTGTTAACCATTAATAGCATTTATTTAAGCATATGCTGCCAAGTAAATATAAAATAAAAAGAGCTGGAGAGATGGCTTAGTGCTTTATGTTTGGCTGTGCAGACTAAGGATCCTGGTTTGAGGCTCGATTCCCCAGGATCCATGTTAGCCAGATACATAAAGGTGGAACACATCTGGAGTTCACTGTCAGTGGCTGGACTTCCTGATGGGCCCATTCTGTCTCTCTATCTCTGCCTCAATCTCTCTCTGTGTCCATCTGCAATAAACAAATATAAATTTTAAAAAAGCTACTGCTGCTGTAAGAAAAGAGGTACAGGGGAAGATAGTACAACCTACCTGTACTCCACAAGGCCATTTCCTGTGCAATCTCCTGGAAACACCAGCTATCCACACATGGAGGATAGTTTAAGGCTCCTTTTTCATACAAAGAGTGAATAGAGTGCATTCCTTTGATTTCGATCAATAATTCTAAAAATAATTACAGGGTTTTAAACATGTACAATTAAACCATATAATTTATATCTTGCCAACCGAGTAGCAAGAGTTTCCCAGTAATTTATGAAATAGTGTAAATAAACCCTTCTGTCAAAACATTGGGTACCACAAGAAGAGTTGCCAGATGAGGCAATAGAATCCAAAACTATTCTACCCTTCAGTAGCTTTGCATTCCTCTAAATTTAACCATACTGCCTACCATACCATTCTCTTTCCCATCTCTCTTCCATTTTTTCTCTCTCTTTCTCTCGCATGTGCTCCACTGTCTCTCTCACTCCCTCGTTCTTGCTCTCTCATCTGTCTGTGTCAGTGACTCCCTAACAAACATTTTCATTTATCTTATAATTCCTCTTCCTGACTACCATGTCACTACAAGCAGATATCTTTAGCAACACATTGACTGGGGGCAGAGGGATCTGCAGGAGAATATGGAAGGTTCTACTCAAGTCAGAGCAAAGCATAAGATTTCTTATGACACCAAACAGTAATTCTCACCAGACAGTACCCACTGCTGAGAGGCACTAAACCAAGGGGCTTGAGCAGGAAGTATTCAGCTCTGTCTCTGGTTACTGGTACCTAGGCAGCGAGTGACCACACAAGCAGAGCTGAGGATTTTGCATTGATTGGCTCCATAGCAAGAGTTCCTTCCCACCAGGACTGAGGTAGTTCTGTTGCTGCAGGATGTTACATGATGATCTGGTAAGCCATCTTGCAAGAGAATCAACCAGCAACTTGGTGGCAAGTTAGTCACAGAAGATGGCTTCAGCTAATTCAACAGGATATGTGCTCCAGATATCTAGTTTTACCACAGTGTGGCAGCCAACCACATAGTTTGTTAACCTATCAATCCTGAGAGACAAGGGTTACATATTACCTCCAAATCTCCTATGAGCAAAAGAGGCAATTATCTTCATATTTTGGGAGAGATGGTAAGTATTCAGTTGGCTGATATCAAAGGTGAGGTTAACCTAACCTAATGTGAGACTCAGTAATGTGATTTACATGTGGGATGTCTATTCGCACAGCTGAACCTTTATGCTACCAGAAGCCAACACCTCCACTAGAATCCACTAGAATACAAGTGCCCAGCGTGTGGGAAAGCTGGGTTGGTTATGGCTAGACTTGTCTCCACAGTCTTCTCCATGATTACAAACCTGGGCACTTGAGCCTGGCACTGGGGGCTTGCTATTGGAATTTTCCATGCTCTCACTGAGGCTTTAGTAAGTCCATCACCTTGGTATAGGTACCAATCTGCAAAAAGCTTGCAAAAGGCCTAGAATTATTTAACCCCTACTTTTTTGCTCTGTCCTACACTCTGGAATAACCATTAATAGGTATCCTCACTAGAAGACTTGTAGAGGCAAGAATATTTCCTAGAAAATCTATTTTGAGGAATAACTATTTCCTTCTCTGGAAGTTACCAACTAAAATCTTTCACCTAAAATGGCTTTGGGCTGGGCATATTGGAACATGCCTATATTCCCAGTCTCAGCAGATGGAGACTGGAGGCCAGCCAGAACTACTTAATGAGACATCTCAAGAGAAAAATTATGTGAGTAAGTGAAACATCTTTATCAAACCCTCCATGGCTCAGGACAATTGCAAAATAGGTGGCAGAAAGAATATAAGAGCCAAAGGTAGAGAAGGAATGCTTAAAATACTGCATTTTTGACACCAAGTGGCTATGATGGTCATAATCTCACAGTGGCAGTTCCTTTGTAAACAACATGTGCAAAATAGGAGGGAAAAATTATGACATGAAAACAGAAAAGAGACTTGCTGGAAAAAAGAAGGAATTCAGTAGAGAAGGGGTTGGGAGAGGAAAAAGGAAGGATGTTGTGAGGGGATGATGATCATGGTATATTGTCTGTTTATGAAAGTTGTCAATAAGTAGCTAAAAAAAAAAAGTTGAAAGGGTGCTACAGACATGTTACAGCAGTAACAGTGCTTGCTTCAAAGCCTATCAGCTCCTGGTTCAATTCCCCAGTACCCACGTAAAACCAGATGCACAATGTGGCACATGCATCTAGAGTCTGTTGGCACTGGCTAGAGGACTTGGCATACCCATTTTCTTTGTCTTACTTCTCTGTCTTTCTCTTTGTAATTAAATCAATAAGAATATTTATAGAATTTAAAAGAATCAATGGAATACAATAAATACTAAATGCATTTTTACCATGAAAAAAGTAATTTTAATGACAATCAAGGCTTCTCTGTGGTCTTTGTCCATATTCATTTGTTATATTAAAAAAAAATCTGAGAGTAAGCCTGGAGTGGTGGCACACACCTTTAATCTCAGCACTCCTCCAGAGGCACAGGTAGGAGGATTGCCATGAGTTTGAGGTCACCCTGAAATTACACAGTGAATTTCAGATCAGCCTGGCTACAGTGAGACATTACCTCGAAAAGAAAACAAACAAAGCAAATTCTGAGACTGCTTAATTTATAAAAGAAATTTTTTTTTTTTTTTTGGCTCTCGTTTCTGGAATCCCACTTGTGATTAGCTATATCACCTCATGATAAAAACAAAGCACAAGTGGGTACTTACTGAAAAGGAAAAGTAAAAGATCAAGTCACATTCTCTCCATCCTCCATGCCTATGATCTGGGTCCTAAGTGTATTAAGGAAACATTCAAAGAAAAATGGGAGCAGCTAAATAAAAATCTACATAAAACAAAGTGTAATATCTTTTCAGAACTTATACGTTTGTGAAAAACTATTTCAACAATTTACTTAACCTCTCTCAAATTACTGATGGGTAATTATTTTTTTAAAACATAATTACTGAAATTCTAATCATAGCAAAAATGTATTGGTTCAGCAACAGCATGGCAAATTCTAGTCTCTCAAAATAACAGTAGTGATGAATCTCTTAGAAGTAATGATTCACAGTATGAAGGGCTGATGAACATCCTAATTGAAACATAACTGGGTGACAGTACTTAGGCAGGCATGAAAGCACTTTATGCACTAGCATCTTGCATGTCTTCTAGCTGAACATAAGATTAGATTGCAGAAATTAACCCCCTGGGCTGGAGAGATGATTTAGCAGTCAAGGTGTTTACCAGCAAAGTGAAAAGGATCCCAGTTTGACTCTCCAGGAGCAAGGTAAGAACACACACATCCTGACTGGTGAGAGGCCCTGGTGCACCCATTATCCATCTCTCTCTCTGCATTCTAACTTGTGAGAGTTCAGTTAAAGATAACCTAATGAACTTAAGAGATGAGCTGGTAAGAGCTCATAGTAAATATATACAAGCAAAATGACAGTTAAACGTATGGTAATGTACAATTGAATGTCAAATGTTAAGCATAGGTCATAAATGCATCACAAGTTTTGTAAAGAGCCCAACTAATGTTCATGAAGGTTCATCAAAATATTTGTGTGGACAAAAAGAGAGTGGGGAAGGGAGCTTTTTGTTGATTATAGACTTAAATCAGAACTAACTTAAAAATACAGCTGTTTATGCTCCCCAGCAGCTTCTGTCCAGGTTAAGAGTTTTCAGTGGTGAATAGATGCCTCTATTTGTGTAGATTTAAGTAAGACCCAAGCTTGTCTTGAAGCTTAGTTCTCCAAATGGCCCAAGAAAAGTCACTAATTTCTGTCTGTTCACTTTTTCCTGTTGTGCTGCCGAGAGTAAGGTCTTCCAAACTCCTATGCACTTGAACTTAAAATGAATGTCACAAACTAGTTTTTCATTATTGTGCTGTTTTTAAGGTACTGGGGACTGAACTCAGGGCCGTATGACTACTAGGCAAATAGGTTACAGCTGAGCTACAATTCCCATGCTTTTAAATAATTATTTTTATTTTGAGAGTTTCACTAATTACTTGGGTTAGTCTTGAACTCATTGTGTAAACATAGGCAGGCAGGCCTTCAACTTGTGCTACCCCTTCCTCAGTCTCCCAAGTGGCTGAGATTACAGTCCTCTGTCACCAGGGCTGATTCACATACTGTTTTTATCTTGTTTTTTTGATTAAGTGGGATGGAGTGAATATACAGCCTAGATCAGTTAACTGGGATTCCATAACCAAATCTTGCAAATGAGCTCTTGCAGTGAGCCCCCATCTAGCTAGGCAGCTGACAGTGCTTAAGTCGGTGAGAATCCTATGCTTTCTTCAAGATGCCTCCAGTTCCTGAAGAGAGCTACAACAGCCACCAGTGTCTTTGAGACTTTTTAGGCCTTTAATTGCTGTGGCTTTCTCCAGGGTAAGAAAGTGTTCTTGACATCTATTTTGACTTGGTGGGGGTGACAGAGAACTGGTTCAGACATTTCCATTTTGTCTTCTGAACCACAATGGCTTTCACTTCAGAGGTGAATGGTCTGATTGTGGGATTGACTTCACTTTCCAAATATATTTATTCCCATGATGTGCTGGCATTGGGAAGATAGTCATAGTGGTGGAAGGGAGTCTGCAGAACTACTGTGGTTTGGACTTCAGCCATAGAGTCTCACTCTGTGGAATCAATGTCAATACAGATCTATGTGTTTTTACAAGAGCTACTGGATTTGGTAGCTGGGGGTAGTTTGGGAAATTTTATATAGGAAAAGCTGTAGGGAATTTGTGAGGCAGAAGGGGGTAAACATGACATAACAAATGAACTCTAGTCATCCACTGAAAATAAACAAAGCATCCTAAGGGAGTTCAAGCCTGCGGCACACATTGTGGCCACTATTAGTTCCACAGTGAGTCTAGACAGAAATAGAAACTGGTCCTTTTAAGCACAGCAGCATTACCATTTCAATGAGATTGTAACTATTTAGACTCAAACAGATCACATGTGAGAATGACAATCTGCCCTATTGTCTGATTTTAGAAGCTATTTCAATGTTTAAAAAATATTTTAGTTGTGTACTACTGGAACAAGCTTTTGAGATACAAAGTGACTAACTATGTTGTGCTGAACAGTAGCTTCAAATCAGTTCTGGAGCCCTCGCCTTATCCAGATTTCCTCATTACCAGCTACAGCCTCTGCATCTTGATTTGTTATCTGGTATCTATCACACTATTTCCAGCCCCACCACTCACAAACACACATGTAAGTTCCTTGCTTCTTTTGGTTGGCTTGAGTTTCAAAGGTGAGAAACAAGGTTTCTTGTAATGTTGTTTTCGTTGTCACTTTTCTTTTTTTCTTCTCTGTGTACATGATTGTACCTATGTTATTTTAAAGAGCACACTATGTGGTCCATACTCTGTGATTCACCTTATTCTGTGTCCTTGTACCTACTTTTTATAGGTTATATCTATAAGCTATGCTTTGAAATTGTGCAACAGGGCTAGAGATACAGCCTAATTAGTAATGTGCCTGCCTTGTAAGCATGAAGACCTGAGTTTGATCCCTAGACCCCATGGAAAAAATTTATGTGCCAACCAACATAGCCTAACTAATAAGCTTCAGGACAATGAGGCCCTTTCCCAAGCAGGTAGACAGGGTGTGTGAGGAATGACACCCAAATTTGTCCTCAGAACACACCCTATGAATGTTTTTTTAATGTTTTAGGTTTTTAATGTTTCAATGCTGAATGTTTTTCAATACAAATGGCAGGAAAAAAAAAAAAAGACCACCAAAAAGACAGCCAACTCTCCACCACCACATGCCTCCTGTAACCAAGTGCAATTTCACAGAAAGCTGTGACATGAATGCTGCTCTTATTGACAGCCTACCAACCTGGTGCAGGGTGGTGGTGACATACACAGATATCAATCATAATCCATGAGAGGAAATCCAGATGTGACAGAGCACTCAACACTAAATCAGACTGACATCAGGCCTGCATTGACTAAGGGAACACTGTGGGAAAGAGTGCAAAGAGACTGTAGGTCACACAGAAGGTATGAATACTCTGAAACACAGTTCTGCCACTATCCCACCAGACCAGACTGAGGCCCTCATGACCCCACAGTGAATACCATAATGTGACCAAGAATCTTGGCCCTCCTGAAAACAGTAGAAGCAGGGGCAAGGGTATCAAGGGTATCAAATGTGAGACAATATATAAAACAAAATTCTAAAATATAAAATTACTGGCTGTATCTAGGGCTGAATGATTGGAATTATTTTACATTTCTACCATTACCTAAGGTTTCTTTCATGTAACTTGTATTATGCAACCATCTGATTTCCTGAAATTCTGCTCCAGGGTAAAGAATAAGATAAATAAGTTGGGTGTTTCAGTCACAGTAGAAAACGAAATAGAACTACAACAAGTGTTCGTTTTATTTTCTCAAATACCAAACAATTAAGCACACAATACATGAGCAAAGGACACCCAGCCAACAGAGTGAATGATACATGGCAAACAATAAACTTTGAAGATAAAGTGACACATGAAATGCCTCTGTCATGTCTTGCTACGATTCAGGTTCCCCACTCCTCATCCTGGTTGTGCTCCTGCCTCCAAATCCAAGCGCTCAATGAGCCCCATCACCATGTGCAGCATGTCAAGGAAGTTGTTGATGGGCCTTATCACCAGAGCAGGGTTTTCTGTCACCCATGTACTAAAAGGGGGCAATAGGCACATTTAGAAAAGATAAGAGATCTTTGAAGGTCCATGCACAAAGCCTGGTATTAAAAGTCTACCAACCAGCCTGCCTTGTAGCACTGTCCCTGGAGACTATGTCCTCACGCATGGGCCACCCCTCCCACTCCACAGTCGTGGAGAACTTACGCAGACAGAGCATTATCAACCACTGTGCAATTCTGCTCAGTTGCTGGTTCCTGACGGCGCCGGGCCAGTGAAATTAAGTAGCTGCGCGCTATGTCTGCCTCCCGACGATTGTGGAAATACACTGTTATAGAGCTGAGAAAAGGTATGGTTAAGGAAACAAGCTGGAATGAGTTTCTCCATGTCATTTGTTTCACTACACCTAGGAGGCACATCTCAGAATCTACTCCTGCCAACTAGAGCTCAGCTCAGAACACTTGGTGACGATTCGGATCTTTCGCTACCCTAAGCCCTGTAGCCTCTGAGGCACTGAGGAGTCCCAAACACCTTGTGATAATTAGGATCTTCCCCTACCCCAATCCCGACAGCCTACTGAGGCATTGGGGAGTACCAACTGTGCCAGTAAACACACAGGTGGTGATAGCCTACCCACTGGGTCTTCCAAGCCCAGCACATTTGCCCTCAGCTCTAAAATCGCCCCCAGCCCCTCACCAACGTTCTAGTCCCTCTGCGCCCTCTACTCCCCTACATGGGCTAAGGGGCTCCACAGAAAGGATACAACTCCATGGGAGGACTTCCAGCAGCTTCCGCCCCGGGTGCAGGGACAGGCGGAGCCTGCCCAGCGTGGGCAGCAGCTGCTGCGGGCCCGCCTCCCAGCCCTTGCTGGTCAGGTCGCCCCTCGTCGGGGTTGCCCGCAGCTGCCGCCATACCCGGACCCTGAGGGCCGCGCGGCTCACGGGCGCCTTCACCGCGGCCTTCACCTGCTGAAGAAGGGCCGGAGCCGCGCCGTTCTTCCGCAGCTCGGGGACCGCTCTGCCCACTCGGCTCTCCTTCTCCTTCCCCTTCCCCTCCTCCTCCTCCCGCGGCACCGCCTGGGCCACCTCGGGGCTCCTGCATGGCTGCTGCGGCCTTCCTCACGGAGCCTCGCTGAAGAACCGGCTCCCGCCGCGTCCGTTGAGGGAATGGGGCCGCGCTTCCGGCCACGCCCCTTTCCCCAACGTGCGTGGCACGTGAGCACAATGGCCCCCGAGAAACAGGAGCTCGGGAGCCTGGTTCCTGCCACCCGCGGGGACACCTCGGACGCCCACCCCGGCACGCATCCCGCGCACAGTCCGCCCCAGTGTCATTAGGGCAAGTTCACACTGTCAAGGTGGCTTCCCTACAACCCCACCTAGTGAAGGCCGGTGAGTGTTCTGAGCCATGGTAACCCAGGTCTTCGCCACCGTCAGACCTGCACATTTGCCCCCTGGCCCCTAGTCTCAAGACCGTCACACAGTGTCCTGTGCACTCAGCCCAACTTTAACGTGTCCCAAACCATTTACTAATTTTAACACTGACCAAAACTCCAAAGTCTCAGGCACAGTTAAGACGGGCTCGTAATGGTGAGCCATATAAAATCTTTATAAAAAGGTACAGCTGCTTGTGACGGCAGGCGCCAGTAATCCCAGTACTTGCTTGTGAAGCCTACGGACGCAGGTGTGATTCTCAAGGTGGCACATGCATCTGGAAGTCCTTTCAGTGGCTAGGGGCCCTGGCTTGCCTGTTCTCATCTGTCTCAACTCCTCCTTCCCTCCCTCTGTCTCTTACAAATGAAGAAATATGATTCTTTCTTTTAACAGTTGTACTAATAAGTTTCCAAATAACCTAGTTTAATGACTTTTTAAGAAGGAAAAAGTATTCAAAATAGGTAAGTAAAAAAAGCAAAAGGCACTATAAATACAAACTTGAAAGAATAGAAAATAGAACTAAAATTAAAATGACTTCTGATATTTTTTATCAGCCATACATAATAAAAATGTCCAAAGTCTCATAATTTTAACATGGAAGAGTAAGCATTGCCAAGCAAATCTTTCTTGGAATTCAGAGGTACTTCTAGAATATAGTCAGCCTTATTGATTAATTGAAAGTACCTAGAGAGCAAATGCCATTCAGCAGAGGTGAATACAAAGAGCGGAGTTGGGAAAAATCCTCCTTCTTACTCTAGGGAGTAGGAGAACACAATGGAATTCATACTTGGAATAGAACTAATTTAAGGAAACCTGTAAAGGAATGTGTACTACAATGAATTTTGTATGTGTAAAAATTATCACCTTGAGGGAATATTGGCAAACAGAATACAAGAATATATCAGCAAGATTATTCTGTCTGACCCAGAGATGCAGGGTGGTTCAATATATGCAAATTTATAAATGTAATACGTCATGTAAATGAATTGAAGGACAAAAATCACATGATCATCTCATTAGACACAGAGAAGGTGTTTGACAAAACCCAACATCCCTTCATGATAAAAGTCCTACAGAGACTGGGAATAGAAGGAACATATCTCAATATAATAAAGGCTATTTATGACAAGCTTACAGCCAACATATTACTAAATGGGGAAAAACTGGAAGCTTTTCAACTAAAATCAAGAACAAGACAAGGGTGTCCACTCTCCCCACTCTTATATGATATAGTTCTGAAAGTCTTAGCCATAGCAAATGCAAGTGACACACATAGAAGGGATACAAATTGGAAAGAAAGATATCAAGTTATCATTATTTGCAGATGACATGATTCTATATATAAAAGACCCTAAAGACTCTAGAAGCAAATTGTTAGAGCTGATAAAAACCTACAGCCATGTAGCAGGATACAAAATAAATACACAAAAATCAGTAGTCTTCATATATGCTAACAACAAACACACAGGGGATGAAATCAGAGAATCACTCCCATTCACAATTCCATCAAAAAAAATAATAAAGTCCCTTGGAATAAAGCTAACCAAGGAAGTAAAAAAAAAAAAAAAAAAAAAAAAATCTCTACAATGAGAACTTTAAAACACTGAAGCAAAAAATTGCAGAAGACACTAGGAAGTGGAGAAACATCCCTTGTTCCTGGATTGGAAGAATCAATATTGTGAAAATGGCAATCTTACCAAAAGTAATCTAAACATTTAATGCAATCTCCATCAAAATTCCAAAGGCATTCTTCATGGAAATAAAAAAAAAATCCAAAAATTTATTTAGAATCACAAAAAACCTCGAATATCTAAAATAATACTGAGCAACAAAAATAAGGCTGGTGGTATCACCATACCTGATTTTAACCTGTACCACAGAGCCATAGTAACAAAAACAGCATGGTACTGGCACAAAAGCAGACATGTAGATCAATGGAACAGTGTAGAGGACCCAGATGTAAGTCCAGGTAGCTATAGCCCCCTGGACTAAAAATGCCAAAAATACTCATTGGAGAAAAGACAGCCTCTTCAGCAAATGGTTTTGGGAAAACTGGATATGTATCTGTAGAAGGATGAAAAGAGATCCTTCTACCTCTCCACGCAAAAGAATTAAGTCCAAATGGATTAAAGCCCTTAATATAAGACTGGAAACTCTGAAACTGCCTGAGGAAAAAGAAGGGGAAACCCTTCAACCTATTGGTTTTGGCAAAGTCTTTCTGAATACAACCCCAATTGCTCAGGCAGTAAAGACACAGATTAATCACTGGGTCCTCATGAAATTACAAAGGTTTTGCACTGCAAAGGACACTATGAATAAAGCAAAGAGGCAACCTACAGAATGGGAAAAAATCTTTGCCAGCTATATATCTGATAGAGGATTAATATCTAGGATATACAAAGAACTTAAAAAGTTAAATAATAAGGAATTAATCAAGGCAATCAAAAAGTGGGCTATGGAGCTAAATAGAGAGTTCTCAAAGAAAGAAATATAGATGGCATATAAGCATCTAAAAAAAGGGCTTAGTGGTTAAGCACTTGCCTGTGAAGCCTAAGGACCCCGGTTCAAGGCTTGATTCCCCAGGACCCACGTTAGTCAGATGCACAAGGGGGCGCATGTATCTGAAGTGCCTTTGCAGTGGCTTGAGGCCCTGGTGCACAAACCCTCTTTCTCTCTCTATCTGCCTCTTCCTCTGTCTGTCACTTTCAAATAGATAAATAGAAAGTAACAAAAATATATTTTAAAAGTGGGCTATGGAGCTAAATAGAGAGTTCTCAAAGGCAGAAATATGAATGTCACATAAGCATCTAAAAAGATGTTCTACATCCCTGGACATCAGGGAAATGCAGATTAAAACTATGTTGAGATTGCATCTCACTCCTGTCAGATTGGCCACCATCATGAAAACAAATGATCATATGCCCCAGCCAGCAGGGACTTACAAGTACTCGGGGAAGTCAACCTGAACGGGGAGAGGCAAACAGACACAAAGAAGGAGGCCAAACCAAGTTTCTGGTCAAGGTCTAAAAATTTTATTCTTACACACAGGTTTATTTATATAGGGTTTTAGGGGGAAGGGGTCATATTCAGGCCAAAGATCACAGGGTTACTGGCTAAATGTGATTTAGGCCTGAGGGATTGTTAGGGAACTTAGAGGAGATATAATTGGGTGTTTGTCTAACCTTGCCTCAATGGCTTAAAAGCCTGGCCATGTTAGGCATGACAGCCTGACTGTAAACTGGCCTTTTGCAAAAGATAAGATTCTGTAAGCAGTCTGCTGACCAACATTCCAGAAGTACCTAACAGAAAGCTGGGCTGACCAGCTTTCTGATAAATGAGTCACTTAAGAACAGGCTCAGACAAAATAGGGAGGCTTTTGCTTTATGGCTCCCAACAATCATAAATGTTGGCAGGGATGTGGAAAAAGAGAAACCCTCTACACTGGTGGTGGGAATGCAATCTGGTCCAGCCACTGTGGAAATCAGTGTGGAGGTTCCTAAAACAGCTAAAGATTGATCTACCATATGACCCAGCTATAGCACTCCTAGGCATATATCCAAAGGACTCATCTCATTTCCTTAGAAGTACGTGCTCAACCATGTTTATTGTTGCTCAATTTATAATAGCTGGGAAATGGAACCAGCCTAGATGTCCCTCAACTGATGAGTGGATAATGAAGGTGTGGCACATTTATACAATGGAATTCTACTCAGCAGTAAAGAAAGATGAAGTTATGAAATTTGCAGAAAAATGATTGGACCTGGAAAGGATTATACTAAGTGAGGTAAGCCAGGCCCAGAAAGCCAAGTGCCACATGTTCATATGTTCATATGTGGATCCTAGCTACAGATGATTGGGCTTCTGCATGAGAAGGAAAATACTCAGTAGCAGAGGCCAGTAAAAAAAGAGATGTAAAGGGAAGAGATAGGAAGGGAAGAGGGTAATTAATAGATTGGTATTGTATAGATGTAACTAGAATTATTGAGATGGGGAGGGGATATGATGGAGAATGGAATTTCAAAGGGGAAAGAAGAACATTACCATGGGATATGTTTTATAAACATGGAAAATGTTAATAAAAATTGAGAAAGAAAACATAACCTTGAATTAAAATTCAGTTTTCTCTTTATTTCCTTTTTTTTCTTAATGTTTGATGTTGGTCAAATGGCATGACTAATCACATCAGTGCAAATAGAGCTAGCAATTCAAAATGTTAACTGTAGAACTTGTAGGTACCCTTACATACCATCTTGCTCTACAATAAACTATATGAATTTCAATGCTTTGTCTGTTTCTTGTCACTTTTTTTCTTGAAACCTTTATAAATATACTAGCAAATAACTATTTTTTGCAAAAACTCAATGCTATTCCTAAACCTACAGATGGATATGTAATCATTATCACTAAACGTTCCACAGCCCCATCATAAAATATCTCTGATATTTCAAATTTTCCAAATTAAAATCCAAATAAGCAAAAGAGAGGTAATTAAGACCAAGTCATAACTTATTTATTAAAAACCACATAAAAATATTAGAGAAACTAGTGAAACAAGTGCTGATGAGATCAACAAAATTCATCATCTCAGGGACTTACTACAAAAATGGAATAAAGGCACAAATTATCACCATCAGGGTTGTGAAAGATTCAATATAACCTTAATAATAGGCAAAATAATAATTTGAGAATATCAGAAACAAATACAAAAAGCTCACAAAGAAATAATTAAAGTGGACATATGTCTACTAGGTTTATTGAGTTTATACTTTAAAACACCATCCTACAAAGAAAACTGTATAGATATAGATGGTTTTACTGATGAATTATATAAATAATTAAAGAAAACTTATACAAAGTCATTCACAAATGTAAAGAAGAAGGAAACTTTCCTAGAGGGTATTGTAATAACAATGGTTCTGTATCACAAATAAGAGAGAACATACTTTTATGAAATCAAGTTAATAACAATAATAGAGATCATATCTCATAGCATGTGGAGTCATCCCAAAAATATGAGGTCAATTTCACATTTATTTATCACACAATATAATCTTGTCTATCCATGTGATCACTTAATAATTCAGGAAATAGTTTTAACAAATCAAAATGTATGTCCATACCAAGTGTGTTTCTTAGCACTCATACCAAGTGTATGAAAATGTCCTTAATATGAATAAGGGCATCTTAAGAAACCCATAACTCACATTAATAGTAAGATTGAATGCTTTGATCCAACACTAATAAAAAGACAAGGATGTGTAACCTTACAACTTCCTTGTCACACTGATCCAGGGAGGTTGCTATTTGTCATAAGGTATTACACTGGATTAATATTCAGAAATAAAAAGGATGAAATGACAGTGTATAAAACACGGGTAAATATCAGAATAATTATGGTAAGTCCAAAGGGCTGGGTAGAAAATAAAGTATGCATGATTGCATTGAAAGAAACCAGAAAATAGAGAGGTTTCCTTGCATAATGGTCCCAAACAAGGAAACATAAGAGGAAACAGGAGACAACATTTGTGGGTAATGGAAATGTTCATTATCTGGATATTGATGACAATGTCATGCATCTCAAATTTGTCAAAACTTAATTGATTGTGTCATTTAAAGGATAGCTTTGGGACTGGAGAGATGGCCCAGCTGTTAAGGTGCTTGCCTGTGGTGGAGCAGAGCCTGTTGACCCAAGTTCAACTCCCCAGCATCCACATAAATCCAGATGACCAAAGTGTCACTATGTGACTAGAATTCCTTTGAAGCAGGTAGAGGTCCTGATATGCCCATTCTCATGCCCTCTCTCTTCATCTTTTTCTTCCTCTCTCTCTCTCTACTTTGTCTCTCTGTGCTTGTAAATGAATAAATGAAAATATTTTTTAAAACTAAGGATAGTTATGTTCTTATGTATAATTCCCAAAAGAATTATACCTCAATTGAGAAATAATTGTTTACACTTACAAAAATAGAAGATAAATGAACTAACTTCTTGTCTTTGTCTGGGATGCATAATGATAGATAGATACATAGATGGATACATTGACTGATAGAGAGATAGATAGGTAGATGATAGATAGATAATAGATAGATAGTTGATAGACAGACAGATAGATACTTTCCCACAGTCCACCAGGATGACAGCATCCACAGGTCTAGAGAGGTTTTTTTTCCATGTTTTGTGTGGCTGGTGTTCTAAAGGCTTCCTGTATCTGCATTGGCACATGTTTCACAATTTGGGGGAAGTTTTCTTCTAGAGAAGCTGTCTTTCTATTGGTTGGTACTGAAAGAGATTTTCAGTGTTCATTGCTATACATACTGAGTAGATTTAAGAAATGTTTTCCCCCCACAGATTTCTTATTACAGAATGTCTTGGAAGAAATTTCTGCCTTGCTTTTAATTTAAGAACTATTTTAGGCTTGTGTATATTTACTATGAGCTCTTACCAGACCATCTCTAACTGGAGGGGTGGGGGAGCACACCAGGGCCTCTAGCCACTGCAAATGAACTCCAGATGTGTGTGTCCCCTTGCACATCCAGCTTATGTGGGTCTTGGAGAGTAAGCTGGGAAGCTTTGGCTTTGCAGGCAACGACCTTGACCACTAAGGCATCTCTCCAGTCCAGGATTTAATTTCTGCAATCTAATTTTGTGTTACATAGGTTCAGCTAGCAGACATGCAGGATCCTACTGCATAAGTGCTTTCATGCCTACCTGAGAACTGTCATCCAGTTGTTTCAAGAAGGATGTCAATCAGACATTGATACACTGAATCACTACTGCTAAGAGATTCATTACTACCGTTATTTTGAGAGACTAGAATTTGCCATGTTTTTGCTGACCCAATACATTTTTACTATGATTACAATTTTAATAATTATGTTTTAAAAAAATAATTACCATCATCAATATGAGAGAGCATAAGTAAATTGTTGAATTAGCTGTTTGCAGGAAGGTATGAGATCTAAAAAGATTTTCAGTTTGTTTTATGTAGATTTTTACTTAGCTGCTTCCATTTTTCTTTGAATATTTCCTTAATATGCTTAGGACCCAGATCATGGGCAGGGAGGATTGAGAGAACATGACTAGGTCTTTTTTAAAGTTCTTTAATTTTTATTAACATTTTCCATGATCATAAAAAATATCCCATGGTAATACCCTCTTTTACTTTTAATCTTCAGTAAGTGCCCACTTGCAGCTGTGCTTTTACCATGTGGTGATGTAGCTCAATGTTGAGTTGCTAGCCTGCAGAAATGAGAACCAAATAAAAATTATTTCTTTTATAAATTAAGCAGTCTCAGATTTTGATTTATTTCTCTTCTTTTTCTAGATAGGGTCTCATTCTAGCTCAGGCTGATCTGAAATTCACTATGTAGTCTAAAGGTGGTCTCATACTCATGGCAACCTCCTACCTCTGCTTCTCGAGGAGTGCTGGGATTAAAGGTGTGCACCACCACTCAAGGCTTGCTCTCATATGTTGTTACAACAAATGACTATGGACAAAGACCACAGAGAAGCCTCAAATGTAACTAAAATTACTTTTTTCATGGTAAAAATGCATTTAATATTTTGTGTGTCTTCTTTTGATCTTTTTATAATTCTATAAATATTCGTATTTATTTGCAATGGGTGCGCCAGGGCCTCTAGCCAGTGCAAACAAACTCTAGATGCATGTGCCATGTTGTGCATCTGGCTTTTGGAGGCAAACACCTTAACTGCTGCACGATCTCTCCAGCATCCTTTCAACTTTTTTTTAGCTATCTATTGACAAGTTGCATAAACATAGACAATATACCATGATCATAATCACCTCACAATACCCTTCCCTTTTTTTCTCCCTAACCTTTATCTACTGAATTCCTACTTTTTTCCAGCAAGTCTGTCTTCTATTTTCATGTCATAATTTTTTCCCTCCTATTTGGCAGGTCTTGTTTACATAGGTGTAGCCACTGTGAGGTCATGAACATCAAAGCCACTTTGTGTGTTTTTTTCCCCCAATCTTTATTAACATTTTCCATGATTATAAAAAGTATCCCATAGTAATACCCTGCTGCCCCCCCCCCACTTTACCCCTTGAAATTCCATTCTCCATGATATCCCCTTCCCATCTCAATCATTCTACTTACATATATACAATGCCAACATATTAAGTACCCTCCTCCCTTCCTTCCTCCTCCCTTTATATCTCCTTTTTAACTTACTGGCCTCTGCTACTGAGATTTTTCCTTCTTATGCAGAATTCACAATCATGTGTAGCTAGGATCCACATATGAGAGAGAACATGTGCTTGGCTTTCTGGGCCTGAGTCACCTCACTTAGTATAATCCTTTCCAGATCCATCCATTTTTCTGCACACTTCATAACTTCATCTTTCTTTACTGGTGAGTAGAATTCCATTGTATAAATGTGCCACATCTTCATTATCCACTCATCAGTTGAGGGACATCTAGGCTGGTTCCATTTCCCGGCTATTATAAATTGAGCAGCAATAAACATGGTTGAGCCTGTACTTCTAAGGAAAAGAGATGATTCCTTCCGATATATGCCTAGGAGTGCTATAGCTGGGTAATATGGTAGATCAATCTTTAGCTGTTTTAGGAACCTCCACACTGATTTCCACAATGGCTGGACCAGATTGCATTCCCATGAACAGTGTAGTATGGTTCCTCTTTTTCCACATCCCCTAAATATTTATGATCATTTGTTTTCATGATGGTAGCCAATCTGACAGGAGTGAGGTGGATTCTCAATGTAGTTTTAATCTGCATTTCCCTGATGACTAGGGATATAGAACATTTTTTTAGATGTTTATATGCCATTCATATTTCTTCCTTTGAGAACTCTCTATTTAGCTCCATAGCCCATTTTTTGATTGGCTTGTTTGATTCCTTATTAGTTAACTTTTTGAGTTCTTTGTATATCCTAGATATTAATCCTCTATCAGATATATAGCTGGTGTAGATTTTTTTCCCATTCTGTAGGTTGCCTCTTTTCTTTATTCACAGAGTCCTTTGCAGTGCAAAACCTTTGTAATTTCATGAGGTCCCAGTGATTAATCTGTGGTATTATTGCCTGTGCAATTGGCTTGTATTCAGAAAGTCTTTGACAAGACCAGTATGTTGAAGGGTGTATGTTGAAGGGTGTCCCCTACTTTTTCCTCTAGCAGTTTTAGACTTTCTGATCTGATGTTAAGGTCTTTAATCCATTTGTACTTAATTCTTGTGCATGGAGAGATAGAAGGATCTCTTTTCATCATTCTACAGATATATATCCAGTTTTCCCAACACCATTTGCTGAAGAGGCTGTCTTTTCTCCAAGGAGTATTTTGGGCATTTTTATCTAATATCAAGTGTCTATAGCTACTTGTGCTTACATCTGGGTCCTCTGTTCTGTTCCACTGATCTACACGTCTATTTTTGTGCCAGTACCACACTGTTATTGTTACTATGGCTCTGTAGTATAGGTTAAAATCAGGCATGGTGATACCACCAGCCTTATTTTTGTTGCTCAGAATTATTTTAGATATTTAAGATTTTTTGTGATCCCAAATGAATTTTTTGATTGCTTTTTCTGTTTCCATGAAGAATGCCTTTGGAATTTTGATGGGGAATGCATTATCTGTGTAGATTGCTTTTAGTAAGATAGCCATTTTAACAATGTTGATGTCTCTCCACTTTCTAGTGTCTTCTGCAATTTCTCGCTTGAATGTTTTAAAGTTCTCATTGTAGAGATTCTTTCCTTCCTTGGTTAGGTTTATTCCAAGGATCTTTTTTTTTTATTTAAATGTGAATGGGACTGATTCTCTGATTTCATCCTCTGTGTGTTTGTTGTTAGCATATATGAAGGCTACTCATTTCTGTGTATTTATTTTGTATCCTGCTACATGGCTATAGGTTTTTATGAGCTCTTATAGTATGCTAATAGAGTCTTTAGGGTCCTTTATATATAGAATCATGTCATCTGCAAATAATAATAACTTGATCTCGTCCTTTCCAATTTGTATCCCTTTTATGTGTGTCTCTTACCTTATTGCTATGGCTAAGACTTCCAGAATTATATTAAATAAAAGTGGGGACAGTGGACACCCTTGTCTTGATCCTGATTTTAGGAAAAGCTTCCAATTTTTCCCCATTTAGTAACATATTGGCTGTAGGCTTGTCATAAATAGTCTTTATTAAATTGAGATATGGTCCTTCTATTCCCAATCTCTGTAGCACCTTTATCATGAAGGGATGTTCAATTTGTCAAATGCTTTCTGCATCTAATGAGATGATCATGTGATTTTTGCCCTTCAGTCTATTTATATAATATATTACATTTATCGATTTGTGCATATTGAACCATCCCTGAATCTCTGGGATAAAGCCTACTTGGTCAGGGTGAATGATATTTCTGATATATTCTTGTATTCTGTTTGCCAATTTTTTGTTGAGAATTTTGGCAACTATGTTCATGTGAGAGATTGATCTGTAGTTTTCTTTTTTTGTTCTCTTTGTCTGGTCTTGGTATCTGGGTGATGCTGGCTTCACAGAAGGAGTTAGGCAGAATTCCTACTTTCTATTTCATGACAAATCTTAAGGAGCAATGGTGTTAGCTCTTCCTTGAAGGTCTGGTAAAATTCCACAGTGAATACATCTGGGCCTGGCTTTGTTTTAGTTGGGACATTTTTGATAACTGCTCATGCTTGTTATAGATCTTTTTAAGTGGTTAATCTCATCTTTGTTTAATTTAGGTAGGACATATAAGTCAAGGAAATCATCCATTTCTTTCAAATTTTCATACTTGGTGGAGTATATGCTTTTGTTGTATGTCCCTATGATATTTTGAATTTCTCTGGCATCTGTTGTGATGTTGCCTTTTTCATCTCTAATTTTATTAATTTGTGTCTCTTCTGTCTTTTTTTTTTTGGTCAGATTTGCTAAGCGTTTATCAATCTTGTTTATCCTTTCCAAGAACCAACTCTTTGTTTCATTAATTCTTTGTTATTTTTTGTTTGTTTGTTTCTATTTTGTTAATTTCTGCCATAATCTTTATTATTTCTGCCCATCTACTTATTTTTGTTTTGCCTTGTTCTTCTTTATCCAAGGCTTTAAGGTGAAGTATTAGGTCACTTACTTGCCATCTTTCTAATTTCTTAATATAGGCCCTTAAAGCTATAAATTTAACTCTTAGGACTGCCTTCATTGTGTCCCAGAGATTTTGATATGTTGTGTTCTCATTAACATTTGACTCCATACATTTTTTGATTTCTTTCTTGATTTCTTCATTGACTGATTCATCATTTAGTAGTGTATTGTTTAGTTTCCATGAGTTTGTGTATGCTCTATAGCCTTTCTTGCTATTGATTTGTAGTTTGACTCCATTGTGGTCAGAAAGAATGTAAGGAATTATTTCAATCTTCCTGAATTTGTTAAGATTTCTTTTGTATCCTAACATATGGTCTATTTTAGAGAATGTTCCATGTGCTGCTGAACAGAATATATATTCTGCAGCATTTGGATGAAATGTCCTGTATATATCTGTTAGATCCATTCCTCTATGACTTCATTTAGTTCAAATTCCTCTGTTTATTTTTTCCCAGGATGACCTGTCAATTGATGAGAGTGGGGTGTTGAAATCAACCACCACTACTGTGTTTGGTGTTATCTGTGACCTTAGTTCTAATAGTGTTTGTTTGATGAATTTGGGAGCCCCCATGTTAGGTGCATATATGTTTAGGATTGTAATGTCCTCCTGTTGGAGTGTGCCCTTCATCAATATAACATGACCATCCTTATCTTTCTTGACTAACATTGGACTGAAGTCTACCTTGTTAGATATTAGGATAACAAACCTTGTTTGTTTTCTAGGCCCATTTGCTTGAAACACCGTTTTCCAACCTTTCACCTTAAGATAATGTCCATCCTTTGTAGAAAGGTGAGTTGCTTGGAGACAACAAATTGTAGGATCCTGCTTTTTAACCCAGTCTGCATGCCTGTGTCTTTTCGTTTGGGCATTGAGGCTGTTGATATTAAATGATATTATTGAAAGGTGTGTATTTATGTTTGCTTTTTTTTTTTTTTTTTTTTTTGTCGTCCCAGCTCTAACTTTGCTCTTTGTGTTAACTAGTATTTGAGTATTGCCTGCTTTTTCCAGGTTCCTTATATGTGTGCTTTTCCTACTCTTCGGCATGGAGGATTCTTTCAAGTATTTTCTGTAGAGCTGGTTTTATCTTCAAATACTCCTATAGCCTGATAATGTCATGGAATGTCCTTATTTCCCCATTTATTTGAGTGGATAGCTTTGCAGAATAAAGTAACCTTGGCTGACAGTTGTTATCTTTCAGAATTTGGAATACATCTCTCTAAGCTCTTCTGGCTTTTAAAGTTTCTGTTGAGTAATCTGCTGTAATCGTGATGGGCTTGCTTTGTAGGTAACTTGATTTTTTTTCCATCTAACTGATTTCAATATTTTTTCATTGCATTTTGTGTTTGGTAGTTTGATTATAATATAGCGAGGAGAGGTTCTTTCCAGGTTTTGTCTGGCTGTGTTCTAAAGGCTTTCTGTATCTGCATTGGCACCTCTTTCTCAATTTGAGGAAAGTTTTCTATGATTTTGTTGAGTAAGCCTACTATTTCTTTGGATTGAGATTCTTCTCCTTCTACTATGCCCTGAATTCTTATGTTTGATCTTTTCATAGTGTCCTGAATATCTTGAAATGCCCATTCATACTTTTCTATTAGTTTGTCTTTCTCTTTGCTGGACTGCATTAGATCTGCCTCCTGGTCTTCTAGCTTAGATATTCTGTCCTCTCCTTCATCCATTCTACTGGTGAAGTTTTCTACCAAGTTTTTAATTTCTTTAACTGTTTCTTCATTGCTAGTAATTGTGACTGGTTTTTCCATATTGTTTCTATTTCCTTAGTTATGTCTTGTATTGAGTTCGTTATTTTGTTAAATTGGTGCCCTGTGTCTTCTTTGATTCCTTTGGTTTCTTCTTTGTTTCCTTTGGTTTCCTCTTTGATTCCTTTGATTTCTTCTTTGACATCTTTGAACATATTTACAATAATTCTTTTGAAATCTTTCTCAGGCATTTCCTCTAACTCGTTCTCACTGGAGGTCATTTCTGATGCTTTACTACGTTTTAGTGGGTTTATATTGTCTTGATATTTGGTGTTTCTTGTATTATAATGTATATATTTTTGCATCTTGTACTAAATGCTTGGATTTTCTAGTTAGGTGGGTATTCTTAGTTGTATCAGTTGTTATATATGTTCAGTGTAGGAGATTAAGATGGTATGTGTGGCTCTTAAGACTCTCAGAGTATCAAGAATAGTGTTCCTAGGGGTTGAGTTTGCCTACTATGGGAGTATTCAAGTAGGCTGAGTAGAACAAAATACAGGTAGATTCTAAAATTTAACTAAACATTGTACACATTCAATCAGAAACAGCACTGAGTAGGTATTATAACAACCAGATCCTCTATAAACAAAGAGGTTAAGATTTCTGGTCTGTTGAGGGTTCCAAGTCAGCTTGTGACCACGTGAGACCCTTCCCTGGTGCAATCCCAATTACCTTTTTGGATGATTTTCGTCTTAGTCAAGTCAGACTGGCTGGGTCGCTAGACCGCTGTTCTGTTTTGTGGAGCTGGGCACTGGCTTTTCCTGCATTGTAAACCAACCCTGGCAAGTGTGGCCCTTGCAGATCAGCACCGCTGCTGCTGGAACAGCTGCTGCTGAAGCTGGTCCACCGCTGCTGGAGCCATTGTTGCTGGTGCTGGAGCTGCTCCTCTTGCTGCCAGAGCCAGAGCCATGGCTTCCACTGCCGCCTCTGCTGCCAGAGCCAGGGCCAACGCTGCCAGAGCTGCTTCAGCCTGCCTGTGTGGGCTGCGGATGCTCTGGATCTCTCCTACTTTCCTTCTGCATTTGAATTTCTTATACTCCTCACTGTTTAGTAAAAGTGTGTATTTTGCTGGGTTTTCTTTGGCTTTTTCTCCCCTAGGCTGTTTTGGTGGTGTTCCTATGTTGCCATGTCAGATACTGGCAGGTAACACCCTGCAGCAATAGAACTCAGTTTTGGTGGGAAGGAACTCCTGCTATGAAGCCAATCAATGCAAAGTCCTCAGCTCTGCTTCTGAAATCACTCACTGCCTAGGTGCCAACAACCAGAGACAGAGCTGAATATTCTTGCTCAAGTCCCTTTGTTCAGTGCCTCTTTGTTGTGGGTTGTGTCTGGTGAGAATTACCGTTTGGTGGCATAAGACATAAGAAACATTATAGACGGGTGTGGTGGTGCACGCCTTTAATCCCAGTACTAGGGAGGCAGAGGGAGGAGGATCGCCATGAGTTCAAGGCCACCCTGAGAATACATAGTGAATTCCAGGTCAGCCTAGACCAGAGTGAGACCCTACCTCGAAAAAACAAAAACAAAAAAAGAAACATTATGCTTTGCTCTGACTTAAGTAGAACCTTCTACATTCTCCTGCAGATATCTTTGCCCCCAGTCAATGTGTTGTTAAAGATTTCTGCTTGTATTGACATGGTAGTCAGTAAGAGGAATTATAAGATAATTGAAAATGTTTGTGACAGAGCCATTGCCAGAGACAGATGTGTGTGGGGTGTGTGGGGGGGGGCAGGGAGAGAGAAAGAGAAAGTGAGAGAGATGGGAAAGGCAGAATGGTAGAGTAGGCAGAATGGTTAAATTTCAGAGGAATGCAAAACTACTGAAGGGTAGAACAGTTTTGGATTCTATTGCCTCAATTCTGGCAACTTGTATTGCAGTACCCAAAGTTTTGAGAAAAGGGTTTGTTTACATTACTTCATAAGTTACTGGGAAACTGATGTTACTCGGGCGGGCAGATATAATAAATTATATGGTTTACTACATTTTTAAACCTCTGTAGTGATGTATAGAATTATTTATTGAAATCAAAGCAATGCACTCTATTCACTATTTTTATGTAAAAGAGGAGCCTTAAACTATCATGCATGTATGGATATCTGGTGTTTCCAGCAATTTGCACAGGAAATGGACTTGTGGAATACAAGTATGCCATAGGTTGTACTGTCTTTGCCTGCACCTCTTTTCTTACAGTGGCAGTAGCTGTTTTAAAATTTTTACTTATTTATTGGAGATTGACACAGGGAGAGATCAAGGCATAGATAGAGAGAGAGAGAGTGGGTCCATCAGGACCTCCAGCCACTGAAAATGAACTCCTGATGTGTGTGCCACCTTTGAGTACCCGGCTTACACGGATCCTGGAGAATCGAACCTCGAACTAGGGTCCTTAGGCTTCACAGCCAAACACTTAAGCACTAAGCCATCTCTCCAGCACTTTTTATTTTATTTCATTTTTATTAGGTAGCAGCTGTTTTAATGAATGCTATTAATGGTTAACAGTAACAATTATTTAGCATGGATGACTTTTGGAATTATTTTGCCTAGGTTCTAATATCAGGGGTACCATTGAGCACCTGCAGTCTTTGGGCCAGTTATGTAACCTCTATAGGTTACTGTTTCTCAACACTAAATAAGAATCTTAGGCATCTTAAGATCTGTAATTATAAGCAATTCAAATAATATGTGAAAATCTTTGATATAATACATGGAATAATTAGAGTTGAATAAAGGTTATATATGTTATTACTACTACTTAAAAAGTACATATATGCTACAGAATCATGAAATCTCAGAATGTTAGGTATGGGTGAAGAATTTGATGATAATTTCTTATCATTGCCTAGAACATGAATACATATAAAATTTACCTCTTATATCTTCAGGAATCCTTTAACAGATTACTTAAACAGCTAGAAGAAGAAAAGAGGAACCTTGAAAATCAAGTAAAAGTGTATGCACTTAAACTACAGCAAGAATCAAGGGTTTGTTTTTACTCTATGCTGACCAGTTCTATTGAAGCTGTTATTGATATCTAATGCTGTCTATAAATCTAGTTGTTATTTTGCACAAAATTCTTAAAAAATGATTTCATGCAATATTACAAATAGTACAGACATGAACCATATCATAGCAGTTTGTCTTGGAAGGATGGCTAACCTTTGCTTAGATTGCATGCCTTCCTTTGTATCTTTTACTTGGCTTACCTCAGGACCAACAAAGAATGCCATACATAATATAGCAGAAATGTCTCAGGTACCTTCATTTACTTCCAAATTCTAAAGGCTTTCTTTACTATAAATAATATTTTCACTTTCCTAGGCTTGTTATTTATTTTTATTTTTACAAATATCTTTGGGTAGAAAAGCCATTCTTTTGTTTTTGTTTTATAAATATATTTTATTGTTGTTGTTTGTTTCTTCAAGGTAGGGTCTCACTCTACCCCAGGCAGACTTGGAATTCACTATGGAGTCTCAGGGTGACCTCAAACTCAGAGCAATCCTCCTACCTCTGCCTCCCGACTACTGATTAAAGTTGTGCTCCACCACCTCCACGGCATTGGGTTTTTAAGCAGCTGTTAGGAGTATAAAAGAAAAGGCATTGGGTTTTTAAGACATGGAGGATGGGAAAGAAAATATGAAACTTTTACAACAAGATAAAAAGGAGCTAAGATTTAATCCCTAATTGAGAATGTTTTATATGGCAGATTCCCTAGTTATTCTTTCAGATTGATCTATAATAACTGTAATTCAAACACCACTGTCATGAAGTTCTAGACACTTATAATTATGTATGATACAAAAGGTTTGATCTAGATAGAACAGTATTCTTATGGATAGCATGTGTGTTTATAATTACAGAACATTCTGTTGCATGCATTTTCCACAATTTTTAATTAATTTGCCTTTCAGTGTTAGTTACAATATTGTTGCTACAGAGCAAATTTTACATTGCTAGGGCTATTATTTATGGTTTCTGGTGCCTTAGTTTAAAAGACAATATTCATCTCAACATTTACAGCATTCACCAAATGTGACCGTATTATATAGCATTAATTTGCCATAAGCATTGGGTGGTGTTTAGGTAACTAACCTGTATTGATCATACTGTGGTATGTTTTAAGTTTAGGGGAGGAGTTTAGTTTTCAATGTGTATTATTGAAACAAAAATTTGAAAGAGCAGCTGAATATATGCATCAGTAGAAAATGCTAAAAGACTAGAGTGACAGGTTTAGAAATTATTAGCAGATGGAAAAATGTATGTTATGTTGGAAGAGCCTCATCAGTGTTAGATATAGAATTCAGAGAGAGGACTGGAGTCCTCAGGTGTAACTAGGGAGACAAGGATGAGGAGGACGTAAGGTGTAGGCTCAACATGAAGAGTAATTAATGATAGAGAGTAGCTACAGAGATCAGTCAAAATTTTCATAGTAGGAGCTGTATTTGTGGGTAAGGAGATGTGTAGAAAAGAAATAGAGAAATACACTTAGAATAATAGCCAGGTCTGTTGGCACACACCTTTAATCCAAGCACTTGGGAGGCAGAGATAGGAGGCTTGCTGTCAGTCCAAGACCAGCTGGAGACTAAAGAGGAGTAAGTTTCAGGTCAGTGTAGGCTGGAATGAGATCCTACCTCAAAAGCAAAGGGGGAAGAGTTGAGCTTCAAATATTGACAAGGGTCAGTACGTAATGGAGACAAGACAGGATCAATCCTTGTAGAAAACTTGTCATACAATGAACAGTCAGGTCCACGTTCCTGGACCTTGCCAGTGGAGTGGAAGCAAGGCCTCCCCTAGAAGTACAGGTTCCCTCTTGCCATTCCCCCAACTCTATACATTGCTATACGTGTGCTTCTTTCCATACAAGCCAATTCCACTCCCTCTCCAGGTGTGGTGGCAATACAACCTTCTCTATGAGACCTTGACACAATAAAAAAAAGAGACTAGATTGCATAATCACTGAAAAGTTGTATTGGAAGCCTGATCTGCATTTTTTTTTTTTTCTGAGAGAAGTTAGTGGACCTCAATTTCTGTCTTCATCTGAAAGAAGGAAGTATCTAATTATAATGCCCCTAGCAATCTTGGCATTGTAAGGGTGCAGTTACAGGCCCATGATAAGGTAAGTCCAGAGTGAAATGCACAAAAGTGGTTCTCAACCCTAGTAAATGGTGAATATTACCTTACTGGTTTTCTTTCCTGGTCTTTCCATGATAACTCCTTCTGTCTTCCCCCCTCCTCCCCCCGGGCTCTCTCTGTACCCTCCTTCTATCTCTGCTTTTTTGCATGGAATTTCTATGTCTCTTCTGTTTCTAATAGCTAATATTTGTATTGGTTTCATTCAACTCTATGTTATTCCCTCATTCCTCCCTTACATTTACCACTTAATACACAAAATGTCAAATTGCCAATGTTCAAAACTATTTAATGAACTGAACAAATAGAAAAATAATTTTTGGCATTGAGAAGTTCATAAACAGCAAAAATTGTTACAAAACACTGATGAAATTTTGGGGGGTTAAAAGTAAAGATTTATCCCTGAAATATTTATTGACCATTGTTTACCAGGGAAAAATATTAAGGTTGGACAATCTCCCCCCCACCAAAACCCTCATAGCATTTTCTGTCATTATGACAGCTGACAGCTACCAAACCAGTAGCAGGTTTCCATGTTTATTTCAGCTTTATTTTTCAGTGACCTGCAATATACTGCAGTCTTTAATTTAATATAATATAATATACAAAAGATAAATGAATGAATGAATCCCATCTGTTCAATATCACAATAGAAAGAGTATTTGTCAGGTCTTTTTTTTTAATTTTTTTATTTTTTTATTTTTGAGGAAGGGTGTGGCTCTAGCACAGGCTGACTTGAATTCACTATGTAGACTCAGGTTGGACTCAAACTCAGAAACACAGTGATTGTCCTACCTCTGCCTCCAGAGTGCTATGATTCAAGGGTTGTGCCACCATGTCAGACTTGTTCTCCTTTTTCTCTTCAAGTGTGTCCACTTCTTTATCAAGTACTCCTATTCTTCCCCTTAACTTAAATAAAAAGGACACCATTCTTCCTGAGACTTTCTACCTGTTTCTCTAGGACACTGTAGCAGTCAGTTTCTCATTGCTGGGATGAACTTCTATTCCAGGGCCAGTATGCAGGAACAACAGGATTTATTTGAAGTTTATAGACCTGGGGGAAATCCCACAATGGCAGAAGAAGCTAGCCGCCTTAATCCAGATCCATGAAGAGAAAAGCATCCACTACCCGAAAGAAAGCATTCTCCTGTAATCAATCCCAAACAGAGCTCAAGCACTCTGCATACCTTATGTGGAATTCAGACCTGCCCTCAGTAACACCTTAGGGCTGGATCCCAGGAGCCACCTGTCCCCAGTAACACCTCCTCCAGCCAGACAGCTAGAGATTAAGTTGCAAGCTTTAGTAAATGTAAGGATCTAAAAATCATGGAACAAAGACCCCAGACTCAAATAATATGTAAAAGCCAAGAGTGTTTATTCTGCAGAATCAGCCAGCATGGAGGGGTCAACCATTCACACAAATGGTAACCCCAAGAGGAGCACATAGGCCCCTTTTAAGCACAATTAGGAGAATTCTGTGTGGCTTAGGTAATCTTTTAAAATAATTGGCTAGGCAAACAGCAGTTGCAGTTGTACATCTTTGGTTGATTGGGGCTAAAGATGTAAACATATTGTGAAAGCTGTGAAAAGGACATGTCTGGGCACATCTCCAGGAATTGACTGAGACCCTTGGCAGCTATCTTTTCTTTCCACATGTCAGGGTCACTGTTGATTAACAGCTGGCCTTTCCCAGAAGTCTTTTCTGCCTCTCCAGGAAACTGGATCTTAGGCCTAGTTAGGGTGGTGACTTACTGAAGCCTGTCATGGCCTCAGTTTGGTTCCTTCCTTGCACCTTGAATAAGGCCCCATCTGGAATCACTGAGCTGCATCTAAAGGTTTGTATTGGTACCTTAGAATCAGTAAGTGTACTGTGGCTAAGTGATACTTAATAGATTTGATCAAGGCATTAATAATGCAGGACACAGGGTTGAGGGTTGAACAGTAAGAGGATAAGGCAGCCTGCCAGGGAGGAAATTAGGGTTGTTAACCAAGGGGACCAATTGAACAAAGATTTGTACCAGTTTTGACTTTGCTGTCTTAATTTGCCCCTCTCTTCTGGCCTCTTGAGGACCATGGCCAGGCTGCTTCTGATAAAGGCTGAGTTGTGGACATAAAAACAGCATTGTTCTCCTATGGCCTGGCAAAGCCCTTCTTGCAGTAGGAAGATTGGCCATAATCCCCTTCTGTTTAGCAGTACTACCTCTGCTACTGAGCCCATAACCACTATAGGTGATGGACTGACTTCTCTAATTGAGTGAGATATGAGTCTCTAAGATTACTTAGAGCCTTATAAGTCTGATATGCCCTAATTAAGGCCATTGTATCAGTGCCAATTCCTGCACTTGTGCCAGCTCCAGCCAACACTGTGACAAGGATTTCTTTGGCCCCAATCTCATTTTTCTCTGTGGTGATCTGGGACCGACCCATGTAGGAGCTGAAGGGAAGGTAATAAACCTGAGGGAAAAGTGTTACTAGAACCCACATGCTGGAACTTTGAATTAATAGTAGGTGAATGCAAGGGGCTAAACCAGTGGTACATGCAAACTAGATTCCATAGGGGGAACAAGGTAGGATGTACCGGCATTTGAGGTGAAGCATGGTATCAGAGATGGTTAAGGTGAGAGAAGCCATCTAATTTTCCCCCTACTGCTATCACACAGAGTCCTTTTCCAGTTACAGCTTGAAGGGTAAGAACTGGGACCTTCTCCAAGAGCATCTTGGTGGTCTTCTGAAGGAGTTGGTAGATTT
This sequence comes from Jaculus jaculus, assembly GCF_020740685.1. Classification (NCBI taxonomy): domain Eukaryota; kingdom Metazoa; phylum Chordata; class Mammalia; order Rodentia; family Dipodidae; genus Jaculus; species Jaculus jaculus. The sequence goes on from NC_059126.1 coordinate 96,733, forward strand.
CCAGTGGTAGCCCAGCAAGTATATTATGGGGTTCTGTGGTCTAAGCAGACCAGCAGTCTTCTCTGGTAAAGTTAGTGGTAGAATTGACGAAATAAAAGGTGCAACTGAGTAATCCTCCCCCCAAATGGACAAAACAGGGACCCTGTGGAAGGTGGGCATGATTATCCAGGGGTGGCTAGGCCCGTGGGGGCGGTGGTGCCTGACACTAAGACTGGTGCCACAGGTTTTGAAGGCTTTACAATGGAGCTGCTAACCCTGTGGCTTTGGGGGGAGGCCCTGCCAGGATAGCCTGTTTCTGGATCTGAAAGAGGAGCCACTATCATATCCAGATGCATGTAACTGTTTATGGAAGAAATGTGTTCATTGTAGTTCAAAATATTATTCCTGGGGCTACAGAGTCGGCTCAGTGGTTGAAAGCACTTGATTATAAAGCCTCATAGCCTGGGCTTATGTACAGCCAGAAAAGCAAAGTGGTGCATGCATTCGGTGTTCATTTTTGGTTGGTGGATGCCCTGGTGCACACATTCTCTGTCTCCCTCCCTTTCTCTCTCATGTAAGTATGTAAGTGAATAACTAAATAATAAAAACAAACTAATGTTCTATATACTCAACCCAATTTGACTTATAATAAATAAAAAAATAAAAATGATAAAAATAAAAGAAAAAGAAATGTGCAAGGGGTTAGGAATTTTTATCAGCACGCGAAACTTTTTGTCATATGATAAAGACAGAATAACTTATTGATCTTTGTCTTGAATAATATTATTCTTTGCATTGGTACATATTCACGTTCACATTGAACCAACATGCTAGTTATCAATATGTCCTGTTCACCTGTAGCCCAAGAGGTGCTCAAGGGATATGCATGTGACAAGTCTCACTGGTAAAGATAAATGATGAAACAACATTTTGACTAGATCTTGGCTAGATAGGTCAAAGTAAATTATGTCTTCACTTGTCATATGTTATTTAAATTCAACTTATTTTTCAAATTTTCATCATGGAAATATAATGTAGTTTGAACAGCAAAGTAAATTCTGACAAGGAAATTCCTTGTAAAAATTACTATACCATGGTCTGGAGAGATGGCGTAGCAGTTAAGCACTTGCCTGTGAAGCCTAAGGACCTCAGTTCAAGGCTCAATTCCCCAGGACCTATGTTAGCCAGATGCACAAGGGGAGCACACATCTGTAGTTCGTTTACAGTGGCTGGAAGCCCTGGCAAACCCATTCTCTCTCTTACTCTCTATCTGCCTTTTTCTCTCTCTGTCACTCTCAAATAAATAAATAAATGTCTTAAAAAATTATTGTACCATGTGTTGCAGTGAGGTTCACATTGCTGGTAGAAATTACCAAACCAAGAGCAGCTTGTGGGAAATAAAAGTGGTTTATTTCAACTTACAGGCTCAAGGGGGAAGCTCTATACTGGCATGGCAAAAGATGGCATGAGCAGAGGGCAAATATCACCCCCTGGCCAACTTAATGTGGGCAGTAGCAACAGGAAAGTGTGCCACAAGCTGGTTGGAGAAACTGGCTATAACACCGATAAGTCTGCCCCCAACAAGACACTGCCTCTCGGAGGCTTTAATTTCCAATTACCATCAGCTAGAAATCTACCATCCAGAACATCTGTTTCTCGGGGACACCTGACTCAAGCAACCACATTCTCCCCTGTTCCCATAAACTGATATCCATACTTGATGTAAAATATAATCCATTCAATCCAACTATACATGTCCCCATGGTCCCTTAGTATTTTATCAATTCCAATGATGGTCATACATCCCCTAATCCAAGAACTTCTAACTGAACCATAATTCCAAAAGGTAACCTCAAAAACCACATAATGGCTCAAAGTAAACATTCACACTGTAGAAATTGGTAGTGGGCATATCATGGGAATATTCAACCAATATAAGATTTAAAACAACCAGGGGAAACATCAAACTCTGTAGCTCAAGTCCAACAACCCTAGCCAGTGACAGATCTCCAACCCTGATAATTCCAACCAGCATCAAGTCTCTGGCATTCCATTTCCAACCCTCCAGCTGGGCTACTCACAGTCTGGAAAACGTCACTAGGGCTCGCAACATTCCTTAGCAGCTATCTCATGGTCTGAGCATCTCCAGTGGTTCTCCACAGCAAACCAAGGTTCATCCTCATGGCGCCATCAGAACTCCATGCAGGTATCCAGCAAACCTGCCTCACACTGCTCATGGACATTTCTAAAACACATGACCATGATGGAAATTCAATGACTTTCTCTTTCATGCCTTTCTCATATTCCACAATACCAGGTAGGGTCCCAATTTTCACTCCGGAGGGAGGGGGACAGACTGGTGAACAGGACACTCCTGGAGCACATGCTGAGCAGAATGGGCATCATCATGAGACCTGCACGAGGACGTTCATAGCAGCTTTGTTCGCAATAGTCAGAACTGACAACAGCCAAAAGAGTTCATCACTAGAGGAACAGATAATTTTTATGTCTATGCATATAGGTTCTGCTAAGTAATAGCTATAAAAATATACCTCAGGCTACATTTGGATAATTGTCAGTGTTCTGTTAAAGAAGTCATAAATGCAAGGATATGTACAATGTCATTCTACTCACATACAGTTCAAAGGTAGGCAGAGTAACGCAGAGGGTAATTACACATGGAAAAGGAAAAGGGGCTAATAATTAGGGAGTTAATGAAAGCATCTGCCAGATGGATGACAATGTTGTATTTACTGATTTGGTCTGGTTTGAATGTATAATGTAAAACTCAGATCTAGTCCATCTGCCATTGTCCTTTTGCTTATATGGCAGAGAATATTTGCTGCTTCACTAGGAAAAAAAAATGGCAGGTACTTACTTGGTCATTATTGTTTATATAACTCTGATAATATTCTTTAAAAGCATATTGCAGGGAACTGAATTGGCTTCTTGCTAGATCAATTACGAAAATAAAGAAGATTTCCCTCAGTGAGCAAAAGAGTTCCATGATCATCTAAGAACAAAAGTTTTTGAATTCTTATTCTTAATGTCCTCCTACTTCAGGCTAAGATTTCATACCAAATGATGCATTTCATCCATTATAAACAGAGATTTGTTTAAAAAAATGTTTATTTAAGAGGAAAAGGAAGATACAGAGAAAGAGGTGAAAGAGAAGAGAGACAGACAGACTCAGGGAATGGCGTACCAGGGCCTCCAGCTGCTAAATAAAAACTCCAGATTCATGTGCAACATTTGAGCATCTGTTTTTAAGTGGGTACTGGGGAATCAAATCAAGATCTTTGGGTTTTGCAAGTGAGTACCATCTCTAGCTACAGAAAGAGCTTTTGACATTAGGACACCTTTTGGGCTGCTGCCCATCCTTTAGAGTATCTCTCAACCCTTGAGCTTTACTGAGATGATGCGGTTTAACCTAAAATTGTGCTATATGCAGGAAATATGCAGAGAATTACTGTGTGAATAAGTATTGTTTAGATGAACTAGGTATATAATATACAGTTCTCCACATGTGGACATAATGTTTTATTGTATGCAGTGCCAGAAAAGTGCTCATTTCATTCTGGTGGAAGATGTAATTCTGGTAAACAGAAGAGAGAAAATGCCTAGAAAGGAGCCGTCAAAAAAGTTACAAGGTCTGGAGAGATGGCTTAGCAGTTAAGCGCTTCCCTGTGAAAACTAAGGATCCTGGTTCAAGTTTCGATTCCTCAGGACCTACATTAGCCAGATGCCCAAGTGGGCGCATGCATCTGGAAAAGTTACAACATCACACCATCTTCCAAAAGTGCTTATTCTGATATCTTTTTCCAAATTCTTCAACAAATGAAGTTAACATTCAGCATATTTTACAGGAAAGTACATAAGAAAGAGTTGTCAAACATATTCTTACAGAAGTTGACTTTGAATGCATGTCATGTTTTTGCAGTGAACCTATCTAGTAGAAGTGCTTGTGCTTTTTGAAATATGATGGGGACCCTGAGAGTTGATCTCATTGCACTTACACTCAGTAGTGTGCCTGTGATCTGCTCTGATAGTGATGGCATTCCTATATTTGGTTTCCATTTGACTGGTAGCTAAAGTTTTACAAAATAAATATTTTCATAATTTTAGGTTTTGTCACTCCACTCAGCTTTTTAAACTCAAGGTTCAACCATAAGTGTAATTAAATGCAGACTAAATCTTGACTGAAATAAGCATGGAAATGTGTTGATGCTATTCGGAAGCCCAGAGAGCATCCTTCTGTTTGCAGTAATACACATGACAATAATGCAAGATAGTGACAAAAGCTGCCAATGAATTACATTGTATGTCATAATTTCCAAGGTTTCTGGTTCAGTTTCTCCAGCTTTCTTAGGAAGGGGGATTTCTAAGCATTGATGGTACTCAGCAGCATTGGTCAACTCTACCCACTTGGAGCCAACTCATTTGTGATGAAGAAATCTGTCTCTGTCTCAGCACATTGCCACACGTCTCAGGGAGAGGGTGAAAAGTTGCTTCATGAAGAGCAATTATAAACTAAGCCTTTTCATTTCTTAAAAAGTGTTTTAGAGCTGGAGAGATATCTTAGTGGTTATGCACTTGCCTGTGAAGCCCAAGGACCACAGTTCAAGGCTTACTTCCCCAGGACTCACATAAGCCAGATGTACAACGGGGCACACATGTCTGGAATTCCTTTGCAGTGCCTCTTCTCTCCCTGTCTTTTACTCTGAAATAAATGAAAATAAACAAAAGTGGTTATTATTTATCTATTTGAGAGAGAGAGGGAAAGAGCTAACGAGAGAGACATAGAGAGAATGGATGGGCATGCCAGGGTCTCTACCCACTGCAAACCAAGTCCAGACACATGTGAATCTGGCTTATGTGGGTTCTTGGGAATCACATCTGGATCTTAGATTACACAGGTAACACCTTAAACACTAAGCTGTCACTCTGTCACTTTTCTTTCACTTGCCATGCTCAGAGTTTGAAAATGAATGTGTCTAAAAATTTAAGTTGATTCTTGTGAATCTCACGTTGTAGACACAGAGAAATTAATTTTCTTTCATCTTAATTCACACTTGTGATCACTTCCATTCAAACAATTGCAGTGACATTTACTGTTTGTTCAAACTAAAAGCAACATGTCGGTATTACAGTAAACAACACTGTTGCCACCCTTAGAGTCTCACCTGCTTTTCCCCACCTCTGTAGCAATGGAAACATGGTTACTGTTCAAGAGCAGAATGTTCAGAGCAGCTGCAACTCACAACCCAGTGCAAGGTCTGGGCATGACTTCACATTTATTTTGTATTGGAGAACAAATAACTGTCTCACATTCTTTTAGATACATTCTGTCCTGGATGTGTTGGAAAGGCAGTAAAGATGTGAAATTTAGGCTTATTAAAATCCATACATGCACAATCATCCTCTGTATAATCAGGAATTAGTGCATAACCACGGCAGATACCCAAGTATGCTCATGCTCATATGTCTTATTTAAAAATACAATGTGCTTGCATATAAACCACATATGCCCCCGGACAGCACCCCTAAGTTTCTTGGCACAGGTGGAACATGCTTGGTCTGAAAATCTGAAGTGCTCTGAAAGTTCTTGGATTCTGACATTGTGTTTCAAATAGGAAATTTTGCTGCAAACAAATATTCTTTTTAATATGAACAGAGTCACTTTCAGGCTATGTGTATAAATTGTTTATGAAACATAAATATCATGGTGAAGAGCAGGGATGTGATCCAGTGGCAGAGGGGTTGCATAGCATGGCCAAATCCCTGGGTTTGAATCATCTCTGCTGTGTGTTGCTTAGAATGGATTTCCTGTTTAGATTTTGGCCTAATTGCAAAGGTGTATTATTATGTATAGGGAAATAATTCAAAATTGAAGAAGTCTGAAATCAAAAGTACTTCAGGTCTAAAGCATTTTGATAAGGGATGCTCAACCTGGACAAGTAATGCACTGTAACTAGTTGTTATCTGGTATTAAGAAATGATAATGGGGGCTGGAGAGATGGCTTAGCGGTTAAACGCTTGCCTGTGAAGCCTAAGGACCCCGGTTCGAGGCTCGGTTCCCCAGGTCCCACATTAGCCAGATGCACAAGGGGGTGCAGGCGTCTGGAGTTCGTTTGCAGAGGCTGGAAGCCCTGGCGCGCCCATTCTCTCTCTCTCCCTCTATCTGTCCTTCTCTCTGTGTCTGCCACTCTCAAATAAATAAATAAAAATTAAAAAAAAGAGAGAGAGAAATGGTAAAGGTCTGAGGAAATAACTCAATGGCTGAAGGTGTTTGTATGCAAGGCTAAGTGGCCAGAGTTTGTTTCTCCAGTATCCATGTGAGACAGATGCACGAAGTGGGGCATGTGTCTGGAGTGAGTGGCAGGAGGCTCTGGTATGCCTATATTCTCTATTTCTTTTTGCTTATAAATAAATAAATATTTAAAAAATAGTAATGGATGAAAGACAGTAACTCTTCAGTACAGGTGCAATTTTACCTTTTTTGTGTGGCATTTTCAGCCCGTAGTTGGTTGAGTTCATGGGGTAGGCCTGTTTTTTATCTGCAACTTTCCTTCCCTCAAAACAGCAGAGATCCCCAAGAATTTGCACTGTCTGACAACTGAAATCAGCCCCGAAGACAGAACACTTGTACAGTTGCTCAGGAACCAGGTTTTCTGGAGGACAGAATGATTGTTGTACCTCATCTAGAGTGCTTTTGAGTCACATGTTCAGGTAAAATCTATTGGCACACAAGACCCAACTAAGCACCATCTGCTAGTAACAGGAAGATCTCACCCAGTAGTAACACTGAAGAGAAGGGTCCATTGTAACTTCAGAGTAAATTGAAGAGAATGTTTAGTGAATGTTAAATCCAGGAGTTCTTCCTCATTAGTGCTACCAAATAACTTCTTTGTTGCCTTAGAGGAGAAAATGGGGGCAGTACTTAATAACTTGCTGGACCAAACAAAGTGCTTCTAAAAATTCTGAATATCCCTAGTTCCAAAAAAAAGCACCATGCCTTTAGTAACATATACATACACAGAGAAACACATATACTTTTATGTGTGTGTGTGTGTGTGTGTGTGTGTGTGTGTGTGTGTGTGTGCATTTACATGTAAATGAAATATGACTGTAAGACCTTCTTGTTGCTGGGATATAGCATCTGACTCAAAGCAGCTGATGAGAGGAAAGTCTTCATTTTAGCTTTCAGTCTCTAGAGGAAGTTGATGATGACAGGGGTCAGCATGGCATGGGCAGAGTCCGGACATCACCTCTGCCACAGCAGTAGAAAACAGCAGCAGAAACAGGAGCAGAGCTCTGGCAAGGGGGAGCAGGCTCTGATTGTCAGCATTGCTCCTGGTGATAAGAGTGACATAAATAACAGCTCAATGAGATGTAAGAGTGATTTTCTTTAAGCACTCTAGCACCTGCTGTTATGAATTAAGGGTTTAGAAGGCCACACTTTGCAAATGGATGCCCTATGCCACTGTGACTGCAGAAATGAAACAGAGTGGTTAAAGAATATTGCTGATGATGTCATATGCTAAAGCTGTCATAATGAAATGATTTGAGACAAGGTGTTACTAGGGCACACCCTGAGTGGTAGGATCAAAGAAGCTTTTCATTTTCAGTTTAGGTTGTCCATTTGTAATTTCCCAGTGAATATGTGCCGCATTTTTTAAAAACTGGACTGACAACATATCGATAAGTTTTGCTAACACATGAAGTCTGCTAATTGTGGTGCTCATAGGTTAAAGCTACAGATGTACTAAAAGACAATTTGCAAAGCAGAGTATCCTAGGATCTTTAACTTTGACTATCAGTGTCATGTATTATACCAGCAGCAAGATAATTTAGCTCAGTAAATAATTGAGATTTGCTGACTGCAAGCTGTTCACTTAATTCGAGTTACTGGGTAGTGTATTTTAGCAGTTGTTTATTCTGTGTAATTACCAATATTAAGCATGTGGTGGCACTCAGTTTTTACAAGAAGGAAAGAAGACTTTGGAAATCAGTGCATCGTACCATGGCCCAAGATTCTGGGTAGACTCCTGCTCAGAACCATGGACTCCTGAAGCTTAGTCTTAGTGGATCACCTTCCATCTCCCGTGAAACTTCTCAATTCTCAGTATCATTCTTCTGCCCTGTACAGCACTGGACTCTTCCTCACAAGACTGAGAGATTTTAGGGCACTATGGTGGGAGCCAGCAAGGAGACCACTGCAATCAGAGCAGCCGGCACTTCCTAGGAAAAGGCTGAAATTAGGTAGTTTATTCTCCTTTGGGAAGATCCTTCCCAGAGCTCTATGACTTGCCCAAAGAGTTACCATTGAGAGTCATCCTCACTGCCCAGCATGAGCACACCTGTCTTAATTCCACGAACTCTTCTCGTCCTTGTCAGGTTGACATTTTCTGTGTTCTTTGTGTTCAGGTTTGGCATTCATTGAGATAATAGGGCCATGTCCACCATGCACACTTGACCTTATATGACTCCTGAATGGCGAGTGTTATCCTACAAAATGCCATCCCCAAAGTATCTCACTCTGAGCCACAAATAGGCCGCTCAGCTTGATGGCAAGGCACTGGTTTGTTGCCTTGAAAGGCTTTGGTCCTTCCCACTGCCTCAGGCTGTTGTTGGAAATGGATCTGTAGTGGTATTGGCAGAACTTCAGCTCAAAGTTGCTGTGCATTCCAAAGGTTGTAAACCCTGTGCATGAAACAGCCGAGAAGACCCCTAAGATGTAAGCCCGCTCGATGAGCAGGAGTGCGTGTGTACCTCAACTCCTGCTCCCAGACAGCCTCTTCCTAGTGGGAAGGGCTCGGTATCCACAGGGACAATACCTGGCAAGCTTTCTTAAGTAGCACACCAAAAGTCAAAATACTTGAAAAGAAAACATATAAACCTTTTAAATAAAAGTTTACATGATCCACAGTTCAGGACTCCTTGGTGGGTATGTATTACTTGTATTGTAACTGTTCAAAACATCATTCTCACATGTGTGTGGAAAAGAAAAATTATATAATTATTAGTACATGGTCACTCTGGACAAGGGTAGTTAGTTATTTTAGGGCAGTGAAAGTTGCATTAATTAAACAAATTAGGAGTTATTCATTGGAGTGTGGATTTGGAAGTAGGAAATGGAGGTAGTGGGAAAGAATTACAGTTAATTGTCTATACCTGCAGAACTTGTTAATAAAAAGTTTAAAAGGCAAACTGGTGCTCAAAGACAGTCCCAACATCCCTTCTACCTTGTTAGGACTCAGGAATCATGTCACTTGACACTAAATCTGCCAACACGATCTCTGAATTCCCAGTCTTCAAAATGGTGTCAATTAAACTTTTGGTACACATAAGCTACCTAGTTTATTGTGTTTTTTAAAAATCTTAAAGTGCTGAGTGTGGTGGTGCATGCCTTTCATCCCAGCACTTGTGAGGCAGATGTAGGAGGATTGCCATGAGTTTGAGGCCACCCTGACACTCCACAGTGGCTTTCCCGTCAGCTTGGGTAGAGTGAGACCCTACTTCAAAAAACAAACAAACAAAAAATTTAAACAAAACAAAAAAATCTGAAAGTGCTAGTACAAAACAAAATATAAGTAAACTGTTAAAATTAAATTTGATGGGGATGGGAACATGGCTTAGCAATTAAGGTGTATTAAGGCCTGTGAAGCCTAAGGCACAGGTTTGATTCTCTGGGTCCCACATAAGCTATATGCATATGATGGCTTATGTGTCTGGAGTTCATTTGGATTGGCTAGAGTCCCTGATGAATGCAGTCATCTGTCTCTCTGTCTTTCTCTTTCTCTCCCTTTCTTTCTAATAAATAGATAAAAATAAATCTTTAAAAATATTTGATATCCTCAGAGAAGATTTCACTTTTTTTTAAGGGCAAAGTGGGGGGATTTGGGATGGGACATTTAAAAAATTTTTTTGTTTATTATTTTTATTACTTATTTGAGAGTGACAGACAGACAGAGAAAGAGCCAGATAGAGAGAGAGAATAGGCACGCCAGGGCCTCCAGCCACTGCAGACAAACTCCAGATGCGTGTGCCCCCTTGTGCATCTAGCTAACGTGGTTCCTGGGGAATCAAGCCTCGAACTAGGGTCCCTATGCTTCACAGGCAAGCGCTTAACTGCTAAGCCATCTCTCCAGCCCAGATTTCACTTCTTAAAAATAGCAGCAGAAAGTCATATAAAATTGTCTAACATTATAAAACTCTCTGAAAATATTTATTGGAAAAATAAAGAGAGAACGAGAGAGAGAGAGAATATCAATGGGTGGTACAGGTCCTCCTCCCTCCACAAACAGACTTTAGACACATGTGCCTCTTTGTTTATGGGCTTCACAAGGGTACTACAGAAGTGAATCTACATTGTCAGGCTTTGCAAGCAAGTGCCTTTAAGCATTGAGCCACTGTCCAGCCCTTCAAACTCTTTCAAGATTGAATACTGAGGTAATAATCTCGCAAATAAAGTTAAGAAGTTTAGTCTTTCTCAGAGAAGTTGAGGCCAAATGAACCCATTTAGGATTTCCAGCATCTAATAGAAGATTCACCTGGAGAGACAGAAGAGGGAGGGGAGTGGGTAGAGAGAAAAGATAAAGATAATGATCATCATGGAAGATACAACAGAAGAGCATCTTCAGGACCAATATTCAGACACATCTTAAAGAACAGTCAAGACCCAGATACTCAGACACTACTTAAAGGCCAGTTTGCAGAAGATGAAGAGAAGAAAATCATCCATAGCTAAAGAAAACAGCACCTCTGGACGTCACTAGTATATGGACTGTAACCATCAAAATGCAGAGGTAAATGATTCTTCACCTTGACAGGTAAAATTAGAACTGAATTGTGAGAGCATAATGGAGAACTTTACACATGATAGAACATCCTTTTCAGCCCTTCAGCTAGTATCTAGATGAATTTCTAAGCCTGCTTGTGCTGAAGTTCAATAAAATGAATTTTAGAAAGAAGCCAGTGTGACCTACAAGAATCGGGAACAAACATAATCAGTAAGTGTTGTGAATCATAAATGCACAAACCTTCCTGATGTCCCAGCACAGGTGCATGGATATGAGGAGGAAAGGAAAAATGTTAGGAGTGCTACCTTATTTGGTGACAGGACATAGAAATTATCTCCCATCAAAATTAAAAATGGGTAGGTTACTCTTGTGTTGGTGCATGCAAAAAGTAAAACCATAAAAAATAATAGAGTAAACTATCAAAGTAGAGATAGGTTTGAAAGTAATACAATATCCCCCTGTCATCTAGAAAGCCGTAGACTTAGTTTTAAGTAGCAAACACCTATGAGTGACAAGAGATCTTAATACTAAATAGGAAACCCCAAAAGTGACAGTGGACTTAGTACTAAGTAGTAAACACCTATCAGTGACTAGAGTTCCTTGTACTAAGGGGTAAACACCTATGCGTGATAGTAGACTTAGTACTAAACAGTAAATACCTATCAGTGGCAAGAAATCTTAGTAGTGAACAGTAAACACCTGAGTGAGAAGACGTGTTACTACTAACTGGTAAACCCCTATTAGTGACAATAGACTTAGTACTAAATAGTGAACACCTTTGAGTGGCAAGAGATCTTAAACTTAAGGACAGACTTGAAAAAGAGTAGTTGACTAAGATATTATTCAACCTCTGGCAGTGCAAAAAGAAAAGGAGAAACCTCAAATAGAAAGGTGCATAATAAAAGGAACATGCATTCTAAATCTAATGTGCAGTAAAGAGAAATGCAAATTACTGTAATATAAGGAGGAAGCGAAATTACTTAGAAAAATGTCACTCAAAAAGACAATTAAGTTTGGGGCTTAATTTTTGCTCTCAATATTGGCATTAAATTAGAATGATCAGTCTTACTGAGAATTTGGGGAAATGAAGGTTTTTTTAAACTAAAGGTTGGAAAATATACATTTTTGTAGATGTTGTAGAAAATTTGGTGAGATCTAAGTAGAAATACAAGCAAAAACTTTCTGATTTTAATGTTTTGATTTTGGTATAGATGCCCATTTGCATAAAGTTTTATATGGGAAGGGCATTCATTTCAGTGTCACAGTGACATCAAAAGCCAGCATTATTAGAATAGTGCGATAAATTATTATTAGAAATCAGGAATCTGGATCGAGATGACAGTTGAGCATGCCCACCCTAGATCCCAACAATGACAGCAAATGTGTGTCTGGGGCCTGGGGAAATAGATCAGTGGGTAAGAACATTGGATGTGCAGGCATGAAGGCTTGGAGTTCTTTTCCTAGCATCACGCCTGTTACCCTAGTATTGTCTGGGAGCTGATTCCGGAAAGGCTCTGGGGCTTGCCGACTGGGAAAACTCAGTGAGGAACCTTGTCTCAAGGAAACTGTGAAAGAGCATATATGAGAACACCCCAAATTCTCTTTAACCTCCTTCTGTGTACTCATAGGACATGCACATCTGCACACACATGTACATACACATAACACATCACACATGCGAACAAGAAAATACTCCCTAACCTCCTGGGATTTTCTTAGTGAATTTTCTTAGTGAATCAGAATTTTTAAGGAATTATTAACCTATATATTAGGTTAAAAATGACTTTAAAATGTAATGTTGCATTTCATAATAAAAGCCATATGTAGGTGTATTGTACTGATAATCTCTTTATTTCATTTTTTTGGTTTTTTGAGAGGGTGCAACTCTAGTCCAGGCTGACCTGGAATTCACTGTGTATTCTCAGGGTGTCCTTGAACTCATGGTTATCCTCCTACCTCTGCCTCCTGAGTCTGGGATTAAAGGTGTGCACCACCACACCTGACCTGATACTCTTTAAATTTTTTTTTTTCAAAAATATTACTATTGCCATGAATGAGAGAAAATGGAGAGGAGAGAGAGAATGAATATGAATGTGTACTACAGTGCCTCTTGCCATTGCAAATCAACTCCAGACACATGTGTTACCCTGTGCATCTGGCTATTTTTTTCTTTTTTTCCTTATGTGGGTACTAGGTCTAGAACCTGTACTGGCAGAGTTTGTAAGTAGGTGCCTTTATGTAACTGCTGAGCCTTCCCAGCCACTTACACTGGTATTCTTGATATAAAATTTGTTTGGAAGGGTAGCCATCTGTTGACAGTGGCTACTTTAGGGATAGCATGGAATTAAGATATGAAACATGATAAAAGGAGGTTTACCTTAAAAAAGAAAGAAAAATAGTAAGAAAAGGAGATGAAATTGGAAAGCTCTTCTGACTTTAAAATCCTCTGTTTCTGCCCCTTGTCTGACCAGCTCTTTCTTGCAGGCCTTGGGTATCCAAACTGAGGGTGCAGGAGCCCATGGGGACACCTACATGGACATCCTGTCCTGCAGAGTTGCTTCTTTGACACCTGGCTTCTCTGCACAGGTGGTTCCACCACTTCCACTCCTTGCTTGGATTTGACTCTCATCAGCTTCTGAATCTAAGTTTCCCTGGTGTTTGCCTGTGGTCTAGTCTTTCCAGTTGTCTACTGATTGTTTCCACCCTTGAGCATTTTTAGTAGGCTCTGCTCATTAGCCGTAGGGAATAAAGTAGAGAATATAAGTTGGATATTGAATGTTTCCTAGTTGTATTTGAAAATACCTCCAAATGTATGGAATAAAGAGCCCTTTTGTCTCCTGGTATTGGGATTTGAATAACATGTGTGTTCCATTCAAAGGACTTAGGATCTAGGTATTCAGAACTTTTAACTCTCTGTTTCTACCAAGCTAATGCACGGAAACCAGGCATGGTGGTGCACATTTTAATCCCCAGCACTTACAAGGCAGAGGTAGGGGGGATCACAGGGAGTTTGAGGCCACTCTGAGACCACATAGAAAATCCTAGGTCAGCCAGGGCTCCAGAGAAAAACCTACGTTGAAAAACCAAAACAAACAAACAAAAAAAAAAAAAAAAAAAAAAAAAAAAAAAAAACAACTAATGCAGAGTCACCAGTTTGGTTTCTCAACAGGAAACATTTTCCAGCAAGACAATATCACTGTGAAACTGGGTCAATTGTTAACAGGACAGGAGAATTAGAGAAATTTGTAAGAAAAACTCCACACAACAGTAGTATTAGTCCAAACTTTGAAAAAACAGCTTGACTTCCAGATGCATTCGCTCTCCTAGAAAATGAGGGCATGAAACTACTCACTCTTGCCCTTGAGCTGCTGAGATGAAGGATGGCCCCATCCATCTCATTTTCTCACATGTGGCATTTGCTTTATGCCCAGGTATTAACTGTTATTGTTTCTTCTTCCTCCCTTCTCATTTAGGGAAAACTAGACGTCTTGTTCACTGGAGATGTCACTGTTTGCTTCCCGGTTGGTGCGGTAGAGGAGTACTTCTCAAATATAGCACACATCACCATTAGGGATGTGAAGAAGGTAGCTGCACTTCTGAATGGCTGTGCATTCGATATGGTTTTCCTGAAGGTTTCTTCTGCCCTAACTGTGAGGTATACATTATTAATAAATTGAAAAAATATTTTCCTGTTCTGTAAATACCTTTGGACAACAGAGCAAGGCAGTATGTGTCTGAATGACCCAAGACTCAGTTGTGGCTTAATTTTCATAACTGAGAAATCCAGAGTGAAATTTCCCAGAATTCTGGAGATTGATATTAAGCAACACATGACTGTAGTTTTACTAATAATGCATTCCCATATTAGTAATGCTTATAACTAGGAACTGAGGAATATTCTAGATTTTTGCACTTTCTAGTACTTCCTTTTTGCAAGAAGAGCTCTTCTTTAGAGTAGCTCAGTAGGAACAGAGCCTACCAACCTTCACTAAAGGCCAGAGTGAACTATCAAGGCTACCATCTTTCATCAAGATGCACTGTTAGGAACAAGTGAACTCAGTGTCCCAGTGTGCATAGTAGAAGTCTCAACCTTCCTACTGGAAATGCTTATTTTTCTTGCAAAGTAAAAGAAGAACCTCACTCATTATGGGTTCACACAGTCCACAGTTCTTAGACTGCCACATTTATATTCAAGAAGGCTGCAACCAAAATATTTTCCTTTTTCCTTGTACTTTTTGCATGTGTGTAAGTGAACGTGCATACATGCGCCTGTGATGACCAGAAGCTGATGTTAGATATCTATGTAGATTCCGGTGGTCAGATGCAGGCCCACATGGTTACACAGCAAGCCCTTACTCACTGGACCTTCTCCTAGCTCTCAAAATGCTTCTATATGATCCTTTTATGTTCCAGCGCCCAGTGGTCAGACCTAGGGATGGCAGAAGGCCTATGGATGGAAGTGGTATAGCTTGAGCCTGTGGTTGACCTCAGTGTCACATGAAGTTACAGGTAGGCATAGGAATGGGAAGTAGAAGGATGCTACCATACAACCTTATGACATTTATATATGTGTACCTCTGGGGGAAATAAACTATCCCCAAATCATTTTTAAAAACAAGTGATAGCATTTGGGAAATACTCAAGATCTCAGCCTTGGAATTTGGCTGTAGTCTAGGGAAAAGTCAGCATTATTTGTTTTCCTTTGGGGTTCCATTTTGAGAAACATTCATTGGGAAACACTTCTTTGGTGGCACTGGATATGAGAACCAACCTGAGCTTATTGATTTGTGCAGGACGTGGCAGAATGTGAATGAGAGGCCTAGATTAACACCAGTGTCAAATCCACAGAACACCATTGATCACAAGTCCCTGAGCAGCTCTGCAATTAGGCTTTCACTAGCAGGCCTGGAGTTTGGGTGGTTATGGAATCCTTGCTAATAGGGAACTCTGGGACATTCCAACTCTAATGTTAAGCTTGCAAGTCATTCGGGCATAATGGATCCTGTTGCTTTTACCTTTTCATTACTGGGCTAATCACCCAACGAGAAGCAGTTTATGGGAAGAAAGGGATTATTTCAGGCTTTCAGAATTCAGGGCAGCACTGTTATGGTGGGAAAAGCTTCAGCATCCACAGCAGATAGAGACATACAGATAGACAGAGACAGACGCCAACCCCAGCTAGCACCCATGGCTATAAGTCATGCTTGCTGCACATGCAGTAGGGCAGGACTAAAGATCCACCCCCAGTGACACACCTCCTCTAGCAGGGTTCTGCCTGCTGGAGTCTTAAGTAGCAAGCTTAGTCTTTATTTAAGAAATATCTGAGTCTCTCGAGGAAATAAATTCAAACCACCCCAGATCCATTTATATACACATCTAACCTATTTCTATGTCATTGTAATCAACTTGAATCATTTTTCTAAAAGGAGCTTAATATAATTTCTAAAATAAAGATTTTGTTAAACTTTTATAATTCTACTGTAAATTCCACATTTATTTTATGACTGTCAAGTATTTTTATTTCAACTAGCCTACCCAAGAATTTTTTTTTTTTTCTCATGATAGTGTCTGTTTGGTCCATTTCTCCTTTCTCTTCATGCTCTTGTCCATCTTCCTTTACAGTCTAAACTTTCTCATCACTTACCATAAATGTGCATATGTATGCATACATTCACACATATTGAAGCTTCTGTCTTGGTGGGTCCTTGAATTCCCAGTTTGTCCAGTCACCATGCCCACTACAGCAGTGCTGTGTACTTTCTCATTTCCATATGCAGACAAGCAAAAATCATCTATCACAAAACCTATTTTATAGTGGGCTGTCTAACTTTTGAATGTGTCATATGTTTTATTACATGCTGCACTGAAAGGGGAAACAGAGTGGCAGTTTGGGTGTGCTTTGTCAAGATCATGAAGCCAAAAAAGTGCAAGTCAGACTGTGGTCATTGGGCTGCCTGGAATTGGAGGTAGTTACTATAATCAATGAGCTCAGGATGTTTTAATCATAATTTTAGCTATAATATTTTATAGTATATACTGTGGTTATTTTAGAATTTTGTTTATGCTGCAGACTGGCAAAGCCAGGACCACCAGTCCAAGGGAAAACAGGGCCTTGGGAGGTGGGCAAGGAGTCATTTAAGTGACAAACAGACACACACACAAGGTTGATGTATCTGAGTGTATTTTACTGAAGTTGAGCATCAGGTTATATACAATTCTGGCTGCATAAGCTTACCTTTGTTTATTTAAGCTGTATAATTTCTATGAATAGCGTGTTCCAGGACAGGCACAAATAAATTGATTAAAGATTATAATCACAAATTTAATAGTTAATATCTCACCCAAATCAGTGTTAGACAGTCAATGGTTACAAATGACATTTGGTCTTTAGCCTGCTTCAAGCATCAAGTATTTTTAACAAAAGTTTTAAAAGGGTGACTTCATAACTCTAGTATTTTTTTCTTAAAGTATGCCCTAAAAATGTAGGTGTGTCAAAGCCTGCCTTCTCATAATTGGATCTCAGTTGTTTCCTAATGTTTTCTCTTTGTGCTTTTGTAAACCTGCACCAAGGTGGCTTCGACCTAGCAAGTCTGTCCACAAAGTTAAATATTACTAAGAAACATGTTTCTCACCATTGTTTACTAGCATATCCCCATTCCTATACACTCCTGTATAAGGTAATGGTTCATCAATTGGTTCTGGTCCTCAGAATTCTAACTATGGCTTGAAACAACAGCGGGGTCTTTGGAGGAGGGTCACACCATCAGGTGACTCAATTTTATGGAAACTATTCCATATCTAATTTTTACTAAATTGTGAAAGAACACCATGGTGCTGCCATGCATCAGGAACAGAGCAGTAGTAATGAAGACAACAGCTATTAGAGAGCAGCAAAAGGCACTACAAGCCTGGAGAATGCACATCCTTCCAGGAGGCTCTCTTCCTTAATGCTTTCTCCTCGGCCTGGTGAACAAGTCACACAGACTCCACTGGAGTTGGCATGGCTTGTTCACTCCCATTCAATTTTTGAGGATTGTAGCACCTTTTCTGAAATTTGAAAGAAAAGATTCTCTACCCAATGTGTAAAGTGACCTGATATTTACTGGCCCTGTATTAGAAGCTAAATACTTAGAGAAGCTTCTCTTGATTGGTGAATTGGTGCGTAGTGTTAGAAATTGCGTAATAATTTTCTGCTTTAACGTGTGGCAAATATTGCATTTGTTTCTAGCTCTGAATCTCTGAGAGAAAACATTGGTTTTAAGTTAAGGGTGCCATCACCAGATAATGGGAAGCACAAAAGCAATCCTTGCCATCATTCGAGTAAAAAGAAGCTCCGAAGGTGAGTACTAACACCCTCTGTTTTTACACTACTCTTTGTAGGGAGCAATTATATTCATGAATTTGTGTCAGTGGCCCAAGATCTCTCTCTCTCTCTGGAGCCTTTTCAGGGGTGTTTGGGATGTTCAACTCGCCCAGCCAGCCTCCCTAGCATGTTCATTCCTGGGTTGTCACAGAATTTGGGAATGTCTCAAGACACAGGAAGTGGAAATTGCCATACCCTCCTGCTCTGGGACCATAAGATGGCCCAGTGCTATTTCTGCCATTTGCTGTCCATCCAATCAATAGTCAGAGTCCACTCAAGCCCAAAGGAAGAGGGCCTGAATCCCACTCCCCAGTGGTAGGAATAATTCATAGAGAAGCCTAATCTCCATTGTTGGTAAGGAGGGAGGGCCATTAGTGATAGATTTAGCATTCCTGATGAGGCAGGTGGATATGGAATCCAGTTAGACCCTCTCCCACTGAAGATAGAGAAAGGAGATAAAGAATCAGTGTTCCTTCAGGCAAGCTTTTTGATGGGACCAGACAGAAGAGGAAGTTAAGCATGTTCTGTATAAACTGGCCTGTATGATCTGGTACAAGTCCCAGTAAGGAAAATACAGGGCTCCTGACAAGTTGTATCTTAGTGACTTTCAGAATGTCTGCTCACTTGAAATTAAGGGAAAGGCAGGCTTTTCTGGAATTCGTTGGGTTTTGTACATTTCCAGCCAGATGGAACATGGAGTTCTTGGTCTCTGATGTGAGGCTTCTTCCAGTGATCTCTTGTTTGTTTGGGATATTGTTGTATGGAAAGGGGCCCATGGGTTAGACCTTCAACTCCAGAGGCCTTTATGCCTCTCAGAAGCACTTTTACTTGGGAAAAATAAAATCAGATTGGTTCTTTTTCCAGATGGGCTGAATCAGGTAACAATCTGATTGGTGGTTTCCTTGGCATGACAAGACATATCTTTCATCATAATTAGCTATCACTACATGCATACTAAAAGGGAAAAACTAAACTACAAGGATACATGGAATTCTTAGAGCATGTCACCATACTTTTCTTTAAGACAAAGAGAGATAAGTTCTTCCATAACTTTCATTAAAGTTTTCTTACCAGATTTTCTCCTTCCTTTACTCTTTCTTTCTTTCTTTCTTTCTTTCTTTCTTTCTTTCTTTCTTTCTTTCTTTCTTTCTTTCTTTCTGCTTTTAAAAGTATGACATTATAACATGGAGTGAAATTAACATACAATAAAAATGTAAGTGTGTGGTTTGATGAGCTTTGAAAAGATGGCATGGTACAATTTCCTGGCAGGGGTGGCACCACACAGCATGGCAGGCCACATGGGGATCCAGAAGGCTCTGCAGGAGGTGGACAAGTGCATGTGCCCTCCTAACTCTACTTTCCCATGGTGCTAGGATGCCTTCTTAGACACCAAACACCTGGGATAAGCACCATAAAGAGTAAGCCATCCCAGACCTGTCTTTCATATGCAAATTAGCAAATCCAGGTCCTAACAGGGATCTGTATATCCTAGGCCAACATGCCTGTATCAGCTTGGGATACTCAGATCCTGCTGAAAGTGCTCAAGCTGTGACTTGCCTGTTCCTTCCAGGGAAAACCATGATGCAGCCTCCTGCTCACATCTGCCCCTTGGCCTAACCTGGGTCCTGTGTGATCTGGGGAGCCACTTCCTCTTCGGAACTCACTCAATACACTCACCTTTCATGGGTAGTCATCTTGTCTGCCAGCCTCCTCATACTGAAGACACTAAACCTGCATTTTAAACCACTGCTTGCCTCTTCCTCCTCTGACTGTCCAGCTCAGAGGCGCCGGTGTCCTAGCTGCTGTCACGGTTGGGTTACTACTATCACACACCTGACCCTTACATACACTGTCAGCCCCATGTTGTTATGAGCTCTCTTTTCAATAGTGAGTCATTGTTCTGGTTCTCAACTACCGTGCAACAGTTTACCTCAGAACTTAACAGCCTAAAACACCAGTTGTTTTCATGTCTCATGATCTACAGGACTTCTGATTGAGCAGAGGAGCAGAGCCAGGCCCGTGATGCTTTGTCTCATGATATTAACCGCATGGCACTCCAGAACCTATCTAAAGACTTGACCCCAGTGCTGGAGAGATGGCTTAGTGGTTAAGCGCTTGCCTGTGAAGCCTAAGGACCCCGGTTCAAGGCTCGGTTCCCCAGGTCCCACGTTAGCCAGATGCACAAGGGGGCGCAGGCGTCTGGAGTTCATTTGCAGAGGCTGGAAGCCCTGGCTCGCCCATTCTCTCTCTCTCCCTCTATCTGTCTTTCTCTCTGTGTCTGTCGCTCTCAAATAAATAAATTAAAAAAAAAAAAAAAGATTGGACCCCAGTTCCTTGCATGCATGCTCTACCGGTGTTAACACTGCTGGCCAGCCTCAGGTGGGCCCTCTTTCCCTGTGGTAGCAGCATGTCTCCATGTAGGCTCTCCAACAAGTTAGATCTCATATGGAAAGCACAGGGTTTTGTGAGGCCAATGTTGAGGCCTCAGTTTCTGAAATGCCGGTCTTTGAGTTGTCACATTACTTCTCTGTGCATATTGGATAATGTTGGCACAAAAGAGTGTCAGGAGGATGAGGAAAAATAGACTTCAAGTTTTCTTTGGGGAAATGGTAAATAATTTATAAGAATTTTTATCTGAAGCTATTATCCTTTAACTCAAAGATTAGGCTCCAGTGTTCTGTTTGTTTGTAAAGTATGTTCCTCACTGGTGACAAGGTGTTGCAGTCCGGTTCGCATTGCTGGTAGAAATCACCCAACCAAGAGCAGCTTCTGGGAAAAAGAGATTTATTTTAGCTTACAGGCTTGAGGGGAAGCTCCACGATGGCAGGGAAAAACGATGGCATGAGCAGAGGGTGGACATCACCCCCTGGCCAACATAAGATGGACCATAGCAACAGGAGGGTGTGCCAAACACTGGCAAGGGGAAACTGGCTATAAAGCCAATAAGCCCGCCCCCAACAATACACTCCCTCCAGGAGGCATTAATTCCCAAATATCCATCAGCTGGGGAGGTAGCATTCGCAACACCTAAGTTTATGGGGGACACCTGAATCAAACCACCACACAAGGGAACTGCTGACTTTACAATTTTACACTTTTCTTCCCTATCCCCACATTTCATCTGGGCTGCCAGGATTCAGAGACAGACGCTCCAAAGGCCCTAGAAGTCTCAGGAGCAGATAGAACTGCCTTAGCCTATGGAGTTCATGCATGATGTTTTAAAAATGGTAATAAATAAAACTAGCCTCTGTGTATGCCATTACATTTATCATATGCTGTATACTGCCTATCTGTGTACATGCGACCCCCATCACACATTGTTTCTCCATAGCAAAGAGTGAAGTAAGCATATTTTTAGGCAAAAAAATTTTTTGAAGCAAGCAGGTCTATAGGATAGGAAAGCTAAGGGAATTATGAGATTTGAAAGGAACTAATACAAAATTGAAATTCAAATATCCAGGAAGGATGACTAGAAATGATAAATATGTGAATAAATTTAAAAACAACATTTTCCTACTTATTATTTTACCATGCTTAAGACTACTATAAGCAAAAATGATACTATTATATTGTAGGGTTTGTACTATCAATAGATATAGTATACTGACAACTATGTCATCAAAACTGAGTGAAATAAAATTTCCTCCATGGCTACATAGTCATGTATTTTGTGTTATGCCGTAAAACACTCAAAATAGACTGTGGAACTCTGTTGACATATGCAGGAAACATATCCGGGAGGACAAAAACAGATGAAAACTGCACGTTTAAAAATATTTCAACAGGAATGAGGACATGGCTCAGTACTTCTAAGGGCTTGCTTAAAAATGCTTCCAGCCAGAGTTTTCAATTCCCTGTCACCCACATAAATCCTGGCACAAAAGTCCTACATTTGTCTGGAGTACTTTTGCAGTGCAAAAGGGTCTGGAACACATGCACACAAGTAAATAAATAAATAATACAAAAATATATTTGAACATAAGGCAAGAAGGGAAGAAAAAGAAAAAAATATAAAAAGAGCACAGTGAAAATAAATAATAATATGGAAGACTGTTATTTAACCGTATACAGTTTACAGACAGCAATATCGTGGTAGATAAAAATCAGTGAAACACAAGATCTTTCAGTTTATCTCTAAGATAGTAGATTCAAATATAAAGCAAATTAGAGTAAATTAGGATAAAGATTTCTGCTGTGGATACAATATAACGCTGGAGGATCTGCTAATACCAAATCACTAGACTTGTTGAAAAATAGTATCAGTTGAGGAAAGCAGGCTTCCTACAGTGATAAAAAATGTCAGTTTATCAACATGAAACCAAAACATCAGGTGTTACATGTTTATAATTGACTTCCTAAATGCCTACACCATCAAAATACAGAATTAAGGCACAAATAGATAATTGTTGGAGATTAAAATACCTCTCAAGTTTATACAACCTGTCACCTGCAAATTGGAAGATAGGAAGTGGAATACTTCTTTTCCAGGCATGTGGGAAATTCAGTGACATGTGAAAAATAAAGTAAACCTCAAGTGGGGATGGGGAGGTTGGAGAGAGAATGAACAAGATCCCTCAAATGTTTCAAAGTATATTTTAACACTCTTATACCTAGTATATTCAGTAACTTGGATGATAAGATGACAACTTTTAAAAACATATTTTCTTTATCTATTTTATTTGAGGGAGAGAATGTGCACACCAGAGCCTGTAACCACTACAAATGAACTCCAGAACCATGCACCACCTTGTTCATCTGGGTTATGTGGGTCCTGGGGTTTCAAGCCTGCGTCCTTCGGCTTGGTAGGCAAGCACCTTAACTGCAGAGTCATCTACCCAGCCTCACCCCCTCAAAGGACTTTTTTTGTTGTTGTTGGGTTTTTTTTTGTTTTTGTTTTTGTTTTTGTTTTTTTTTTTTGAGTTAAGGTCTCATTCTAGCACAGGCTGACCTGGAATTCACAGTCTCAGGATGGCCTTGAACTTGTGGTGACCATCCTGCCTCTGCACCCTAAGTGATGGAATTAGAGTCATGCACTACCATGCCTGGCTTAGGACAAATGTTTGATAAAAACATATCAAATTTAAATGAAATAGAAAATTAGAACAGCTTTAAATGTTAAAGAAGTTGAAGTTGCTCTTAAATGTGTTTCCAAAGACAAAGCTGCTTAGGTGGACTTGCTGTACATTCCTTCCAGGGTTTGAAGAAGTGATTCCAATGTGGAACAAGTTCATGAAGCCAATGGAAGAGGGCACACTCCTGAACTTCTTTCATGAGGCCAGCATGAAAGACGTTACAGACAAAAGGTGCAGCAGGGTGAAAGTACAGACTGGCATTTGAGCAAATTTAATTACATGATATAATATAGCCAGACTTATCTAAGAAAAGCAAGGCTGATTTACCATGTAAAAAACAGTGGGCTGAGGACATGGCACTGCAGTTAAAGGTACTTTCTCACAAGGCCTGCCAGCCTAGGTTCAGTTCACCAGCACCTATGTAAACCAGATGTACAAATAACAAAGCAGCACATGCATCTGGCGTCTGTCTGTGGAGTAAGAGGTTCTGATACACCCATTCATAGTCTCTTTATCTCTCTCTCTGTCTCTGACACACTCACACATCCATGTATAAAGAAAATTTTACAAAATTATCCCGTGTAACTCAACATATATTCAAAATAGCAAATGCAAAAAAGCCATTTTATTAGCAAAATCATAAAATCTACTTGGAATGGGTTGTATCTCAGTGGTCCAGTATTTGTTAAACATGGTTTTAGGCCCAACCACATGAGAGACATAGAAGTAAGTAATTAAATAGTTAGATTACAGATAGATAGATAGAAAGATAGATAATGGTATCATGCCCATTCTTATTTCCCAGATAGCCTGGAATAGGGATGTAACTTTGCCTCAAAAAACTAGAAATAGGGGTGGAGAAATGGCTTAGCAGTTAAAGTGCTTACCATCAAAGCTTAAGGACCCAGGGTCGATTCCCCAGAGCCATGGAAGCCAGAAGCACAAGGTTGCACAGTTGGTTTGCAGTCGATGGATGCTCTGGTGTGCCTATTCTGCCTCTATATATGCTCCCTCTCTCTTTCTCTCTCAAATAAATAAATAAATATAAAAATATTTATTATTTTATCTTCTATACTTCCACCTAAATATAACTTGAGCTTTACTTGATGTTGCATGAAGAGCATAATATAGTAAGTCGTATGACTTACTTTGAATTAGTTTATTCTAAAATGGATTGCTGTACTGAATGTGGGTGTTGCATAAGTGATAAAGTTTACATGCAAATGATAATCTGAGCTTGTAAGTGAAGGGATGCAGGTGTCCACTATATGATTCCTTGCATTTCCTGTGTGCTCAAACATTTCTTTAATGTGTGTTAGAAAATGTTTAAAACCACTTTTCATTATAAAAGTAGCATGTCTTGCAAAAGCATAGAAAGTAACAGGGAGAAATGTTGCTCATGGTGTAGTTATCCGTAGATAATGATTGTTTAGTATCTTTGCTCCCAGTTTTTCTCTTCATTTCATTCTTGCTTTGCTTAGTGGGTAGGACATTTTACATATTGTCTTGCATCCTGTTTCCACCTGTGATAGTTGTAGCACATTATTTCCCTGGCCAGGTAAGGCTCTGCTGGTCTAATATGCCCTAATCTGCTAAAGGCAGCCTCCTGCATTATGTGCCTAAACCATTGTTCATACTTTCCTAACTATGCAGTAACTGGTGTCATTGTACAGAACAACTTTCCTCTGTGTTTCAGATGTGTTTCACATTAGCTCCAGAGGGGTAGATGCTGTAAGTAGAAGGGCCTTTTGGAAGATGGGAAGGCTTGAAGGCTGGTCATACACAATGCCAGGGTGTTGACCCTTTTCTTGCCAGAATAGATCCTGAGATGACCACAGAGACTCTCCAAAGCTCAATAGAAATACCACTCACTAGGACAATTTTTATCCACTACCTGTATATCAGACTAGACACTTAAATATCAATTTTTCTCTTATCCCAAGGTCCAGAGAGGTATGCTAACTTGCCAGCGACACACCTACTATGTGTCTTGTCACCCTGCATATGTAAAGGTCATATCAACCACTAACTATTAAATAAATTAATACTGTTTTTTAAATCAATTTTATTATATTTAAGAGAGAGACAGAGAGGGAGAGGTAGAGGAGAGACACACAGAGAGAGAGAATGGGCATGCCAGAACCTCTAACCACTGCAGAGGAACTCCACATGCATGCACCACCTTGTGCACCTGGCTTATGTGGGTCGTGGGAATCAGACCTAGGTCCTTGGCTTTGCAGGCAAGTGCCTTAACTGCTAAGCCATCTCCCCAGACCTAATACTGTTTCTTATGTGAGCATGTGATGGAATGGAGGCTCTAGGCATTTAAATCCGTTAGATCTACATTTCCTATATATTTCTTTCCTTACCATGGAAGATTTGGTTTCCTTGGTATGCTAGCATGGAGTTTGTTCTTGCTTGTATTTTTGTTTATTTGCTCTGTACATATCTACACCAAGGAAAGAAAGTAGCAATTTTATCATTTTCTGTATGCTCACAACTCAGAATTCTATGTAAAGCCTGTATTGCAACATTCTAAATGATATATTGTTAGAAATGTGATCCAGACACAGATCCTGACAGTTTCTCACTGGCCAGGTATCTAATGTGAATTGTAACAGGATTTATATATATTGTGCGATTCTCTCCTGGGAGGCAAGAAGATGTCACTAGGCCTCCAGGGGCAGTGAAGGTGGACAGCCTTCACTGTCTGCACATTCCAACACTTTGATGGGTCAGAGACAAGGGAATTGTGGGCAGCTGTGGCACACACACTGTACTTTGGTACCTGTTCCTTGAGAAGGGTTCCTGGATAGTGGCTGGGCGTGGTGATGATGATCTAGGGACTTGGAAGGCCTGCTGATCTGTGGGCATGAGTTTTCTCTGAAGTAGATGGGGCTTGAGATGGGCAGACTTCATTATACACAAAACCCAGGAGGAAGGATTTTCCTACCTGTGCACAAAGAAAACACTGAGACTAATTGTTTCTTACTTGTTACAATTCTTTAATCAGAGAAAGAATCAAGTACTCCTGTGAGCAGCTGCGTGGTCTCTTGCCAAATGTGAAGGAGAGGAAAAATGATATGGCCTCAGTTCTTGAGGCCACAGTTGATTATGTGAAGTATGTCTGGGAACAAATCTCTCCATCCACTTGGGACCAGGTACTCAACTCCCACCTCTTTGAGATTTCCCTTATTGACAGTGCATTCATGCTGCACTTTGTTTTCATATCTACAATTGAACCTTGACACAGGATCTTCTGTATCCCAGGCTGGAGCGGAGGATGAACTTGCACTTTTGGTCCTTCTGCCTCCACCTGTGAGTGAGTGCTGGGATTATAGGCTTGTGCCACCACTCCAAGTTTTATGCTATGCTAGGCAGGCACTCTGTCAGCTGAGCTACATCCCTGGCCCTCTTTTTACTTTTACATTTTGATATGTTTGAGTGTAAAGGTGTCTTTAGTCATTCATCTTTGTATGTTTTAGATTGTAAGAAAAATTCAGGACAATAGGAGATTTTGTAAGGGACAGGCACCCATTGAACTGGGCTTCCCAGCAACAGCCATGGCACAAAGGTATAAGCAAGGCTCTGTGAGTGTGAATTCTCATGTTAATTCCCTTCCCTGCTGATGCTAGACATGTGGACACATACTGAACCTGTATCTATTGAAAGCTCAGGTGTGTGTTAAAGGTTGTTGATATTGCCTTTGCTGATATTCATAGACAAACGTGTAACATTCTTAGGCCCAAGAGCCTTTCACATTTGACTCATGGTTTACCTGTTACTCCTGGGGATCTTAGAATACAGCCATGTTGTTCTGGCTGTAATGACACCAGCAATCCAGCAGATGAATGGGGAACTCTGGGGTTCTGCAGGGTAGGCTGGAGGCCCTGAGCATCCACACATATTTCAGTGGTACTTCTTGTAGAAAGGCACTTGTACAAAGCATGGCAAATATCCAATGATTATTTACTTATTCATATATATTACACTTATGAAAAAGAGAATTTATGGAAGAAATACCAATTTTTTGTTTGTTT
This sequence comes from Jaculus jaculus, assembly GCF_020740685.1. Lineage (NCBI taxonomy): Eukaryota > Metazoa > Chordata > Mammalia > Rodentia > Dipodidae > Jaculus > Jaculus jaculus. Next base: position 123,989 of record NC_059126.1, read on the forward strand.
GTTTATCTGTTTTTTGAGGTAGGGCCACCCCCTATCCTTGGCTGGCCTTGGATTCACTCTATAGTCTCAGGGTAGCCTTGAATTCACAGTGATCGTCGTAAGTCTGCTTCCAAGTGTTGGGATTAAAGGCATGTGCCACCATGCCTGGATGCAGTGATTCTTAAGGAATCATCAAGTGTCCTGTTTCCCATTTTGGTTTCCTAGTTAAATAATTCAGTTGGCATTCTCAAAGGTTTTCAGATCTTAAATCAAAGAGATATGAACTCAGCATGGCTCATGCCGTGTCTAAGTGAAATGTGTAAAATGTTTTTTGTTGTTGTTGGTGGTTTTTTTTTTGTTGTTGTTGTTCTTTGTGTGTTTGTTAGTTGGTTTATTTTCTTTTCTCCTCCTTTCAAGGGAAAATGGTATGTAGGCAGACACTTACTCAATGGTGATAGGGATCCAGCTCGTGGACAATCAGTTCTTGAATGTGTGTCCAAAACCAATTGCTAGAGAGTCCTTGGAAGATGCCATAGCAGGTGAGCCTTGTCCAACACCTGTGCCTTTCATGAGCACGCAGGCCTGCATGGATGACCTGGACCCACTTGGGCCCTGTGCTGCTGTGGCCATGGGAAGTTTTCCATGTGTCATCAGCTTGAAGTACATAAGGTGTCAGCAAGTGTATGAACAGTGTTCTCTTTTATCCTTTCTTGTCACTGGGACATATGAAGCGAGGGGAAGAGATAACTGTTTTGGCTCCTAATGCCAGTGCATCCTGTCACAGCAGCATTCATGCAGTGGCAGCACGTGGTCATGACCTCCCATGAAGCAGCAGGCTAGTAGTCATGGAAGCACGGTGCAAACCAGGGGCAGAGGCCTGCCACAGTGTCCTGCCTCAGCCAGCTGTGCTCCAACCCCTGATGTTCCCACAGCCTCCCACAGTAGTGCCACCAACCAGGGGACAAGCGATCAGAGTGAGCCAGTGAAAGACATTTCAGACTGAAACCAAACAGCAGTTATCTTAGAAATGAACTCAAAATAGGCCATACTCTGCAGAAGGAGTATCTTGCTAATAGACAATAAATACACTGGTAGGTTTGTTTTTATATATAAATAAAGAGAAGAGAAGCACAGTCGTCCTGCATGGAGGTGACACCACAGGGATTTGGCTCCAGCCCTGCTGGAGAAGCTAAATCTGTGGATGTTCAAGTCCCTTAGTGAAGTGGAATATCATTTACATATAATGTGGGCACATCCTCCTGTGTTCTTAAATCATGTACAAATTACTTTTAACATCTAGTGTAATGTAAATTTTCTTGTTTTTTTTTTAAATTTATTTTATTTATTAAAAAGAAGAGAAGTACAGAGAGAGGGAGAAAATGGTCCCACCAGGGCTACCAGCTGCTGCAAGCAACCTCTAGATGAATGGGCCACTTTGTGCATTTGCCCTCTTTGAGTCCTGGGGAATCAAACCTAGTTCCCTTAATTCGGAGGCAAGTGCACTAACTGCAAAGCCAATCCTCCAGCCATCAATTTTTTCAACATATAGTTTTAAAAATCTAATTTATCTATTTTATTTATTTATTTGAGACAAAGAGAGGGAGAGAGAGAATAAGAATGGGTTCAACAGGGCCTCCAGCCACTGCAAACCAATTCCAGACTCATGTGCCACCATGTGCATCTAGCTTCTATGGGACAGCTGAAGGATCAAACCAGAGTCCTTAGGCTTCAAAGGCAAATGCCTAAACTACTAAGCCAACTCTATAGCCTGTATAATATAAATGTATACAAAGAGCACTGGAGAATTCCTAGGCAGTTAATGCACTTGCCTGAAAAGCCTAAGGACCCTGGTTTAATTCCCCAGTACCCACATAAGCTAGATGCACATGGTGGCACAAGTGTCATTAGTTTGCTTATAGTGGCCAAAACACAAAACCATGTTGCAAACTTAATGACCCTTTTCCCAGCATATTTTACACTCCGCAATAGCAGGTGGGGTGCCAATTTGTTAATCGAAGGGGGAATAAAGCAGACTTTGAAGAAGAGGACACTCCTTGAATTTTCAGGCCCCTTCAAAAGAGTCTACATTATTTTCTTGCCCCAGTTCAGGTCAGCTGGCCTGATCTCAAAGGTTGTAATCTCTCAATTGCAGCTGAACAGGCAGGAATTCACCCAAAGATTTTTCTATCTCTGCCACATCCTTTGCTCACACCAGTTCATTTCTACTCAAAGCAACCTTGCACAACTTCTCAGGACACAGGCATAACTGCAGGTTTTTGACACAATTTGTCTCTAGCTCAGTCCAAGCAAAGCTCTTTCTCACCCTCATAAGCCAAACCTCATAGTCCATAGTTCTTATTGCATTTAGGTCTTGCAGCTGTGACCAGAATAGTCCATCAAGTTGTACTTACAGCACTGCAAGTCGTCTCTTAGGCTAAGGTTTCAACTCCTTCAACAGTCCTCTACAAAAGGCCAAAGCCAATAGTAAGATTTCCCACTCTTCAGTACCACTTTACTGCTTCAGTCAGGTTCATATTCCGGGTAGAAATCACCCCAACCAAGAACATGTGGGGGGAAAGAAAGAGGTTTATTTTGGCTTACAGGCAGAAGGGGAAGCTCCAGGATGCAGAGAAAACAATGACATGAGCAGAGGGTGGGCATCACCCTTGGCCAACATAAGGCTGACCATTGTAACAGGAGTGTGTGCCAAAAATTGGCAAGGGAAAACTGGCTTTAACACCCATCCCAACAGTACACTCCCTCCTGGAGGCATTATTTTCCAAATCCCCACCAGCTGGGAACCTAGCATTCAGAACACCTAGAGATTATGGGGGACACCTGAATCAAACCACCACATGTGGGATGAAGAAATTGTTCCTGATTGAATCATAATATGACACCAGGCCAAGGCATATGCCTGTCAGTACTATGTCTTCTACATACAATAGTGTTTTTATTCTGTAAAAGCACTTTTCATAGCAGTAAGTGCAAGCCTACTTGTGCCTCAGTATGTGTTTACGTGTTTTGGGGTACACAGCCCTCTTCCCCCCCCCCCCCCGCCACAGTATCACATCATTGAAAGAGACCATTTGGGGGATCACACAAATATCTTAGGACCATAGGATCATGGAATATTCAATCCTAAGAAGATTTCAAGGATCAATAATCAAAATCCCAATTTAATCTTACTTTCATCTGAAAAGCAGTATGAATCCTTTCCTGACTGATAAAGTTCATATGATACTTAATCAGGGTCATATTTACAAGAGTTAGAGTCACCATGGAAACATTTTCTAGATTTGATGAGTTGAAATGGGATGAGCTACTTTAATAGTGGGTCCATTCCATGGGCTAGGGCTCTGGATGTATAGAAGGGAGAATGATGGCTGAGCTTAAACATTCTTCTCTCTCTGCTTCCTCACTTGGATGCAGTGTATCCAGTTGATTCCAGCTCCCAATGTCACACCTTCCCTACTGGCTAAAATAAACCCTTCCTTAAGGGTGTATTAACCCTTCTTTCTGGTCAGATATTTGGTCACAGAGAAGAAAAATAACTAATACAGCTTGTTACTGTTTATTTTACTTGTATACAGTTCCCTGGATTTATTTTTCTCCAGTCATACTCATATCCCACTTTGTTTCCTGAATTTTTTTACATAACCCTGTGTCATATATATTTCATGATGCATAGCCCTCATCACATTAGTGTTTTGCATTGTTCATCTCAATTGCTTTTAATTGTTATGTGTAGCATTTCAAGTTTGGCAGCAGAGAAGTTTTCTCTATCATGTAATATGAAGTAAACACCCCCCCCACACACAGGGATTTTTGTGTTTTATGATTTTCTATAGGCTGCTTCCCTGGAACTGTGATGAGTGAGTTATAGAACATACAACCATATGTGTATAAAGCTCTTAATTATGAGTAACAACAAGGCAGCACCCAAATTCAATTAATACATGTTTTGTCTCCTTTGCAGTCCCAATTTTGGGCATATTAACAGCACATGTGGAAAATTCACACTAGTCCACCTGCGGGGCAGAGTTGGAAAACACAACTTTAAAGAGTGGATGGAAGGACTGATTGTGAAAGCCCTACCCAGAGTCCTAATGTCAACAAGCTGACGTTATCTGGCTTCTGAAGACTATGCTAACCCTGCTACAGACCAAGCAGTGAACTTGCTTCCTAACTATGCTCACTCACCTCATACAAGCTCCATTTCCCTCCAAGAGAGAGATTCAAGAACCAGTGGCCTCGGGGACTTATTTTCTTTTCCACTAGAAAATCATCTCCTTTAGGAAAAATGGCGATAACCAGAAGACCCCTGTGGACTTGAGTGGAGAAGATGGAGATGAGCCTGTTCATCTTATTTTTAGTGTTCTACCACTTACTCTGATGTGATATGTTCTCTAGATTTGGTATTTGAAAGGATTTCCACCTTTATTCATCACCCTTATGAAAACACCTGAGACGTCTTTTTGAAAAGACAGATGCTTCACAAGTAAACTGATGTGTTTGCTTTTTCATATCACAGTCCTCTCAGGGAAAGGACAGCTGAGAGGATCATTTCTTTTTCTCAATCTTCAGTTAGAGTAGCAGATCATCACTTTTAAAACAAATATACTTTTAAGTAAGCATTAGAAAAACACTTTAAATAAGAGAAAGATGTTTCTTTTATATTTCAATGAGAAGTTCTTATGCATTAGTTTTATAAAGTACCCAGTTTAACCTTGGAAATCCATTGTTTTGTTTAATAAATGTGTTTCTATTTTGATGGTAGTGTGTAGGAAACTTGATTTTATGAAATTTTTATTTCAGAAGCTTAACAATTACTTTCAGTATATTTTCATGTTACATTGTGCAGTTTGTTTAAGGATACCAAAAATGATGGAATATGTGGGTTTCTGACATGGTGTGAAGTATGTAGATGTTGCCAACTAAGGTTCAGGGCTTATTATTTCGTGCAGGTGTTGATTCCTCTACAATTGCTTTGATTCTAGAAGACAGCCTGCTGTGCCTTGGGCCCTGGGAACACTGGCCCTGCCCCCTGCTGGGATTGGTTGCTACTGGAGCTGTTGCTTTGAAGAGGTTTCTCTAGAGCCACCCTCTGACCACTAGAGAGGCTGTAGACACAAGGCATAGGGCGTGATCCCACAGTGTGTGTGTCTGCTTGCTGTTCTCTTAGTCTCCTTTAATGAGCAGTAATCCGCCAGGTCTGCTGCTAACACTCTTTTGTTTGTTCCAGGTGGGTGATCCTGAACTTCATGAAAAATGTCCAAAATTTTCCTAAGATGAGAATTCCCGTTTACATAAATTATATTTGCCTCAGGAAGCTCAGCTCTCCGCAAAGAAGGAAAGGTTAGCAAGCAGGTCTCCGCCTGTAGATGGGACAAGATTCTCTTTGAACAACAAGGCAGCAGGCTAGGAAACACAGCCATTATTTTCATAATGAAAAATACATAGGAGAGTTGTCTAGAATAAGGGGTGAGTCATAGGTCTCACTGGTGGTGGCAGAATTGTCAAGGCTTGGCAGACATTCAATGTGTGGTATGAGGAAGGGAAAGGATGAAGGCAACCATTCATCTTTCTGGTTTCATTGCTGGGATTGAAGTTCACTGAGCAACAAGTTAAAGGAATGGCTCAACAAGGGCACACAGTTCTTCCTGGCAAAATGTGTGTAAGGTATAGTTAAGAATATGCTCATGTAGGTAGCAAACAGTTGGATGTGTACAACAGACCAAAAGCCTGGGTGTGAGTGATATCAGCAGTAGTGGGAAGAGAATTCCAACATTAAATAATAGTCCAGAACCATTGTAACCCTGTGATTTGATGACATTGTATATTTCATTGGGACAACTTATTTGGTCACCTACTCTGGAGAGAAAAGAAACCAACCAGATTCACCATTCTGACATTTCTCATCTGCAGTAAGGTGAAATGGCTTTGAGCTCTGAACTTTCACAGGCAAGTGCTTAACTGCTAAGCCATCTCTCCAGCCCTTATTTCCCACTTTTTCACTGTTTCCTCTTCTGCAAAGGTGTCTAACCACATTCACTTACTCATTCAGGTTCTGAGGATTAAGGCTACTATTCATAAAGTTCCTGGCATACAGCTGATTCTCAGAATAGTGGCTCTTACATTCTTTCTGCCTTCTATCCACAATGAACCCTGAGCCTTGGAAGTTGTGATAAGATACTGCATTGCTGAAAACTCATCTGTCATTTCTTCACAGCACCAAGAAGCCTTCAGACTCATCACAAAGTCACTGCCCTCTGAAAAGAGAAGGTTCTCTACCAACAGTAAGAATTAATATATGGTTATAAACATTATGAAAAGTGCTTACTGAGCCATTTGATGAGCATACCATATACATTTAGTGAGACAGCACCAGATGTTAAGCCCCTAGGGCTCAAGACTATCTCTGTTGTAGGTTTTCAGCATGAGGGGTATATTGCCTCACATGGAGCAGGCTCTAATCCAATTAGAGGGCAGTTGGTTTCCACCAGGACAGGCATGCACTATTGTACCCTTTGGCTCATTTGGGCTGGCTGGAAAAATAGAAGGCTTCCAGTATCCACTGTTGAATATCTACACTGGTGAGTTCTCCATATCCCACTAAACTGCATGCAGAATGGATTCTGCCAGCTTTCTGACAGCTGGCCTACATGGAGGTTATTAGCTCAGTTCTAGCAGGAATTCTCAGTGGCCTTGCCTCCCAAATATGTGAAGTCTTCAGCAATATGGTCTTACCATCTATTCCTAGTGGGGAACCAAAGGCCTTGGCAATGGACTGTAATGTTTTGGGGACATCAGGGATGTAACTGGCCAAAAACTCACTGGAAGCTCTCCTTTCCCTGGCATTGAAAATTTTGTATGAACAATCTATGGCCCCTGAGTGTTCCATTGTCCAAAAAAGTAGGTTTTCATATGATTTATTTATATCATTTTACATTTTCTTTTTTTTAGCTAGGTGACCCTGGACATTTTTATTACTTTATCCGTGAACTTCAGTTGCCACATCTATAAGATGGAGAAAAGAACAGCATCCATTTCGTAATTATGATTACTTACATTAATGCAAAGAAAACACTTCAGTATGTGCTCTGTATGTGCTAAACCCTAACAGATGTTAGCTACCTTTACTTACACACCAATGTCACCAAGCAGGGATTGAACACTTAACACAGAAAATAGAAGTTTTAGCCACACATATTCTACTCCTGACACACAGGCCATCCTACCTTTTAGTCATCATGAGTTTCCTTATTCTTCTTGTTTACCTCAAGACAACTTTCCAAATGGCTTTCATCTACAAAATCCATCAAGACGTAATTTGGGTTGTTCGGGGAGGCAAGACCCTAGAATTTAATCATCAAACTTGACAGACTTGGAGGCATTCCTATAGATACAGAAGAGTTTGTTTTCAGTGGTGCAGAATCTAAGGCCAGCTCCACAGCTGTATTTCCAGCTCATCGCTTGGTCATTGTCCTGCTGCACGTTCTGCTATAGTGTGCCCACGGCCTTCTTGCTGAGGGCCATGTTGGGTCTCCCAGTCATGTTGGGGGGGAGGGGTGGATGAAGGGGAAACTAAGAAGTTTGAAAAATTTCAGTTTCTGTTCCTCATTTTCAAATCCAGCAGTATCTCACTGACCAAACTGGGTTCCCATACACTTCCTGGGTTCTGAAGCTTCTGTCTTGCCAGACTCCCGATCAATCTCTTCTTGCAAGGCCTTTCACCTCACCTGGTCTATGTAGGTTTCATCCATGTTGCCTTCTTTTCCAGCACCACCTCCAAGTCTGCATCAGACACCTCCTCCTCCTCCAAGGGAACTTCTGCTACTCTGTGCTCTTTCCTCTTCTTCTTTTTCTTTGTTTTCACTGCCAGCTCCTCACCAACTGGCTGTTCTTCCTTTTTCTTGGACTTCCCCTTCTTCTTCCCTGGAGATTTCAGGCTGTCTCCTATTGAGATGTAGTCTAGAACTCCAGCTTCAACCGGCTGCTTCTTCCTTCCTCTCCTGGGGCTAGTCTCTACAGCCCTACAGTGCCTAGAGTGAACCTGGAGGGTGTCGCTCTCCTGGGGGGCCTTCTTCTTTTTCAAGCTGTGCTCTCTGGGGCTACCTTGCTTGCGTTTCTGCCCCAAGGCCACCTGCCCCTCAGCCTCCTCCTTCTCCACTGAGGCTGCATGCAGAGCATCGCCAGCCTCACACAGCCAGGGGTCCTTGGTAGAGAAGGCTATGGCATCTTGTGTCTTTTTCTCCTTCTTGTGCTTTTTGACTTTCTTGCCAGCTCCGCTCACCTCCTTGCCCTGTTTGGGGTCAGGGGAAGTCTTCAACTTTGAGCTTTGGGAAGTGGCCAGAGATAAGGACTTCCTTTTCTTTTTCTTCTGTCCACTAAGACATTCTAGCTGGTCAAGGACCTGGTTTGTAGAACTGAGTGACTCTGTCAGTCGGGCACATAACAGGGGCTCAGGTTCTGAAAACTCCTTACAAGAGGTATGGTGGTCCTTCTTTGTCTTGCCCAGAGACATCTTGGAGACCTGCCCCTCACCCACATTATCAGAGGGGATATGGGCCTTGTAGGAGAAATGTCAGAAAAATAATCATCACTATGTAAGACAGAGTACTAAGTCTCAGGTTCTTTGACTACTGCAATCTTCTTTTTGTCCTTTTTCTTCCTCTCTGGGACTCCTGGGCCCAGTTCTACTTTGTGGCTCTTGGTGATCATTCCCAGTCCACCCACTGCCCCCACCTCCATGTGAGCACCCCCTCCACCGACACCTCATTTTACATTTTCATTAGGCCTCCCTGCACATTTCCTTTACTCAGTCTCTTCCCCTGACCTCACCTAGGCCTTTTTACACCCATTTATCTATACTTTTACTTACATATATACAATACCATCCTATTAAGTACCCCCGCTTCCTTTCTATTCCCTTTATATCTCCTTTCTAGCTATTGGCCTCTGCTACTGAGTTTTCTTCCTACTCACACAGAAGTCCAATCATGTGTAGCTAGGATCCACATATGAGAGAGAACCTGTGGCGTTTAGCTTTCTGGGCCTGGGTACCTCACTTAGTATAATCTTTCCCAGATCCATCCATTTTCCTGCAAAGTTTATAACTTCATATTTCTTCATCTCTGAGTAGAACACCATTGTGTAAATGTGTCATGTCTTCATTATACACTCATCAGCTGAGGGACATCGAGGCTGTTCCATTTCCCAGCTACTGTGAATACAGTGGCAATAAACATGGTTGAGCAAGTATCTGTAAGGTGATAAGGATGAGTCCTTAGGATATATGCCTAGGAGCTGTATAGCTGGGACATATGGTAAATCTATTTTTAGCTGCCTCAAAAACCTTCCAACTGATTTCCACAATGGCTGGACCAGAATGCACTACCACCAACAGTATAGAAGGGTTCTTCTTTTTCCACCTCCTCACCAGCATTTATGGTGTTTTGTTTTCATGATGGTAGAGTGAGATGGAATCTCTCCAATGTTTTAATCTCCATTTTTCTGAAGGCTAGGAATGTAGCACATTTACAGATATTTATATGTCATCTGTATTTCTTCTTTTGAGAACATTCTATTTAGTTCCATAGTGCATTTTTAATTGAGTTGTTTGATTTCTTATTACTTATTTCTTTGAATTCCTTGTATATCCTAGATATTAACCCTCTATCAGGTGTGTAGCTGGCAAAGATTTTGTCCCATGCTGTAAGTTGCCTCTTTGCTTTATTCACAGTGCCCTTTTCCATAAAAAATCTGTAATTTCATGAGGTCTGAGCAGTTAATCTGTGGTTTTATTGCCTGCTTAATTGGGTGATATTCAGAAATTCATTGCCAAGACCAATATGTTGTAGGGCTTCCCCTACTTTTTCTCTAGCAGTTTCAAGAGTTTCAGGTTTGATATTAAGATCCCTATTCTATTTGGACTTAATTCTTATACATGGAGAAAGAGACATATTTTCATCCTTCCCCAGACATCCAGTTTACCCAGCACCATTTGGTGAAAGGTTGTCTTTTCTCCAATGGATATTTTTGGCATTTTTGTTGAATAACAGGTGGCTGTTGCTACCCGGACTTACATCTGGGTCCTCTAGGCTGTTCCATTGATAGACATGTCTGCTTTTGTGCCAGTACCATGCTGTTTTTATAACTATGACTTTGTAGTAAAAATTAAGATAAGGTATGGTGATACGACCAACCTTATTTTTGTTATTTTGTTTCTAGTATTGTGTCTGTTATTCAATAACTTTTGTGCTTCCCAGTGAATTTTTGGAGTGTTTTTCTATTTCTTTGAAGCATGCCATTGGGATTTTGATGGTGATTGCATTAAATATGTAGATTGCTTTTGCTAAAATTGCCATTTCCACAATATTGATTCTTCTGATCCAAGAACAGGGATGTCTTTCCATTTCCTTGTGTCTTTTGCAATTTCTTGCTTGAGTGTTTTAAATTTTTCATTGAAGAGATCCTTCACTTCCTTAGTTAGGATTATTCCAGGTCCTTTTTTTTTTTTTTTTTTTAAGAATTGTGAATGGGAATGCTTCTCTGACTTCATCCTCTGTGGGTTTGTTGTTGGCTTATAGGAAGACTTCTGATTTCTGTGACTTTATTTTGCATCCTGCTACATGGCTATAGGTGTTTATCATCTCTACCACTTTGGTGGTAGCATCTTTAGGGTGCTTTATGTATAGAATCATGTCATCTGCAAACAATGATGACTTGACCCCTTCTTTTCCAATTTGTGTCCCTTTTATGTGTGTCTCTTGCCTTATTGCTCTGGCTAAGACTTCTAGTACTACATTAAATAAAAGTGGGGACAGTGACACCCTTGTCTTATTCCTGATTTTAGTGGAAAAGTGTCAAGTTTTCCCCCATTTAGTAATATGCTGGCTGTAGGCTTGTTATAAATAGCCTTATTTTGTTAAGATATGTTCCTTCTATTGCCAGTCTCTGTTGGACTTTTATCATGAAGGAATGTTGGATTTTGTCAAATGCTTTCTTTGCATCTAATGAGATGATCATGTGATTTTGGTCCTTCAGTCCATTTATATCCTATATTACATTTATCGATTTGCATACGTTGAACTATTCCTGCATCTCTGGGATAAAGCCTGCTTGGTCAGGTTGAATGTTCTTTCTGATATATTCTTCAATTATGTTTGCCAGTATTTTGTTGGGAATTTTTGCATCTATATTCATGAGTGAGATTGGTCTGTAATTTTCCTTCTTTGTTCTTTTTTTGTCTGGCTTTGGTATCATGGTGATGGTGGTTTTGTAGAAGGAGTTTGGTAGGATTCCTTGTTTTCTATTTTATAGAAAAGTTTAACAATCAGTGGTGTTAGTTTTTCCCTGTACATCTGGTAAAATTCATCAGTGAATCTATGTGGGCCTGGGCCCTTAATAGTTGGGAAATCTTTGATAATGCTTTGGATCTCTATACTTGTTATAGGTCTATTTGAGTGATTAATCTACATTTTGATTTAATTTACCTAGGTCATATAAATCAAGAAAACCACCCATTTCTTTCAGATTTTCAAACATAGTGGAGTATATTTTCTTTAGTAGGTCCCAAGATTTTTAAAATTTCTCTGGTATTTCTTGTTATGCTGCCCTTTTCATCTCTAAATTTATTAGTTTGTCTTTCTTCTCTCTCTCTCTATCTCTGTACCTTTTTTTTTTCTTTTCTCCCTGGCTACTTTGGCATGGTTCCTATGCTGCTACCTTAACCAGAAGCCCTCCAAAGAGTTTTTTCCCCCCAATATTTTTACTTGTTTAACTACAAGCAGAGAAACAGAGAAAAAAGCAAGACAGACAGAGAGAATGGGCTTTGCATTGTCTTCAGCAGTAGACAACTGTGCCACTTTGTGAATATGGCTTTCCATAGATACACTGGGTGATGTAACCTGGGCTGTTAGGCTTTCTAGGGAAGTGCCTTAACAACTGAGCCATCTGTCCAGGCCCTCAGGAGCATTTTTAAAAATATTTTATTTTTATTTATTTGCAAGAAAGATGTAGAAGTAGACAGGGTGTGTGAGAGAGACAGAGACAGAGTGAGTGAGAAGGAAACAGAGAGAATGGGTGCACCAGGGCCTCTAGCTACTGACAATGTACTCCACATGCATGTGCCCCCTTGTGCATCTGGCTTATGTGGTTCCTGGTGAATCAATCCTGGGTCCCTTGGCTTTGCAGGCTAGCACTTTAGCAGCTAAGCTAAGCTCCCATGCATTGTTTTAAAATTCTATTTATTTTGAAAGTGAGATAGGGAAAGAGACATACAACAGAGAGAGAGAGAGAGGGAGGGAGGAAGGGAGGGAGAAAGAGAGAGAGAGAGACAGAGAAATAGAGAAAATGGGTACAACAGGGCCTCCAGCCACTCCAAAAAGAACTCCAGATGTATGTGCTACCTTGTGCATCTGGCTTTCCTGGGTCCTGGGGAATGCACCGGAATTCCTTTGGCTTTGCAGACAAATGCCTTAATCACTGAGCCATATGTGCAAACCCCCTCACCAAGCACTTTTGACAGAGTGGGCAGACAGCACCTAGGAAGTAAAGGGGAAGGGAAAGAGAACCATGATTACAAAGAACTGGAAAGCAGGCTTCACAGAGCAGAGGGAAGCCACAAACAGGATGAACCCTAGGATGGAGCTGGAAAGCAGACATGAAACCGATGGAGAGCTCTGCCCCTTGTGCTTGGAAATGGTTGACATCAAGTAGATAGCTTTATGACCTGGGAGGACAAGATGGGGAAATGCAGAAGCAGTGCTTCAAGGGGAAGCCAACTTGTGGTGGTGGGTGAGTCAGGGCTATTGTTATCACTGTGCCTGTGGGAGTGGTCTTGCTCCTGTGGGAAAGGTAAGTGTACTTAAATTAGGGAGAGAACTTATAAACTAGAAGACCAAGGCAATTGAAATTCCCACTTATGTGAATATTTCAGATGACAAATACTCAAGGACTGGGCTTTATTTTAGTGATTTTAATAGAATTCTCTACAATACTTAGTTAAATGGAAGCTTCTTGCTGAGCCACATGACCAAAAGAGATTAGATTGGAGTATAAATTGTGAGCAGGTAGAAAGGATGCAAGAGAGGGAGAGAATGTGTGAGCACTTTAAAGAAGGATATAACAGCAGTCACTATTTACAAAATAAGCCATTTGTTTCATCTTTCCAACAAAATACATCATTTTCACAACAGAAGTAGAAGAGGACCATAATTAATTATTTGCTGATAACAGATGTGCCTTCAGTGCCTGCAGTCAGTAATCCAAGTTGGACTTCAGTGTTTTAAAGACCAAGAAAAATAGAAAGAGACTGAGATTAATGTAGCCTCACATACAGAGTTCAGAACTCTGGTTAAGTGTGAAATACTTGAAGCATTGAGAAGGAAAATAGGACATCCCCTTGGTTGATGGAGTGTGACTGGATCCAGATGAGCCCTCTTGAGTTGTATCATAAGTACTTTTTAAGAGAGTGGGGATAAATGTAGCATTCCATCTGCCAGGGGAAAGCAGAACAATCCAGAAATGGCTGAGGGACACTGGCTAGTCTCCTGGAAGAAACCAACAGCAATACTGTTGCATTTGAACCTTACCTAATTTTACTCCATAGATTTAGAGACTACACAAAACTGAAGTTTTTAAAGCAGGTGAACATTTTATAAGTATAAAGTGGAAGCTTCTTTTAAAGAATAAACATGAAACATAGGCCCATATGATTAAATGCATTCTCACGCACACAGATATTTTCAATAAACATGACTGGCAAGCAACTTGTTTCCCTAACATGAGAAGAACTTTTCAAATCCATAAGGAAAAGAGAAGCAATCAGAAAGAAAAATGGGCAAAGGGAATAACATGTTATGAAGGAGCAGCATAAGAAAATAAAATCTATAAAGAAAAGATGTTAGCAGTGATATTTCCATGAAGGAAAACAATGAGCCATTGTTCATCTCTTTGACAAAGATGATAAGCTAACAGTGTTCTTATGTTGGGAGACTCTTATATGTAAATGGGAATTTAAATGCGCATCACATAACTGACAACATCCATGAAGCTTTTAAATCCATGTTCCCCTAATTCCTTGTTTTCATATCTGGCAGTTCATTATGAATTCACAACTTCTCCCTCTTCCTTCAAGATGACAAAAGTACCACAGAGGTAGCCAGTGGATTTTTTTCCCCCATCACAATAAATCTGCACACCCCCCCTCCCCCCCAGTGCCAGCTGAAAGCAATCCCCAAAGGGTCTGTGAACAGAAAGGATTACCTAAAGGCCAGAGGAACTGGCATCTCTGTCTCTACCTTCCTATTTAATTGCTCTTCACTGGAAGCTAAGGTTTCTCATATCCCTCTCCTGCCACTACAGCTCTTGAAATTTCCTATTTGGATGCAGTCTTCCACCTGCCCTGATCCAACAGTTTCCTCTGTGTTTCAGTTGTGTATAATTAAACCCCTTACACTTTGCTGTGCTCCAGACCCATTCTCCATCCCTCTCTCCATCTAGAGTATAAGCCCATTCCTCCAGAAAATTCCACTTTTTCAATTCTTTACCACTGGGTACTTCTTTATATAGGATCAATTCCATAGCACTATATCTACTGACATGCCTTAAGTGTGCCATTTAAAAATAATAAATAAATATACATGCTTATACTCTCCCACATAAATTTTTTAAAAAAGGCAAACAAAAATTCTTTGGGGCTGGAGGGATGGCTTAGTGATTAAGGACTTGCCTGCAAGGCCAAAGGACCCAGGTTCAATTTCCTAGGACCCATGTTAACTACACGCACAAGGAGACACACAGTTAGTTCATTAGCAGTGCCTGGAGGTCTGAGCACACAATTCTTTCTCTCTTTCTCACTCTTCTTCTATCAAATAAATAACTCAAGGAAAATGAAAAACAAAATATGACCATGCTTGGGTAAAGGATGATTTTTTTTCCTCAATGTATGGTCTCAAACATCGTGCAAGCTGACTTAAATCTCACTCTGTAAACCCAAGCTGCCCATGAACACACATCGATCCTACCACCTTTGCCTCCTGAGTGCTGGGTTTAAAGGAATACTCACTGTGCCCTTCTGTCCTGGCTGTTCTTCACACTTGACACAGCACAAAGACTTTCTTCATTTCTGATGAGTGTGTTACTTGGCTTGGAAAAAACAAAGTCTACCTTTCCATTAGAACTGCACATTTTTTTTTATCCCTTGTGCTGAGAATTCTCAGTTTTCAAACTGTAAGTTGTAATATCATTATTTAGATTGATATATTTGAATCAGTGTTTTCTTCATAGGAGACTTGAGCCCAAAACAGGATTATATATTGATAGATTTCAACCCTGGTAGCATGGCAAATAATGCCAGACCAGGTTTGATCCAATTTTGTAACCTGTCTAGGACAGTGGGAACAAATAAGTATCTTTGGGGGGAAGCCTGACTGTCTCATATGATGTAAGCATCACCAGATTAATATCAGGACTAAAGAGATTGCTCTCCAGGTAAAAATGCTCACTTAAAAGACTCATGGCCTGGTTTGGATTCTCAAGTACCCACATAAAGGCAGATTCACAAAGTGGTAGAAGCAGCTGGCAATGGTTTGCAGGAGAAAGAGGTCCTAGCACACCCATTCTCCCTCTCTTTTGGTGTGTTTTTTCAAATTATTATCAATAATAAAATATAAAATAGATATAATAATTTTTTTTTTTGTCTTTTAACAAGTTTATTTGGGGGCTGGATCAATGGCTTAGCAGTCAAGCCATTTGCCTGTGAAGCTAAAGGACCCAATTTGGATTCACCAGTAGCCTAGTAAGCAAGATGTACAAGGTGGCACATACATCAGGAGGATGTTTGAGGTGGCAGAAGGCCCTGGTGCACCCATTCTCTTTCTCTTTCTCTCTTCCCACTCTCTCTCTGTCTAAAATAAAATGAAAATAAAAGTGAATATATTACAAAAGAGATTACTACCCATTGAGTTAATTTTCTTGGGGTAACGTAAGAAATATCTTTTAACCCCAAACAGGAACTTATCTTTTGTAAGAGTCCAGAGCCTCCATGGACAGGTATCTCTGGAATGTCCTTGAAGTGGAGGCTTCCCAGGAATAAAGGTGGGGGGGGGGGAAGGATATAGCGAAGCAAGCATGGATACAGAAGCAAAAATAGCACATTAGTCAGCTAGTTCCTCATCAGAGTCACAATGGCTGTCTGATTTTAAATGGCAGCACCACTGTCCAGCCACTAAGTGAGATCACAGAAGCCAGACGCAGCACGTTACTTCTCCTTGGTCTCTCAACTGCATAGCTCCGCCCCACATGGGTGATGAATCCGAGTAGCTGCATATCTGGAGTTCCAAGCCCTAGTCAAACTTCTGTCTCCTGTCATTTTCATGACCCTCAGGACCACATTAAGCTGGGGTCAGATGGGAGGGGAGGCTGGAATCTCAGGTGAGGGTCTGATGACCACCCTCCCTTCTAAGAGGGAATGTTGATAGGCCTGTTCTCGTGAAGATTCTGGCTCACATGATCACAGCTGCTCTGATTCAAGATGACAGTGGTCAGTCATCCCCAGAGGACAGAGATCCACTACACTCTCAAATGTGATGTCACTTCCTTGTCACCTAAAGATCTGTTGCTAATGCCTGTGCCTTAGTGTCTTGTCATCAACTCATACAACTTCTGAAAAAAATGTTCCCTGTTGGAGCAAACTTGTTTTTTGTAGTTTTTAAAAAATATTTTACTAAAAAAGATTTTATTTCTTTACCTATTTAAGAGACAGGAGAGAATGAGGGAGAGGGAGAGAAGATAGAATGGGCATCATAGAGCTTCTGGCCATTGCAAATGAACTGCAGACACTTGTATCTCCTTGTGCATCTGGCTTACATAGGTACTAAGGAATTCAAACTGGGTCCTTAGGCTTTGATGGCAAGCATCTTAACTGCTAAGACATCTCTCCAGACCTGCTTGTAATTTTTTTGATGTAGAGTGTCAACCTATCTGAGGCTCACCTGTCCTGGACTCACTCTGTAGTTCCAGGATGGCCTTATGATATGGTAATTCAAAGTGGGGTGAGAGAAACTGAACATTTCTCTTATTTGGGTGGGCCATTACTAAGAGGTTCAGGTGTCTGAAGCTCAAGGCCTCACGAAATTTCCAAAAGGTCAGTGGACTGTAGGCTCTGGTGTTATAAATTTGTTGAATAATACTCACAGACAAGGGAGTTAAATTTAGAAAGTTTTTATTATAGAGCTTATAGATGTAGAACTTGTATAGGTGAAGAGAAGGGGAAGTTTGGGGGGGATTACTGTGTAAAAACTGAATTGGTCAGTGTAGCCCCCACCTCAAGGGTCTAGGCAGGATCAGGATTTCAAGAAAGAGAATAAATCCATTTACATTTCCAGTAAAGGGAATGATTATCTCTGCTAGAGAAATGGGAACTCATTTAGGGAAGAAGAGATAAGGAAGAGGGACATTTTTAGCCTCTAAAAAGATGAGGCTGCAATGATTCCTTTGGGTAGAAGGAGGTAAGGAAAAACCAGCATCTCCCCATGGGGTCAAAGACATGACTTTAGCCACTTTCAGTTTACTTTCATCACCCAAAGGGTGAAACTGTATCACTTGAACTCTTGACCATTCTACCTCAGCCTCCCAATTGTTAGCATGAATGGATCACCATGCCTGGCTTGGAGTAAACTATTTTCAAGTGGTTTACTTATAGTTTCCCCAACAGACTTCTGTCCCTATTTTGACAAGGTAACCCAAATCCTGCACATCACTGTTGCACCTACACCAGTCACTGGAAAGATTTCTTTACTTTTTACCTACCTTCTGAAGACATTTTCCTTGTCTTGATCATCTAACCAAGGAAACAATGATATAAATAAGAGTTTGAACCCAGGTCAGAAACGAAGCCAGGAACTTTGCAGTCTCACAAATCTTGGTTGAAGTTCAACCTGTATCATTTTCTAGTGCGTAGTCATGAACAGCTTTGCTTATAGCCTTCTGCCTCAGTTCCCTAATCTGTGAAAGTGAGAAACTAGAATCTGCTTGGCAAGTTTGTGGATTTATAGAGAATGGGCTGGGTACACAACAACATTCATACGTGCTAGCTTTGGTTACTGGTGTTGCTGATGATACTATCATGGTTGTTCCCATTTGAGGCTAATGGGAGCTAAGAAGCTTTGCACCAATAGGTTCCTCCCCACAAATTCTGGGTGAAGAGCTGTCGGGCCTCTTCTTCAGCCTTTTATTCTTTGTTTAACTTCCTTCCTGCTCCAGGTAGAAGTTAGTAATTTTGGTGGTAGTAATTGCTTTTGGAAGTAAGTTAAGGCAGGAACAGGAGGATAACAAGAAAATAGGGTTACCAGAGGAATAAGGAAATGGCTGACTGTTACAGTGAGCAAGTCAGGGGAAGGAAATGCTAGTATTATTGTTGGTAATAACGTGGCCTTTGTCACCTTACATCTGGAATTCTAACAAGATTGTAACTTTTGCAAAGCCAAAGAAGAAGCTGTATATGTCTTCCAATCCTTCTTGCATTGCAGGAATTACATAGCTAAGCCAAAAGCCCTCAATATTTTCCCATCAGCTCATTAAAAAAAAAAAAAAAAAAAATACTGGTTCCATCAGAGTGGCTGTACAACTGGGAAAACCATGTTCCTATGAAATTTCCATTAACAAACACAGTTACACCAGATGCCTTTTATAGAGTGCAAATGATTCCCTCTCTCCCCATTTCTTTTTAGCTACAGAGCATGAACAAACGAGAGACAGAGGGAGAGGGAGAAAATTCCCAGAGTCTCAGTCAATGGAATAAAACTCCAGAAGCTTGTGCCAACTACTGGCCATGTGTATTCCTGCACTTGCCTCACCTTTGTGTGTCTAGTTTATGTGGAATCTTGCAAATAGAACATGGGCTTAGGCTTCACACACAAGTGTCATAATTGCTGAGCCATCTCTCCAGTCCCCACGCTGTTACTTTTTTTTTTTTTAATATATATTTTATTTGTTAGGGAGAGAGAGAAAGGGATCAATCCCTCTACATTCCTTTCTCTTCTAAGAAAGAAAGTGATAAGACCAGAGGCACCTATTCACATCCTCAGGTGAGGTTTTAAGGGCAAAGGAGAAAAAACAGAATGTCCCCTAGATTCTCAATAAAATTCCTTGCTTGCACTTTGGGGTGGCCTTCTTACCTCTTAACTGTCTTAGCAATATAAGACAAAGAGGAAAGCTGTTCCTTTCCAAGTGGAGTCCCATCTGAGATGACACATCACAAGCGACATATTCACAAAGTACCTGAATTCTTGCAAAATTCTTTGTCTACTTTTGAAGCAGATTTAGATTTCTTTTAAAATAGTGAGACACTCTGTTGGATTCAGAAGAATGAAAATACCCCTGATGTATTTCTAACAAGACTTCCACACGTTACAGGCCAAAGGAGGTATTAGATCAGGAAGGGGACTGTGGGAGAAGCATAGCACCACACACCCAGAGGATGGGAGATGGGTTGGAAAGGAATAGTGGCTTGTAGCACACAGACATGGTGAGTGTTGAGCAACATTCAGGTCCTCTTCACCGCCTGCCTAGTAGAGATGTAAGTGGGTTAGGAAACCTGACCTAAGTCACAATCATACACATGTTACTCATGTGTTCTCATTTCAGTATTTCCATTCTAGAAGCCGTTCCCATGAGATATCGCCTACAAAGTACTACACACACCTAGAGTTAACCTTTTGCCTTATGCTCTATGTGTTTTTTTCAAGATGTTTATCATGTGCATGCATGAGCATATATGTTCATATATATGGAGAGAGAGAGAGAGAGAGAGAGAGAGAGAGAGAGAGAGAGAGAGAGAGAGGCATAGTTGTGTGTGTGTTTGGAGGCCAAAGGTTGACACCCTTCTCTCTTCATCTTCTTTTAATTTCTTGTTTTGAGACAGAGTCTTGAACTAAACCTAGAACTAAAACTTGGGCTAGACGAACTAGCCAGCAAGCCCAGAGCCTGTTTTGTCTGGTTATAACTGGGATTACAGGCACTCACTACCATGCCCATTATTTTACATGGTTGAGGGGAATCTGAAACCAAACTGACTCCATACAGAGCTACTTGCAAAAAATAACAGAAAATACTAATATAAATACTTCAGCTATCAATATTCTTCAAACATCAACAATGTGCTAGAAGAAAATAGTATACACTTTCAACATGAAATAATCTAAAATAGCCTTTTAAGTAGATATTAATACCTGTAGCTGAGAATTGTTAAATGCAAATAAACAAAGCAAATAACCAGAGATGGTGGTGATGTCTGAGTTAGTAAAGTGCTTGCCACACAAACATGAGCACCTGAGTTGGATTTCCCACCTCCCACATGAAAACCTGAGAGCTGTGCATGCATCACTGCATGCTCCCAGTTGGGAGGTGGAAATAGGAGGATCCATGGGCTTGATGGATGGGTAATTTAGCAGAGTCAGCAAGTGTCAGATTCAGTGAAAGACCCTTTCTCAAAAAAAAAAATAATAATAATAATTTGAGATCACTTTTTCTTCTCCGTGTAGAACACTGTTCAGATTTTAATTGGAACTGCGTTAAAACTGGATATTGCCTTTGGTAGAATTGCAATCTTCACAATGTTAATTCTGCCTATCCAGGAGCATGGGAGGTTTTTCCATTTTCTCAAGTCCTCCTCAATTTCTTTTTTGAGTGCTTTTATGTTTTCATTGTATAGATGTTTCACTTCCTTGGTTAATGTTATTCCAAGGTGTTTGTTGTTGTTGTTGCTATTGAAAAAGGGACATGTCCCTTAGTGCTTTCTCTGTCTTTTTCATTTGCATATGAAAAGGCTACTGATTTTCGTACATTGATTTTGTATCCTGCTACTTTGCAATAGGAGTTAATCACCTTCAGGGGTTTTAGGATGGAGTATCTCAGGTCTCTTACATATATAGTCATGTCATCAGTGAATAGAGATAACTTAACTTCTTCCTTATCAAATTGTATCCCTTTTGTTTCCATCTCCTGTCTTATTGCTTGAGCTAGGACTTCAAGATTTTTGAGTTCCCTATAGATTGTAGAGATTAGGCCCCTGTCAACTGGATTACCAGCAAATAATAAACCACAGGCGAGAGAGATTTGCTCAACCATGTTTTTAATGGTTCAATTTTTAGTAGTTAAGAGCTGGAATCAACCCAGATATCCATCACTAGGAGAATGAATAACTAAGATGTGGTATATCATACAATGTAGTTCTATACAGCAGTAAGAAAAAAATGACACAATGAAATTTGAGGAAAAATGGTTGAACCTGGTACAGTTCATTCTCAGTGAACTTACCCAAAAAAGAAAAAAAAAAAAAAAATTGCCACATAGATTCACTCATATACAGCACCTAACGTGAATCTACCCAAGGTACCTTACATACCCAAGACCATCTTGTGGAGTACACAATAGGTTGGGTGGGGAGAAAGGGGAGGGCAACAGAAGGGATGGGACACAAATGTAGACCCCAATGACAATGGTACCATAAAATTCTATATCCTAAAAGGCAGACCAAATGGCTGACCTTCATGAGGCCCTTAGAGGGAACACCTTAGCCACAAAAACTAGAGAGTGTATGATGAATACAGACCTTAATCTTCTACAGCTTCTCTCTCTCTTTTCCTCTCCCTCTGTCTCACTCTCTCTTCTCACTAAAACTTTTATATTTATTATCTTTTTCATCCTTTTCTTAATCTGCACTGACCTGTAACTCCCAGGACCAGCATGTGGCTATCAGCCATGATGAGCTTTTGATCAGAGAGACCTACAAGGTGTCCTAAAAGAAAGACAGATTTCTGTCCGAGTACTTGATGACCCACCAAAGGTTAGTGGTAAGACCCTACTGCTGAAGACACTGTATGTGGTTGAAACATAAAATGCAATGACATGGCTGGAAGCTGGAAGAGAGTCAGTCAGTGTGTCTAGTGAAAGAAGGTGCTACATGGGCGACTGGGGGAAAATGACCAATATCTGTCCAAGCAACTCATGGTCTCAGCTACTTAGCAGCAAATAACCTGTTGTGATGCTCACACAAGTGCAATAGTGGCACACAGCCATGGTGGGAAACCAACTGCTCTTGATTTGGCTAACCGATCCTCTCAGTGGTATGGACCCGTAGCTGGAGCTGGGAAACAAGTCAGAACCATATCCAAACATAAGCCTGCTCTCAATTATCAAGCTACCACAAATCGTGGGCTACAAGAGGGCCTACACCAATTAAATTCTCTGTAAAAAAGTTAGGAATTATCTAATTTGTGTGATGCTATCTTACTCTCTGGTGGAGAATCTGCTTCTCTTTTTAGATAGATGTAGATCCTAAGGAGAGAGCCAGCCCATCATACCTCAAAAGGGCCCCGAATGAAACTAAGAACAATTGGTGAAACAAGCAAGGGTGCTATTTTCTTGGTGAACTGGTTACCAGCACAATAGTGAAGGAGATCAACACAGAGAAAAATCAACTCCTACCAAATCAGAAATCCAGAGACCTACAGGCCCCCAACACCTCATCATTGAAGCAGACCAAAAATGAACCCAACACGGCTCAAGAAAATTTTGTGGAAGAGGGGCAGGAAAGAATGTAATAGCCACCTGTTGGGTCATAATAGCCACCTGTTGGGTCATAATATGCAGAGACATTTGTCCTACCCACAACTATGGGCTGACTCTAGAATGGATGACCCATATACCTCAACAAGGAGGGGCCATGTGGAGGGGATATGTCATGGATGAGCCTAATAATGCTACCTAATTGACTGTATTCTCTCATTACAAAACTAGTTAATAAAAAAAGAAAAAGAAAAAAAGGTAATGTAGAAAGTAAGTGTAAAATACACCCAACCTCTAGCCTCCACATGTACTCACATATATGCACACACACCGAAACACACATGAGCATTCTAGACATACACATGCTAAAGATGAGAAAGACAAGAAGGAAATGAGAAAAAAATAATATACTATGACTAGGTTCAAAAACAAACTTAACATATAACTTGAAGTGATCAAAGAAAATGGAGTTAAATAGAAATCTGATCATAGTCATTGAGGTTGGAGAAGCAGCAAAGAAATTGAAAATAAGAAAAATAGTACAAAGTGTTAGCAGAATAATTGATGTGATCTGCAGACAAGAAAGGCCACTGTAAAATCATACACATTATAAAAACAGTTTAAAACTATAATGTACAAAATACTTTTATGCATAAGAATAAAGTCATTTATCCTTACTGAATGCCATGGCTAGGAATTTGGAAAGATTAACTGTGATCCATATCTTAGAAGATATAGAAAAGTCCTGAGGATTTCCAGGTCCATCTACCACCCTCATCTAAAGAAATGAACACATTAGTTAGCATCATGTTTCTCAGGAACAGCATATCAAGGGTGCTATAGAGGAGTGACACTCCCAAGAAACTCAAAGAAACAAGATAATCCAAAAAACTCCAAATAAAGAAAATAACCAAATAAACACTACATACAAAAGAAAAGGGTTAAAATCAAAGGAATTAATCATATCAATAAATGTGAGTGGGTTTAACTCACCTATTAAAGAAAACTTATTTTATATAGTGTGTTTATTTGGTTATTAGCTTTATGCAGTGTTTCTTACTTTATAAAAATTATACTGGTCGGGCTGGAGAGATAGCTTAGCAGATAAGCACTTTCCTAAAAAGCCTAAGGACCCTGGTTCGAGCCTCCTTTCCACAGGACTCATGTAAGCCAGATGCACAGGGAGACAAACACGTCTGGAGTTTGTTGGCATTGGCTGGAGACCCTGGTACATCCATTCTCTCTCACAGTCTCTCCATTGTCCTCTTTCTCTGTCTTTTGCTGTCAAGTAAACAAATAAAAATAAAAACAAAACCAAAAAAAAATTATATTGGTGTTTAGGAAAACAGTTTTTTTTTTTTGTTTAGTTGATGTTCCATATATTTGTCATTTATAGTTCTTCTAATCTTTACTACCTATTACTTTCACTCTTATTTAAATTTTTACCATTTTGTATGTCAATCATTCCATTCTTCATGATGGTGAAGGATATATATATATATGTACACATACATACATACATTCATACATACATAAAAAAAGAAATATAATAGTACAAACTAACACAGGGCCACATAGCTTTTATCAAATAAAATTTCTAAAGCATATAAAAAACAGAACTAGAATCCATAAATTTTTGTTCTTTGATTTTGATGGAATCCTTTTGCTCCCTTACTTATGTATTTTATGAAGGCAATCTTCTTTATTTGTGTAATTGAGTAGCAAGAGGATACTTCAGTTCCCTGCAATATGCTTTTAAAGAATACTTTCAGATTTATCTAAGTAAAAATGGCCAAGGAAGTACCTGTCATTTTTGTTTTCCTAGTGAAGTAGGAAATTCTCTCTGCCATAAAAGCAAAAAGAAATTGGCAGATAGACTAGAACTGAGTTTTTGAAATTCTGGAAATTCAATTTTATAGCAGTCTTAAAAAAATTATAAAAAAAATACATACAAATAAAAGAAAACATTTGGACTTGCTAGGAACTGATTTATTAGAATTTAATTAGGCCAATTCTCACTCATAGTCTTCCCTTACCTTCTACCATAGATCTGTGATCACCATGGAAACCAATATACATCCCATAATTACAGGGAAAACCAGTGGCCTAGTAGACACTACAGGAGAAGATGGTACTGGAATTCCTTTAAAGCTTCATTCATTTCCACAGAATTTTCACTACTTAAGAAGTTTGATGATGAACTATGAAACTCACTCTTATATGAACTTCCTTGGAAATAATCCAGTCGAAAGTTTTCCTTGGGACCCTTAGTAAAACAATTAGAAGCCAACGTTTCATTTCATAGCAGCCTGAGTACATAAATAAGATTTCAGGGGAAAAAAATATAGGTTAAGAAGAAAAAGCAAAACAAAAATACTGAGCTGGAGAGAAGGCTTAGTGGTTAGGGCACTTGCCTGAAAAGCCAAAGGGCCTCCTTTTGATTTCCCAGGACCTGCAGTGGATGGAAGCCCTGCCATTTCCATTCTCTCCCTCTGTCTTGCTCTTCCTCTTTCTCTAAAATAAATAAAAATAAAATATGAAAACAACATACATTCAGAAGAAAATTACAGAAAGTGTTATTCAATCCCAACACACTTATTTCTGAGACTCTTGAAAACCATGCTCGTGTGTAGTTATGTGCATGCATAGATCTGTATGCCACCTCAGCAAAGACTTGAGAAGGTCCTAGAGTCTTGACCAGCTAAATTTGAGCTTGCACAAGAACAGGAGTAAGGACTAAGGTAGAGCTATACTTGTCCTAACTGAGTATTGAATATATATCCAAATACATACACCAAGGTCCTAAGGAAAGGTGGAGATATTTATTGATTACATGCATTGTAAAACTATTTGTTCAGTAATTAGGTGATGATTTACCAGTGGCACCTCATGACAAAAATATGGACTTTACTGGATACCTTTAGTAGAATTACCAAATAACACATTGTTTAAATTTTCTAGTTTTTGATAACAACAACAGCAAATTACAACGTGTGCAAAATATACAATATAAGCCTTGCAGAAGAATGAAACCAAAATCAGTAAATCTTTCTCGAATGAAATTTAGATAGTCAAAGACATTATTCATTATTTAAATATACTCCGAGACTAAAGTTGACTATAGATAAAGAAGTAGAGGAAAATATGAGACTAATATTTCACCAAACAAAAATATGTATGTAAGGAGATGGATTATTTTTAAAGAATAAAATAGACATTGTGGCATTGAGGGGAAAAAAAGAACTTAATTAAACATTCAAGGGCTGTAGAGATTGCTTAGATTTGTTAAACAACCTTCTCTGCAAAGTCAAAAGACCCAGGTTTGATTCCCTAGAACCCATGTAATCCAGGTGTATAAGTTGGCACATTTATCTAGTCTTCACATGAAGTGGCTGGAAGCCCTGATATACCCATTCTCTCTCTCTCTCTCTCTCTCTCTCTCTCTCTCTCACTGTCACACTCTCCCCTTTCTCTCTTTTATATAAACAAACAGAAATATTTTTTAAAACATCCATTAGAAGGATTGAATAAGAGATTAAAGCATGTGATTAAAAACAACTGTATTATACCTGTAGAGATGGCTTAGTAGTTAAGGTACTCGCCTGCAAAACCTAAGGACCCATGTTCGAATCTGTAGATCCTATGTAAGCCAGACACACAAAGTGACACAGCCATGCAAGGTTGCACATGTGCATGATATGGCACACATGTCTGGTGTTCAATTACAATTGTTGCACTCTGGCATGCCAATTCTCTTTCTCTTTCTCTCTCTCTCTCTCTTGTTTTTGCCCTCTCTCTGTTCTCACTCTCACTCTCTTGCATTAAAAAAAGGGCCAGTCTGTTGGGCTTACCTCAAAAGATAAATTCAAAAAATAATTTCATTTTGTAGAAATTATAAGTCCGTAAATGAAAATGAAATGTATACAGATAATGTATACAATAATATAACATAATAGCATAATAAGGAAGAGATAGACAATAGGAAAGTTTTGTTAAACTATTGAAATTAAATTGGATTTAATCAAAAGTAGATTGTTCTAGATTACGATGTCAATTATAATCAACATAGAATAAGCCAAGAGTACAACCAAATGTCTTCACATGTGAATTCTATTATATGTATATGTGTATATATATATATGTATATGTATATATATGTGTGTGTGTATGTATGTATGTGTATATATATGTGTGTGTGTGTGTGTGTGTGTGTGTGTATATAAAACCAATCTCTAACCAACTCATAAAAACAAGAAATAAAGGACATACTCCATGATTTATTCTGAGGCAAATATCACTATTGTGTTCTTGTTTCTGTTTGTTTAGATTTGTTTTTTTTTTGCTCTGAGAAAATAAAAATTCTAATATATACATTTTACCTGTAAATTTACATATTAGCAGTACAATTGATTCAACATCATTCATGCCAATATCATACTGAATGTATGACATAAAACTTTCCATGTAAGAGGAAGAACAAGAGACAGATGTCCACTGTCACCTTCAGAGTGGAGTTACTGACTTGCAGAAACATGACTTTTGTGGCCCATGCACTCCATGGATCACAGAGAATGAACTTTACTATGAGCTCATGTGGTAAGTCTCAGTCTAAAGTCACCTCTTTTTGGCAAGTTCCAAACCTCTTTCTAAAAAGAATATCCCCCCTGATCATCTTATTAATCCTTCATTTCTTCACATCCGTATTTGTGAGGATCTCTAAGAGGAATTGTTCAATAAAGTATAGGTATCTAATACATTTATGGCTATGACATCACAGAATAGGACTATAATAGCTGACAGTCAACAAAATTACCGCTAGACGTTTAGTATAAACTTTCAGAGGAGGAGTGTCATGAATTTGAGGACACCCTGAGACTACATATTGATTTTCAAGTCAGTCTGAGCTATGGTGAGACCCTACCTTGAAAAACCATAAATAAATAAATAAATATAAAATAAAATGAATCAAGAAAATTTTTCACTGAATTGAGCTTACTTGGGAATCACTAATGCTCTAATTTCTTCTGAACATTAGGCAAACTACCTAAATCAAAATTATAACATTAGTATTTCCATAAATTGGGCAACTATCACCCAATAGGGCATTTGTTAAACTTGTACCTGAAGGTCCTGAGGTTATGGATTAAGCAGGAGCTTGGTCTACTGGTTAGTTCTGAAGTCTTAGGGGGTGTAGCTTTGAATGCAACAGTGGCACCTTGCACTCCCATTTTCATTCTTTTCTCCCTGGCCAATGTGTGCCAGGTTTGCTCTATCACATACCACCTGGTATGCTTATACACACACACACACACACACACACACACACACACACACACACACACACAAATATTATTACGTACTTTCTCATTGTGCGGACTAAATACCCAGCCAGAAGCAGATTATTGAAGAAAAAGTGCTCAAGCAGCTTATAGTTTTGACAGAAACTTCCAATTTTCAGCAAGGAAAGCATGCTAGGACAGAATGGAAAACAGGCCACAGGCAGGCAGGAAGTAGTAGAGAACAGGGAGCAGGACTGGTCTATAAAACCTCAAGGCCCAGCCCAGCGACCCACTTCCTCCAACAAGACCCCACCTGCCGAAGGTTCCACAGCTCTCACACACAGCTCCACCAGCTGGAATTAAAGCATTGAGTACTAAAACACACCAAGTCTATAGGGGCATATTATAACCCGAGAAGCAAGCTCCTTTTATTGTTTCTTAGTGGCATGACAATTATGGGGGATAATCAAATGCTCTCTGATTGGATTTAAGGCCCACTCCATGGGAATGTATCCATGTTTCGTACTAAAAACTTATGGCTGAGGAAATCATAGACCCTAAGAGGGAAGGAAGTAATGTAGTTAAGCTAAATTGATATGATGTATGCATCAAATTGTCCTGTAATTATTTATGTTTAGGCCTATCAATAAGTGCGGCTGTCACCACTGGTTAGTAAAATTCCTTCTGCAGTTGGTGATTGTTGGGGAGACTCAAGTCTTCTAAAAGTGCTGAGAACAAGAGACTGGTGTGTGCTTAGTGCTCAATTGTGCATCTCTGTTGTGCCCTCCAAAGTTCACGGAACACGAAGCCAAGGAAAGTAGGAAGACAAAAGCATGAGAAGAGAAAGGGGCCCTTTGGAATGTTGCCTTCCAGACATGTGTGGCCATTGCACTCATGACCTCATGGCCTCACAGGGCAGCAGTGGAGGTAGTACCTGTGCAAGACCTATGCAATATAGGTCCCTCAACATTCCATCATGGGCAGTGGGTGAGCACAAAATAAAGTCAATGATTTAAAAGAGTGGCTAGTTAGGAAGGAGAAAAGGTCCACAGGACGGCAACCAGCTGGAGAAACAAGAGGAAGTACTCGAAGGGTACTGTGACCAACATATATGGATGTACATGCACGAAAATTATCAACAGGAAGGGACTGCTACACTGCAGGATGTTGGAAGGCATGAGGCCCCATAGACAGACACAGTCATGGACCACAGCAAAATGCTAGTCAATGATCTTTTGGAAAATGCACGTTCTCTGTTTTAAATAGGTTTTAAAACTATACCATGATGTATAAAATTCACAATGATTTAAAGAGAAAACATAGAAGAAAGTGGAAATAGTGGAGACAAAATTTTACTAAATATGATGTTATAAATATATTTTGACTACTAGATTAAAACTGGGTAACAAAGTGTTTAAATAAATAATTAGAGAATAGAATTCCCTGGAAAGGCAACAGAAATGTTTGGACAGTCCAGAATGCATGTCATGAGGTTTGACTAATGCGACAATGTTTATCTCAGCTACAAAACAAATAAAGCCAACTAAAATGCATGAGAAGACTGAAATTTTTCTTAGATCTTTAAAAATATGCCATGTGGAAGGAGGAAGTGTTCTGTCCTTTCAGAGCAATAAGAAAGTTTCAGAAAGAGAATAATAAATGACTTACCAGTCCTAACAAGGAGAACAGTCTGACCCTGTCCTGTACAGTAGTGCACTGCCTGTTTTTCCAGCTACAGAGATGAATGAGGCAGGGCCATCACTTGAATCCAAAAGTTTGAGACGTATTGGATAGAATCAACATGATCTCACACAATTAAAAGAAATCAGAATTTGTAATTGCCTACAATGCAACAGAATGATCTTGGGTCCTTTCTCTGTAAACAAAAAGCATTTATTTTCAAAAATCTCTCAGGTCCATTGCTAAGTTTCTGATTAAATGAACAGAAAATAAACCTTAAATTTGGTAGGTATTAGAATAACCTCTAGTCAGTTTTTCTAGCTGACTGTAATCATGCAACATGTCTGTGAGTCCTTCAGAGGTAGTATCTCAACTGTACACACATGAGAAACCAGGGTCCAACAAGATGTCATGGGCATGTCCTAGTGTTAGATGTGAGCAACCATGGAATACAATGGGGCTAGACTTCTCCTTCATAATCAATAGCTTCTAAAACCAAGGAATAACCTAGCAGTACTTTAATTTCTGATTGGGAGAATGGGACCTGAGTGAGATCTTTGGCCTGTAAACTATAAAATCTCAAGTTGCTTGGAAGACTATTAATGAATAAGTATCTAAAGCTCTTTACTGGAGCCTTTAACCTTATTATTGGTTATCAGGATGCATTCTGATTACAAAAAAAAAAAAAAAAAAGGCACACAACTTACACCTGTCAGGACAATCAGAAGGGCCTGTCAATCAACTGGAAAGACAATGACTCTGTTGAAAAGCTGCTTGTTGTTTCCAAAATTTACAAACAGTATGAGCTCTGTCTGAATGTAGATCAGGTCGCTGGTCTCTGGCCAATGTCCTCTCTCGTGAGTGTATTATATTTTACTGTTACACTCTGCATATCTGCTCCACAACACTCATACATCCTTCACAAGTCCCTTGGACTTTAGGGGATTCCAGATGGAGGTCCAGCTCATACAACCACTAGATACACACTAAGAAGAAGCCAAGGAGAATAGTAGAAGTGTAATCACCAGGCTCAGCAAATACCTATAGTTATCTCCCAAAAGGCACCTATTTATATATTCAGCATGGAAGGCACTTCATATCATCCATTTGCCTTTCCAGTCACCATAGTTTCCTCATGGCAGGAACACTCTTTGAATTCAGAGAATAGCAATTCACTCTAGAAAGAAATCCTTACTAACGTTTATACTGGGGATGGGATTAACATCTTCCTGGAAAGCTGCTATGATAGGCTAGGATGATACATCCAATGATCCTGGAAAGGAAGTGAAGGATTATCCCACCTTAATAATTTTCCCTGGTAAACAAAGGTCAATAATGTTTCAAGGATAAATCTTTACTTTCAACCCTAAAAAAGCTTCATCACTCTTTTGTACAAATTTTTGTTATTGATGAGCTTCTTGTTACCTATAATTATTTTTCTATATGTTCATTCCAAAAAAAATTTTTAAATATTTTACTTCTTTGTTTATCTGAAAGAGAGAGACAGAGGAAGAGGCAAAGAGAAAGAGAGTATGGGCGCACGAGGGCCTCCAGCCTTGGCAAAAGAACTCCAGATGTATGTGCCCCCTTGTGCATCTGGCTTCTGTCCCTCTTGGGAAATTGATCCAGATCATAACCACTAAGCCATTTTCCCAGCCCCCAAAATCATTTTGAACATTGGCAATTTGACATATTTTGTAGAAAGTGGTAAATGTAAGGGAGGCCCCTCATTCCTATGAGGGAATGACATAGAGTTGAAGGACACCAACAACAATATTAGCTATTGGAAACAGAAAAGATAAAGAAATTCCATGTGAAAAGCAGAGGTTGGGGGAGAATTCAGACAGAGAGAGACAGAAAGAAAAAGAGTGAGAGTTATCATTGAGAGAGCAGGAAAGCAAAACAGTAAGATAACATTCATCATTTAACACGTTTGAGAACCACTGGCATGCATTTAACTCTGGACTTTGCTTATAGTGGGCCTATATCCACACACTTAGAATGCCAAGACTGCCATTGGATATTTCCTTCTTCCAGGTGAAGACAGAACTTAAGGTCCTATAACTTCACACAGAAAAAAAATGTAGATCAGGCTTCAAAGACTATTTTTGAGTGATTTCATGTCTGGTCTTTTTATCATGTCAAGGCCTCATAGAGAAGGTAGTGTTGCCACCAAACCTGGAGAGGAAGTGGAATTGGCTTGTATGGAAAGGGGCACACTTGTAGCAAAGTATAGTGTTGGAGGAAGGGCAAGGGGGAACCTGTACTTCTAGAGGAGGCTTGCTTCCACTCCAGTAGCAAAGTCCAGGAAGTTGGACCTGATTGTTCATTGTAGGACAAGTTTTGTAGAAGGATTGATCCTGTCTTGTCTCCACTGCAAACTGACCTTTGTCAATATTTGAAGTCAACTGTTCCTTTGCCCACTGTAGGCCCAACTAATGTTCTTTCTTTCATTCATTTCATTCTCTATTTGTTTCTTTCTTTCTTTTGAGGTATGTTCTTATTCTAGACTAGGCTGACCTGAAGCGTACTTCTCTTTAGTCTCCAGCTGGTCTTGGACTGACAGCCACCCTCCTACCTCTGCCTCCCAAGTGCTGGGATTAAAGGTGTGTGCCAACAGACCTGGCTATTATCGTAAATTTATTCCTCAGTTTCTTTTCAACACATCTCCTTATCCACAAATATAGCTCCTACTCTGAAAATTTTGACTGATCTCTGTAGCTACCCTCTATCATTAATTACTCTTCATGTTGAGCCTACCCCTTACGTCCTCCTCATCCTTGCCTCCCTAGTTACACCTGAAGACTCTAGTTCTTTCTCTGAATTCTATTTCTAACACTGATGAAGCTCTTTCTGCATAATATACATTTATCCATCTGCTAAAAATTTCTAAAGCTGTCACTCTAGTCTTTTAGCATTTCTATTGATGCATATATTCAGCTGCCCTTTCAAATTTTTGTTTCAATAACACACACTGAAAACTGAACTCCTGCCCCAAGCTTAAAACATACCAAAACAAGGTCAATACAGGTTAGTTATTTAAACATCAAACAATGTTTATGGCAAATTAATGCTATATGATATGGCCAGGTATGATGAATACTGTGAAATGATGAGATGAATATGTTCTATTAAACTAAGGCATCACAAACCGTAAGTAATAGTCCTAGAAATGTAAAAATTGCTCTGTAGCAACAACAATATTGTCAATAACCCTGAAAGGCAAATTAATTAAAATTGTGGAAAATGCTTGCAACAGAATGTTCTGTAATTATAAACACACATGCTATCCATAAGAATACTGTTCTACCTACTTCAGAATTTTTCTTGTGTGTGTGAAAAAGTCTTTATTTTAAGAAAAAAAATTTAGTTAACAAAAAAATTTAACAAGTTTCACTTAGCAAAATACACTCAAAGGAAATCACAATACAAAGAAAGTTTTAAGTCAAGGCCTCACCAATTCCTACAGTATTAGTATTGTGTCTCAATTCTCTAAACTAATTTTTAAAAAGCTTAAAACTTAACCTAAAAGATTTAAATGAAAACATAAACTAGGATGCACATGAGAAATGCTTCTTTAAATCGGGGATCTAGCACCTTTGAGTTCTCCAAAGTACATCTCCCCAATGTGTTCACTGTGGTATGCTGGAAGGAGCCATACTTCATGTACTTAAAAGCTACTTTTAACTCAGGTAACATCAACGTGAAGTATACTACCAAAATGTTAATTGAGAAAAGCAAAAAAAAATCTCTCTAGTGACTGTAATTTATTTTTAATGTCAGGAGCAGCCTGATTGATAAAGACAAGTAGGACAGCAGTGGCTGCCTCTCCTGACTCGGGATCATAGGGAGTGTATCTATGAAAGGCTTCCTGAAGTCTCTCCAGGTAAGCAGCTGGACTCTCTTCAGGTCCCTGTCTAATGTCATATACCTTAGACATATTAGCAGGATTTCTGGCTGCTGCTATGAAACCCACCAACACAGTCCAGCGATAGACTAGGAGTCTCTCCTTACCTTGTGCCATATCATAATCCCAAGTGGGGTGGGTAGTTGGGAAGTAACTGTCAATAATAGCTTGGTCTGGGGTGGGGTCTCCCAGTGGCCCTGGGACACATTGCTGGGCATGTTCAATGATTCTGTTCCACTCCTTGGTGGTGAATAGGACCTGCTGGAGTGGCTGACAGTTGTCCCAAGTGGGCTGGTGAGTAAATAGCACAGTTTCTAACAGATTAATTAATCCCCTAGGGTTCTCAGAAGGTAGCAATCTGAGAACATCAATTGTACAGGTCACTAGTTCACTAGTGGCAAACAGCCAATAGTGGAAGGGCTGGTTTCCATCTGCATCAATGGGTCTGGCTGGATGGAGTGGTAAAGCCATGGAGACACCTGGGATTTGTGGGGTGGCTGCCCTGCGGCTCCATGTGGCCTGTGCTGGACCCTCTGGGTTGGGAGGAGGAGCAGCAGGGGGCCGTGCTTCTGCTGGAGGTTGGGGAGGAGGCACAGGAGCATGGGGGAAGGGGCAGAGATGTCTGCTTCTTCATTGTCTCCCCCCACACACAAGAATTGGGGCTGAGGCTTCAGCTTGGTGCCTCTTTTGTGTGTAACTGCCAGCACCTGTAAAGGAGGGGGTGAGGAAGAGAGGAAAGACTTCCCTCAGGGGAGAGACTCTTCTATTAGGTTCCTCTAGCTCACAATATAAGGGATTTTATCAGGGTATCCACTCCTAGGGCAAAAACATTTTTTTCAACCTCAAGTATAGTATTTAGGTAAAAGGTACACTCTGGTGGCCATCCTACATTGAAGGTAGGCCATTCAGAGTAACAAAATGTAATCAATTTGTCTTTTTTAATGTTTACCCCATTGTTATGGGCAACTGCTTTGACATCCTTCCAGTGCACAAGGCAGAGTCCTAAAGGGAAGGAAGGAGTCTGCCCCATGCTATTGAGTCAGGGGAGGAACATGCACAGGATTAGGGCAATGACAAGACACATAAGACACAAGACACAGACACACATGGCCCAAAAAACAAATGTGTGTGCTACAGAGTCAAGTTCATATCCGTGGTGGCCACAAGAGTCTGAGTCCTTAGGGGACAGCTCAATCATGCCAAACATGGTTCAGATAGGAGCAGATCTCCCCAGAAGGTTTGCTCTATCCTCTGGGACAGGGCCCCCACTCATATGAAGGGTCAGGATGTCTTGTGCCTCCTCCAGGTCTGTTCTTATGGCACATCCACCAGGACATATGACCTGATCAGAAAACAGATGTGGCTAGCCAAGAGAATGAAAGGAAAAAGAGTGCTCAAGTGGAAAACTTACCCGACTGGTCGGAGAAGAAACCTTCGGGGCCTCAGGTACGTTGGGGTCTCTGGGGTCCCAGGATGAGCTCCCAAGATGTGCCAAGACACCTGACGAGAAGCCAAGACCCCCGGTACCCAGGAGTCACCCAGAGAACTGCCACAGAAGCCGAGACACTCGAATGTAACAGCAGCAGATTTCTTTATTGCAAGCCTAGGCCTGGGCTCTGTCCACACAGTCTGGCACAGTGGTACTGAGGGAAAGCCCAGACCCTCAGAGGAAAGGAATTTATAAAGGAAAGGTTACCTTATATTGTGACTTTTTAAAATAATTGGGTCTAAGAGGGCGCATGTGGGAAGTTCAGAGAGGGTTTACATGGGAACTCCAGCCTACTTATCTTAGATAGTAATTTGTTTGCAGAACCTATTGCAAGAGCTGTTTGCAGAATTTATCTTTTGTAAGAGGCCAGAGCCTCCGTGGCTGTGGCTAGGTATTTCTGGAATGTCCTTGAAGTGGAGGCTTCCCAGGAATCAAGGGGGTGGGGGGGCTATAGCTAAGCAAGCATGGATACAGAAGCAAAAATAGCACATTAGTCAGCTAGTTCCTCATCAGAGTCACAATGGCTGTCTGATTTTAAATGGCAGCACCACTGTCCAGCCACTAAGCGAGGTCACAGAAGCCAGATGCTGCACATTACTTCTCCTTGGTCTCTCAGTAGCAGACATCACAAAATGTATGGAGTGCAAATAGGTAGTTACTTAGCAAGAAATGAAAATATGTCTGCAGGTTTCTCCTTGAAGCAAATGTCTATCATTGCATATCTAGAAATCTATTTTCATCCTTCTTTATTGACATTGTATTTGATGCCTACTTTCTGCTAGCTGATCTGTGAATTGACAGGCTTATTTAAACCATTAGTATTTTTTGCATTTCCAGAGTTATTTAGCAAAAGTTTTAGAAAAAGAATTTCTCTTCTGCTTGCACACCATTTTTGTTGAAGGCACTCCCTACTACTTAAGTGTTTGACACTTTAATGAGTGACCAGCAGTTTTCAGCTTTAAAGAGCTCTTACTTAAAGGGTTGGTGTTATAGCTCAGTAGTAGTGTTTGCCTATCATAGAGAGGTCCTCAGTGTGAGCCCTAGTACCAGGCCAAACAAAACAAGGCACATTCAGATTTTACATGCTGGTTACCTGTCCCATTGCTATATGTTATGTTTCTTTGTGTGTTAAAAAATAAAAGAAGGTGGACTTTTTTGATGGGGTCTGAGTGTTCAAAAAGTGTCCTATTATTCAAAATCTGATTTATCCCCACCCCCTGGATTAACAAATTGGCACCCTACCTGGTATTATGGAGTATAAGTATTGCACAAAGAAAGGGCCACTAAGTTTCAATGCAGTCTCATGTGTT
The DNA here is from genome assembly GCF_020740685.1 of Jaculus jaculus. Classification (NCBI taxonomy): domain Eukaryota; kingdom Metazoa; phylum Chordata; class Mammalia; order Rodentia; family Dipodidae; genus Jaculus; species Jaculus jaculus. The sequence goes on from NC_059126.1 coordinate 160,208, forward strand.
TGAAATGGCCAAGGGCTGTGTGAAGCAGGTTTTCTGGATGCCTTCATGGAGACCCAGTGGAGCCATGAGAATGAACATGGGTTGCAATGGAGACCCAGTGGAGATGCTGGGACCAGGAGAAGGATGTTAAGGAGAGCTGTCAGCCCCAGATGATGTTTTCCAGGACTGTGAGCAGACTAGCTGGAGGGGTAGAATTGGAACTCCAGAGACTTGTTGCCAGTTAGAATTATCAGACTTTGAGACTAGTCACTGACTAGAGTTGTTGGACTTGGAGCTACAGAGCTGCATGTTTCCCCTGTTTACATCTTGTATTTGTTGATTATTTCTTTGCCATGCCAAAAGCTATCTTTTGTTGTGTGTTTATTCTGTGCCATTATGGGCTTGGGGGGATGATTTTTTGTATTATGTCTCTGTTAAAAGACATTAGATTAGGGGGATGTTTGAACATCATTGTGATTAATAAAAATTATGAGGAAATTTAAAGTTGGACTGAATACATTGCATTTTACAACATGGATGGCTTTCAGTTTATGGGGAATGTGGTAGTTTGTTTCAGGTGTCGCCCATAAACTAATGTGTTATAGGTCCCCAGCTGATTGAGATTTGGGGATTAACACCTCCTGGAGGCAGTATATTGTTGGGGGCAGGCTTATGGGAGTCTTAGCCAGTTTCCCCTTGCCAGTGTTTGACAACCTCTGCCAGTGTTTGACACCCTCTCCCATTGCTATTGTCCACCTTATGTGGGCCATGGGATATCCACCCTCTGCACATTCCATCATTTCCCCGTACTCTCATTTAGCTTCCCCTCACAACTGTAAGCCAAAATAAACATTTTTTTCCCCAAAGCTTCTCTTTATTGTGTGCCAGCAATGCAAAAATGGCTTCAACACTCCTCTTCCTCAGCCATAGGGACTAGGTCATCAATGCCTCAGACTTGGGATGCCTCTTCTGACTATAAGGCATCCTGACTGTCTTGGGAAGATCAGGCAGGAGAGTAAGCACACTGATGGGGACTCACACCCTGGAGGAGGACAGGAGAGAGGGAAAATGTTAACAGATTCTGTTGATGCACCTTCCTCAACACTCATGATCCATGCTGCTCTTGACTGCCCATTATAGTATTTTTCATTCATGCTGGTATAGAGCCAAATGGACTCCTACCTTCATGACAAGCCTACCACTGAACAACTAAGGCTTCTCATAGCTCAAACATGATGTAGAGAATGAGAATTGCTGGCTGTCAGTAGGGTTGTTGGTGTCCCATGCTTTTGGATGTGGGCCTTTTGCACATATCCTGAGTGTTCACCTCACATTCACTCCTGACTTCACCTGACCTTCCCACTGCTATCTGATCAAAGGATAGCCCCTCACACCAAGACCCTCATATGTTGGTCTTTACAACTCCAGTGAGGGGCACACACAACTACATTGTGAAGACAAAACACATTATTGAGAACTTACAAGATGAGTGTGCTGAGCTCTGCAGGAATTACACACCCTCTGAAGTATAAGGTACCTTCTGTGCTAAGTCTAGGACATGTATTTTCCCCTGTCAGAGTCTGGACCCCATCTTTCTGCTCACTTCAGGCAAACTCATGAAACAAATGTTCATTTCTCCAACACGAAACCAAATTGAAATGGCTTCACAACTGACTACACATGTCACGGGAGGCTGCATGAGCAGGCTTAGGACTGAAGAGATGGCTCATGGTTTTAGGAGTGGACTGAAAAGCATAATGGACTGGCTCATATAAAGCGTGATGCACAAAGTGGCATATAAAACAGGAAAACTCCTGTCAGTGGTTAGAAGCCTTGACATGTTCATTGTCTCCCTCTCTCTACTTGATTGCAAATGAATTTAAAAAAAAAAAAATTAAGGAGGAGAATCATGTTTGACTTTGTTTTTATAGTAGAGGAGACTCATTTACTTTTTGCTCATGCCACCTGCGATCAGGTCCCACACAATCTGTATCTTGCTAAATGGCAAATTCTGCAACTTTCCCACTCTAGTCATCAGGCCATCTTCCTTAAGACAAATCTCTATTTACCTGAGGCAGCAAAAAGTTCAAGTGAGGGGAGGGAATTCTTCATGTTTCCTAGCATTTCTTATAGTTGATAAAAGGAAAAGAGGAAGATTGGGGAGGATCCCTGTGTTTAAAGTGAAGATATTCCCACAGGTCTCTTCACCTTGAGCCTTGACAGACTTGGGATCCTCCCTCTGATGAGCTGAGTCCAGGTCACCCTTATCAAGGCTTTCAGCTCCCTGACAACAATCACCTGGAAACCAAACATGCTCAGACTGATAGACATACACATGATTGTGGGGGTGATTGTGAGTGTCAGGTACACTGCTGTGTGTTCCGCAACTGTCCTCTGGACTGCTGTTATATCTAGCTATATCTTGGAGGTCTTACTTTTTCTCTTTCCAGAACCTTAAGTCTTCTAACCCTACAGAGCTTGGCATCACTCAGGAGGTGCAAAGGAACAGAAGGTATTCATTCATCTGACCTTCCCTTTCTCAACATCTCCCCTTTACCCTAAATCTCATCTCCCCAAGTACTCCCATCACCCTGCACAGGTAGAAGTGAGAATGCTACTGGGTCATCTTAGTGCTGAACCTAGGACACAGGCAGAATTTAGGATCCCTTCTTTTTGGACTGCAGAAGTCTACAGTCTTCAGAAGAATAACATACCTCAGTTCTGCCACATCCTAAAGCTCCTCACTTTGCTGTATGCCATTTGACACTCTGCTCTGACAATATCACACATTGGGCCAAGTTCTTCTCCTCTCTGACACCTCTCTCCCCTAGCCAAAACTGAGAAATGACAACAATTCATATCCCCTCCCTGTTCTTGGGACATCCCTTGCACCCCAAACACAGGGATCACAAACTACACATCCAAATTCTGTGTGGTGCCATCTGTTGCAGGGTATATGCTTCCTTCATGTAATTACTCTGCTATGGTACCTCACCTTGATTCCTGACAAATGATGGACCGCTTCCTATGTTGAGCAACCTACCCTCTGTTAATTTGGCGGGTTTATCTCACTTCATATTCTCATGTCATGACTGTGGTAGTGTGCACCTGTAATCCCAGCACATAGGAGATACAGGCCAGAAGATCATAAGTGTAAAGTCACCCTCAAATATCTCAACCAAGTGAAGATACAATACATTTGGACCCCCATGTGTGGGGTTTGCTAGGGTGAGAGAAGTTTTTGTCTAAAGTGTCCTCAGAATATACCTATTTACCTTTCACAGTCCCTGGGTGCTCTGTTTCTGGTCACCTACAGAGCCATTTTGAAAGACAAGGCCACCAACCATATGATCCCACTGTTACCAAAGAAAAGAGCTTGGAGGGACATTCCTTCTTCATCTTAGAGCTGATAGTCTTTCCCAGAGCTAACCTGCGGCAGGAGTTGTATTTCCAAGTGTTAGAACAGGTGTCTTTATTCCTCCATCAGCACCTTGTACCTTACTTCTCTCAAGTGGATTCACATTTCTCAGACATATATCCACTGTTCTCTGACCACCCACAAGCATAAAATAATATGTACTTTATCAGGCAGTTTTCCCACAGTGTCCCACAGCTAATGGCAGGGTAGAGGGCCCCTATCATCTCAAGTGCAAGTTCCCATAACTATTCCCCATTTTCTGGCCTTGATTCCTCAGAGAACTTAGGCCCTTCTCTTTGCAGACATGATGCTCAGTGCAAAAAATCCTAGCCTTCCCACCTTTGGATAAAGAAGCAAGGAATAATATGCTGGTCACCCTGAAAGTGGCTTGCCTGGGTTCAAAGCAAGGAAGCTTCCCTTACCCAGTATCTCTGTTTTCCCTCACACTGACTTATATCTCTGTCTGAGCCCCCCACTCTGATCACCTGAGGACTTCTACTGAAAACCCCAACTTCTCATACCCACATGCACCTGCCTCCTCAGATGGACTGATCTGTAATAAAAAAAAAAAAATGATAGAGCAGTCAGGTGAGCATCTGAGTTAGCCTTAGAATTCAGGGAGTCAATATCATTTTATGAGGTTCCTAGGGCTGACAGAAATTGGTATCTTTCAGAGTCAAGGTGAGAGTTTAGTTCTATTGGACAAGGTACAGTCTCTGTTTGGACTCTCATAAAAGATCCCAAGTCAGAATTAAGGGCTAACAAAAGAATTTCTCTGTGTTCCTACATTCATCCCAGGAAGCACAGGCAATGTGTCTTCCCTGCTGTAGGAACCTAACGAAATAACTGAAACTTAACACATCCTGGCAAGGAAAAGTGATGAGGGTCTAACATGGACATATTGGTCTGTCTTTGCAGTACTATCAGGGTCAGGACTACTACTTAGTTTCTCTAGTCAGGGTGGGTATGCCTCAGAACACTTTAAGCATTCCACCCAACTCTGGAAGGCCTCAGCCCTCACATAAACTCTCAAGAGAGTTCCCCTAGCCCCTGTGCCTCTGGGCTTAGGAAACCTCAGAAAATGGTTCAGACTTCCTGTCTCTACCATGTGGATGTTGGAAGAGAGAAGAAGGTTAAATGCTTAATCCCACAAGTGGATACATTGTGGTGCTGGGCTGTCCAGAGGGGCACACCTGTACTACAAGAGGTCCCCCCATCTGCTTCTGCAGTCTCCCTAGCTCTCACCTGGACTGTTACTCTCCACGGACTCCACTTCTACCACTTCTGGAGCCTCATGAATGGGCAGGGCCCTGAGTTCCTAGATATGGAGTATGAGAAAGGGAATGTGGGCTTATTGTCATAACTTGCTTTCCTTGTTGTTCAGGGTTGACCTGTAAAGTACAGGTGGACTTTTTGGATTTCTCCCTAAGGGAGTAGATTTTTTTTTTTTTTTTTTTTTGAGGTAGGGTCTCACTGTAGCTCAGGCTGATCTGGAATTCACTATGTAGCCTAAGGGTGTCCTCAAACTCACGGTGATTCTCCTACCTCTGCTCTTCTCAAGTGCTGGGATTAAAGGTATGTGCCTTTTGGTTGGAGTAGATACTTTTCACAGCATCATCAATCAGGTCTAAGATGGACACCCAGTTGTGCCAGGCTATATGTATGTAGAAGAGCCCACAGTAAACCTCAGACTCCCAGAGTTCCTTCATAATGAAGAGAACAGCTCATCTCAGTGTGTCAGCTCACGTTTGGTGTACAGAATTCAATAAGTTATAGATAGATATTTGAGAACTATCTTGCTTGAATGGCCCATCCTTAGTTTTCAATTAACTTTAAAGAGGTTTAGTCCCCATATGTTCCACAGGCCCCAGAATATGGCTCTTTAGCTTCGGAGAGTTGGTACATATTGAGAGCAAGGTTATCTTTTATGTCATCAGTTAGTGATGGTGTACGCCCAAGCAGGACCAAACATGTCCACGCAGGAATACAAATGAACTAGTTAGTCACCTAAGGACCCTGAGAGGCATCTCTCTTGATGTATGCCCTTGGTAGCAATCATCCACTGTTGGGCAGCACTTGTGTCTTTTCTCTTTCTCTTTGGAGAATAAAGGACAGAGTGAGTATTGGGGAAGAATGAAGTTAAAAATACTATACAGGAAGAACAAGAGAACTAGCAGATGTGTATAAGATAGTCACGCTCTCTTGATAGAGGAAGGACAGAACCATGGGAAAACAAACAAAACCAGTCTAGGCAGGCTGTGACTCACCCTTATGCTTTTCCTCCTGGATTGTGTTCTACTTCTCTTTTACAAACCTAGAAGGTGGATGCTGAGCATTACTTTCAGCCTTGTTGTGGTAGAAAGAAGCTAAAATTTAACCTGATTCACTGAGTTTCTATAAGAGTTAATTTCTTATCTTTGTCAGCAGATGGAAAAATCCCAAAGAAGAAACTGTCCAAAAAGCGCCCAATGGGACAATAACAAGGATAGACACTTTAGGCTAAAACGAAAGGTAATGTGGAGTTAATTTTAGGGTTGTCTGACTATAGAAATGATTGACGTGCAAATTGCCACATCTTGTTTGTTCAGTTATCCCTCTCTTTGTCTATGAAGACTATAAAATGGAAATAAAGTCATAGCTTAAGCTCAGAGCTTCTTTGGAAAGCTACCTAAAGCTCCTTGGCCCCCAGAAATAAACTTTACTTCCACTCATACAAATGTTGGAGTGATCTTTCCAGAGAATTTAGACAACATTGTCACCATAACCAATGCAGGTGGCCAATTACCTTATTAGAAAGGAGACACTGGGAAACCTTGTGTACATAAATTCTTGGGAGAGAACTATGCTTCTCCCTTTGAAAAATGAACTAATTACCTTAGCCTGAAAGCCCAAAAAAGACCTTAGATGACACCCATCATGTAGCAACCTTTTCAGGTCCCCCACTTCTGCTTAGAGACCTATCACCCTCATTTTTCCATCAAACTTCAGTTGCTAATCATCTATTTTTCTTGTTGATCTGGAAGGAAAGAGAACAGAAAACAGTGAGCAACTTCCAAGGGCACATATTTGGTGAGGGCCAAGTTTCTACTATTTCTTCACCGAGGCCTTGTATGGTACCTGGCTGACAACACTATTACAGCTGGGTGGTTTGAGGGTCCCTCTTTATTAACTGGAACTCTTATAGTCCACTGAGACCTTTGCCTTTTATTCATAAGATCCTAGGCCCTCTCAGTTTCAGGGACTTTATAACTTGCCTATGACCCCCTGAACCTCCAGACACCAAAGGTATGCTGAGATAATTCAGTATCCATTTGGAGTTGGGATGACCTCATGTGTATGGTGGGATTTGTAGGCTCTTCTACATAGAGCTGCATTTCTGAGTTCTCTCCAGGGCACTGAAAAATCTTTCACCCTCTCCAATCTATGAACATCAGTAATGGGCTCTGACTTTGAAAACTCCCCAGATGAGGTAGAGGAGAAATGCTTATACCTACAAGTCAGACTCCAATATGATATGAAGCAGACAACAGGGCACAGTTGGATTGTACGGTGGTTCATCTACTTATAATTGAGTTTTCGTAGTACACCTTCAGATCCCAATGATTTCTTACAGAGCCAATGCTCTCCCTATATAAATGCAGTGGATATCTTAGAACTTGGCCCTTATCTCCTCATTCAATTGGTGAAGAGTTAACCCACACTAGGGCCAACTGAATTTTTCTAAATTTGCATATGTGTGTAAAACTCATTTTTCAGTTTTCTCCTAGGTTATGTCCCTCTTTCTGCATTCCTGGTGAGGAAATATTATAACTTAAGGAATATTTTGAGACATATAAGACATGTGTATCCACTAATTGTCTAGTAGTTTTAGAGAATTTTTTCCCATTAATTAGAACAAGAGCTTATGATAGGTCCTTTTTTACCTCTCCAAATGGAAAGTTTGCTGAAAGGTTTAAGAAACTTGCATTGGCTTGAAGAGAACAGGGGTAATTGCCCTTATCAGACTGTAGATATATTGAGGGGAGCAGTGTATGTTCCATACGTAGAACCCATTCTTTTTTCTTCTAGATAATAGTGGACCTTTGCTTCATTAAGAGGATTTTCCCGGGCTGGAGAGATGGCTTAGTGGTTAAGCGCTTGGCTGTGAAGCCTAAGGACCCCAGTTCGAGGCTCGGTTCCCCAGGTCCCACGTTAGCCAGATGCACAAGGGGGCGCACGTGTCTGGAGTTCGTTTGCAGAGGCTGGAAGCCCTGGCGTGCCCATTCTCTCTCTCTCCCTCTATCTGTCTTTCTCTCTGTGTCTGTCGCTCTCAAATAAATAAATAAATAAGTTAAAAAAAAAAAAAAGAGGATTTTCCCATGTCAGGTTGTTGGAAGCCATAGAGCAAAAACCTCTCCATTTTGCCTGGGCCTGCTCATAAGCTGACTTATTACTCAGAAAGCTGGGCCATCCAGCTTTCTGTTAGGTACTTCTGGAACCAGTCAGCAGACTGCTTACAGAGTCTTATCTTTTGCAAAAGGCCAGCTTATGGTCAGGATGTGAAGCCTGGTGCAGTCAGGATGTTAAGCCACCTAATTACATCCCCTCTAGGTTTCCTGACAACTCTTTGCCCTGACCACATCTCCTTCCCCCTACAACTCTATATAAACCTACATGTAAGAATAAACTATCGAGGCCTTGACAAACATCTAGCATGGTCTCCTTCTTGTGTCTCTCTGCCTTTTTTCATTCAGGTTAATTTTCCTCTCATTTCCTTGTTCGACTCCATGCTGGCCGGGGCATCAGGTGAGCTTCTATGTTCTCAGTAATTAGTCTGGATTTCTGAGTGCACCTGCTAGCCTTCTGCCTGTAGCAGTTATGTAGTTGCTCTCTGGTGACCTTTTATAGCTCCCTCCAGGAGTAAGAAAACTGAACACAGTAGTCTATCTATTTTTTTTTATGCTATTTGATGGGGGATACATTTGCAAAGAGGAGTAGTCTCTATGTCCAAATTGTAGTTTGTGCATGTAAAACCACAAAGTAGTATTTAGAGTCTGCATAAATGTTACTTGTTCTTCATTTGCTTAATTCTACTGCTTATATTAAAGATTTGTTTCACCTAGCTGTGCCCTAATGAGGGAGACAGGGGATCACTCACAAAAAGCCTCCAACAAAGTAACAATTGTATAACTTGCCATTTGAATCTCATATTTTGTGAAGGAACTCTGATTTGTAAACAGTGTCTAATCTGGGTTTCGTAGAGTTGTTTCTCTAACATCTCCTCTGGCTGCCTAGGTCTGAGCTATTGTATGTTCACATTGAGGGCCCATCTGGTCATTCTCTTCAGGTAAGAAACTAGCAGGTTTTAAGGGGGATCAAGTGTTTAGATGTATAGCTTCCCCATCTAAAAAGATTGCCTGGTATCTTAAGAGGCAGTTGTCAGTGAGCTAAGTACTTCCCTTAAAAAATAGCAGTCCAGCCACATTGTGCAGTGTATGAGAAGGCAAGTCATTTCCAATAGTGAGTTTTATGGCTAAAAATCAAGCAGAGCAAAGTGGCTACACCTCTATGGCATGTTTCCATCTCTTGAAAACCATGTGTAATTCTTTGCCCAAACATCCCATTGGATGCTAGAGCACTCTAGGTTGAATTCCCTCAGAGATTTTCCTTTCTTTTGGTCCCACACAATTTAAATTCTTGTCCCATGAACAGGCTTACAGATGGTGCTTTTAGCCATGCCTGTTTCAGTTGATTAAATAGAAATTTGTACTCAGGTTCACAGATAAGACATTTTCTGTATGAACTTTAGGTTTCTTTTAATAGCTGCTATCATGGTCTGGCAATTTCTTTATTACTTGCTGTCCATAGCTCACAAATACTGGTTATGCCTAAAAAAATCTCTGAGTTGTCTGAGGGTCATAGGTAAAGGGTAGGATATAATGAAGGTTTTTTATTTCTTCTAATTTCCTAGTTCCCTCAGCTAGGGCTAGATCCTGATATATAAAGATATTGAACAGAGGGTTTAAGCAATCCTTATATCACCTGTTGTCAAGGAAGTCAACAAGAATTTGAATTCCATTCTGTAAGCTCTTGACAGTTGGGGCAATGTCATCTACATATTATACAATCTTTGCTTTTGAGTGTGTAAAGTGGACGAGATCTCATGACAGAGCTTGGCCAAATATGTAGAAACTATCTTTGGCAATAAAGTGAACATGAACTGAGTAGTCTGATCTAGACAGACAGTCCTCAAAGTCAAAGATATGTGAATTTGCCACTAAGAGAATGTAGAAAAAGTTATCTTTTAAATTAATTATTTTGTGTATTTCAGAGAATGAAAGAGATAGAGAGGCAGATAAAGAGAAAATGGATGTGGCAGGGCCTCTGGACACTGCAGTCGAACTTCAGATGCATGTGCCACCTTTTGCATATGGCTTTATGTGGGTACTGGGAAATTGATCTCAGGTTGTTAGGATTTTCAGGCAGATACCTCAATAGCTGAGCCATCTCTCCATCCCTTTAAATTTTTTTGAATATATTTTTAACTGAAAAAGTTAAGTTTAAATGAGAAATTGTATTCCTGTGGTTTACTTCTGGGATTTGTAGTAACAATGTATATGTAGTAGATAACAAGGGACAAATGGAGATTAAAATTTAATTGATTATATGGAGATCTTGTACTAATCTCCATTCTCCACTGGGCTCCTGCACTCCCAAGTTGTGCATTTAGTATTTCATGTTACAAAAAGGCCTTGAGACTTTAAATTGTTTACCACTAAGATAAGGCTTTTGGGGCCTCTGGTCTTAGTGGGTATTGTGTCTGATGTGGAAAGGAGGTAGGATATTTAAGAGAAATTTCTACAAGTTTCATTGTTTTAAGTCCACTTATTTTTCTTTCAGTGACAAAGAATTCAGTGTTAGTTTTCAATTCCTTTAAGGGCAAGCATCATGTTGGCCCTGTGGCCATAAGGGTAGAAGCTCCTAATTTAGCAAAAAATTCTTATCCCAATAGGGGCCTTATAGACAGAGACTCTTGTACAATCAAAAGGTATGAGAAAAATATAATGCTCTAAATTAAATCTCAGAGGTATAGAACACTGTGTGATAACAGGTGTGACAAATATGCCTACCATACTCATAGTTTGGAAAGAGAGATGTCCAGAGTTACAGATTAAGGCTAATATAGAGGTTGTTTTCACTACAGTGATCTATAAGTAAATTTCCACAGGATCCTGGAGAGTGATGAAGGTTTGGGTTGTGGGAGCCAAAGAGGGAAGCTCTGAGCCACTTCAGGACTTTTGGACAATCCATGGGATGTCTTCTGGCCTTGGGGTTCTCTGCCTTCAAGGACAGACAGTCTTACAGTTGTCCCTTTGGCATAAAGGATGAGGCCTGAGTGGAGATCTCCTTATGAGGCAGTCTGTCTTGAAATGTGCCAGCTTTCCATAGCCACAACAGTGTATAGGAGTGCCCTTTCTTTGTGGCTGCCCTATAAAGTCTGACTCTTTCAATTCTCTGTCTGATCCCTTGGAACTCTATTATAAAAGAATATGGTAGCTACATTAATTCTATTATCTACAGTGCACTCAATCCCAATAGGTATTTGTTATGATTTTCCTTATATATGGTGCTAAATGAGTCAAAAATTGGTTCTTGATTACTTTTCCAGATAGAGAATCAGGAGAAACCAACTGGTATGTTTGGTTAGGGTACTCTCAAGATCTTAATAAACTCACTGGCATGTTCCTTTGGGTTTTGCATGACAAAAAAAGATTTTGGAATTAATTAAATGGCTTGAAGTTGGCCTGTGAAGTTTTTATAAAATGAATGTCTATGTTTGCGTTATGCTTGTTTTCCTTCTCTACATTTGCCCCATATTTTCAATCAGGATCTGGATGGGGGCAGCTTTAATTCTTTTGGGGAAAATAAAGCTAAAATTCTCTTTAAATGTAAGCCTCTAGGAGTGGTGACTGTTGTATTCAGGTAAGTTATGTCAGCTTGGCTTGTCTGAGTAAGGGTTCAGCAGGGACTAATTTCATCTTTCATACCTTTGTTCTTGTCCCTATGGCATGAACAGGTCATCCCCATCTTTTTCAGAAACCCTAGGAGACAATTTTCTCTTTCTGTGGATGTTAGGGTCTAATTTATCAGTACCGTTATGTTGCCCCAAATTGACTGGTACATTTTAGTTAAGCTATGTATGTATATCATAAGCTATATATTTATGCATGTCAATGCATGTATTGGAATCATTTGAGAATTTATCAAGATTTTTGGTTTTGTGCTAAAAATGGGTCATGGGATTTGTTTGGTTCAAGACCTCCCACTCTATCTTAGAGGGGTCATGAGGCAACTGGCATGTCATGTGGAGAAGCTATAGACTAAGGAACTTCTGCAAGGTTGGGGGAGAGCTCTTGTTTTGATGGTGCTGGGTTCATAACTGAAGGAGTCTCTCCAGGTGGGCTCTGGTACCCTACTGCTCTCAATAAATAGCTGTGTCTTTTTCTCCTCAGGCAGTAACTGATGCTATGATCCATAATTGACCCAATACAAAAAGCTTGTACTTGAATGACCCCTGTCCACCCTTGGAAATTTTGTGAGGTACATGAGTAAGGTATAGCTTCATAGAGAAAGTCCTGGCAGGACAGTATGTGGTCAGGGCCATGGAGGAACACAGAGTATGGGATGCTTCTAGACCTAGTCAGAACTTCATACTGCAGTGTGCTGGCTTTTGCACAAGAGGATGGTCTAAATTATATTACCTCCCTGTCTGAGTCTGTCAAATTATCCTGCTACAAGGTGATGAACACAAATCCTCAGGATCTAACCCCATCTCTTGCAATGCCCCATTTAACAGTGTGTCTTTTTCAGTGTCTCCTGAATCTTGCAGTTGCTATTTTCTTCTCCAGCCATGACATGTCAACTGTTCTCTTGAAATGGCAGCAGCTTTGATTGCCAGAAGAAGTTTGTGCTTGGTATGGATGTACCTCAACAGATTCAGTAGTTTTATTCAAGCCTTATACCTGGTTTGAGGAGGTGTCACTGTGGGAGGATTCTCGGCTACAGCCCTGAGAAGTGTTTGGGGGAGATCTGGAATTCTAGCCAAGGTAAACTGAGAGTAGTTTGAGTTCTCCCTGAATTTTCTGCTTGTTTTTGCTCTTGCTTTTTATGGTGGATTTTCTTTTTCACCTTTATGGGACTTCCTCTGAATATGTAGGCCTGGCATAAATTCTGTTCCTCCTATAAAGTGTGGTTGGTTTGGAGATTCATCCAAGCAGCATAGAGCTGACAATAACAGAAATCTGTACAAGATTGGACTCATCAATTTCTATTTTGAATGTGGGAAGGGCCAACAAGATCATGGCCTCCTCAAGTATATAAGGGTAGTTAATAATTACTCAAACAAACGGCATCATGATTGCAAGCTCCTCTGTAGAAATGACTCAGTTGACAGTTGCTAGTGGTAGAAACTCCCTCTTCTCTCTTCAGGGATGTATAAACAGTTAACTCTTGCTTTAAGAGGAGAGACATTTTCTTCAGTAATATAGCAACCCACAAGTTGTTCATGTTGTTGTAGCCAATTCCGTACCCATAATCCTGTAAGTAACCATTATTAAATTCACTTTCAGTGAGCTACACTTGTGTGACTACTGACTTTGGTTTGGTAAGTGGTGTCCTATCTGAAGTGAGTACACGTTTGTTCAAATCTTTACAATAAGTTCATACATGGAATGATGGGACTAGACCAAAATGCACAAAGTACTCAGGCACCTATCCCAGAGTCATCATGATTTTTGGATGAGTGAATTGAAAAGGTCAGTACCTCTCCTAGGCTCCATACAGAACAGAGAAGAATGGGTTGCTCTGTGAGGAAGCAAAGGCACGGGGTAAAAAGGACCTGATTTCACATACATCCTTCCCTCATCCTTGTATCTTTGTGTATCTCTTAAGAGAAAGAGAAAGAGAAAGTACAACCATCAGGAAAACCACAACCAGACATATTAGTCTGCAGAGGACCATTATCTTTAGCCTTATTTGCAAAGTTTATCTGCCTCTTTCCCTGCAGTGGGTCTCCCTCCTTAAAGATTCAGGAACACTAGCATAACCCCAGCCTATGGCAACAGGGGAGCACAGTTCTGTACCTTTGGTTGCCACAACCAGGTTTCAGATCCACTATGAATAGCCAGCTTATGAATGTCCAGCTTAGAAGATGAAGAGGACTGTATCAAAAAGCAAGTATCCTGGTCATGTGAGTTCGTAGAATGGCCAAAAGGTTGTGGGATAAATGGGGCAGAACTTTTGCTCTGAAGGACTATTTTGGGAAAGGTCTAGGACAGGGCCTGGGATAATGTTGGAGGAACAATATGTCCCCATTGGCTTTTAGTCCAACTCTTCTTTGACTGGAACTGAGGTTTTTTTGTTTTTTGTTTTTTTTTCCACACCAAGGAATTCCTGCTTGAAACTAAAAACCTAGTCAAACTCTTATGGCTGAGGATGTCATAAGCCCTGGTGTGGGTGGGAACTACTGCTATTGTTTGGCTAAATGATTATGCTATGCCAACAAAACTGACCTCTAAATGCTTATGTTTATAATTACATTTCAATGCTACTTTGGTTAGAAAAGCTTCTCTTTTCAGATGGTAGTGACCATTAGACTCAACTTAGAAAGTTCAGAGAAGCAATGTAAATCATGTGTTCAGCAGTATGTGAGATAACTTTATCACACTCTCAAAAATCTCAGAGATCATTGCAGAATAGGTGATGGAATAATTAAAGAGCCAAAAAAGGAGAGCGGTGTTTTGCCATACTGTCTTTCAGATACAAAATAGCCATAATATTCATGACCTCACAGTGGCAGAGACTACCTATGTAAGGCCTGCATCCTTGGTGAAGAAAATGATACCCTGAAAGTAAGAAGAGAGTAGCTAGAAACTAGACAGGGTCCAGTGAAGGGATCTGGGGAAAGGGAAGTTGGAGGGTTGTGGAAGAGCACTGTGACCATGGTATATGTACGCATGTCAATTTAAAAAGTTTTTAGAAAAGGTACCTCCAGGAATGCAGCCTCACCATTAACATGGTGTCCCCATGGAGTTGCAGTCTAGAATACAGCCCTGTCCCCAAGCAATTACTCAGTTGTCATACCCCTGCATACACCATCTTTTCCCATTTTCCTGCTCACAGATCTTTCCTGCTTGTCAATGGTTGCTGCTATTCTACACAGCCCTATAATGCCTAACCAGAGGATCACCAGCAACACTCACCATCCCTCTTCACCCCACACCCTATCTTGCTCCACTCTAAACCACATTCACCAATCCTGCACTTGATATCTCTGATACATGCAACCTAATCCATACTGCAGCTACAACCCCGTATTTCTAGTTGGCCTTATATTTCCCTTGCTTTTTCTACCCCTCGCCCCAGATCATTTCTTTTTTTTCTTTTTTTTTTCTATGTTCCTTTTCTGGACAACTATTACAGATCCTTGATTCTGTTCTGGCATGCCACAATGTCTCAGGTACCAGTGATAACAAAAGGATCTGCTATTTTTCAATGTGATGGGATCATAAAATTCTACATTCTTGTACCCATGAAACATTAGTGGTGGCAGTGGGTGTGATTGGCAGATCACACATATATTCAGGGTGGTTATTCTTATTTTCTGGTGGGTATGAACACATGTACAAGGGTGGATCAATGTCCCTTGTACAAAATACCCCAGAGTTTGAGTAAAGGCATGAATTAACACCTGGGAACATATATCACCAAGCTGTTGTCTCTAATCCTATGGCAACACTGTTGTCATCTGGACCTGACATTGGTTATATGTTCTTAAATGTAACCCTGGTAATTCCATCACCTGAGCAAAGGGTCATTCATACTGTGGTAGATGTCTGTTCTTGGTGGACTGAAATGGAAGACTATGGTACTCTGTGGCCACAAGTCTAATTTGGCAAAAGGCACCATGTCCCAGGTGATCTGAGGAAATGGGATTTAGGGACATAAACATCTTCACAGGTGCCCTCAATGTTTATAGACTTGCAGTTCCCACACTTTCTCACAGCCCCTTTCTACTTTGTCTGGGATCAAATCTTGGCTTTCACTTTTAGGTAAGTAATAATTCCTTGTAAAACATTTATCCTAGGGAATACAGATTATAGGGCAACATTCATGGTGGGGGCTGACTATAAAGAAGCTCTCACAACAGAAAATGTCAGATAAGATTACAATTTGCTTTACCTTCAATATTCTCTTTTCTCAAATATGAGCTACTGGTACCTCTGGGCATTTCATTCATGCCAAATTAATACAACTTATATTGGCAAATAAAACTCTTAAAGCTCTTTTCTAAAATTCCTTTCTGGGGCTGGAGAGATGGCTTAGTGGTTAAGGTGTTTGCCTGCAAAGCCAAAGGATTCCAGCTTGACTCTCCAAGACCCACATAAGCCAGATTCAGAAGGTGGCTCATGAATCTGGAGTTCACTTGCAGTGGCTGGAGACCTGGAACACAAGCCCAGGTAGCTATAGTCACCTGATATTAGATAAAAAAATGCAAAAATTACTCTTTGGAGAAAAAACAGCCTCTTCAGCAAACGGCGTTGGGAAAACTGGGTATGTATCTGTAGAGAGATGAAAAGAGATCCTTCTCTCTGTCCATGCACAAGAATTACATACAAGTGGATTAAAGACCTTAACATCAGATCAGAAACTCTGAAACTGCTAATGGAAAAAGTAGGGGAGACACTTCAACATATTGGTCTTGGCAAAGACTTTCTGAATACAACCCCAATTGCACAGGCAATAATACCACAGGTTAATCTCTGGGACCTCATGAAATTACAAAGGTTTTTCACTGCAAAGGATTCTGTGAATAAAGAAAAGAGGCAACCTACAGAATGGGAAAAAAATCTACACCAGCTATATATCTGATAGAGGATTAATATCTAGGATATACAAAGAACTCAAAAAGTTAACTAATAAGGAATCAAACAAGCCAATCAACAAATGGGCCATGGAGCTAAATAGAGAGTTCTCAAAGGAAGAAATATGAATGGCATATAAACATCTAAAAAAATGTTCTACATCCCTAGTCATCAGGGAAATGCAGATTAAAACTACATTGAGAATCCACCTCACTCCTGTCAGATTGGCTACCATCATGAAAACAAATGATCATAAATATTTAGGGGATGTGGAAAAAGAGGAACCATACTACACTGTTCGTGGGAATGCAATCTGGTCCAGCCATTGTGGAAATCAGTGTGGAGGTTCCTAAAACAGCTAAAGATTGATCTACCATATTACCCAGCTATAGCACTCCTAGGCATATATCGGAAGGAATCATCTCTTTTCCTTAGAAGTACAGGCTCAACCATGTTTATTGCTGCTCAATTTATAATAGCCGGGAAATGGAACCAGCCTAGATGTCCCTCAACTGATGAGTGGATAATGAAGATGTGGCACATTTATACAATGGAATTCTACTCAGCAGTAAAGAAAGATGAAGTTATGAAATTTGCAGAAAAATGGATGGATCTAGAAAGGATTATACTAAGGGAGGTAACCCAGGCCCAGAAAGCCAAGCGCCACATGTTCTCTCTCATATGTGGATCCTAGCTACACATGATTGTGAATTCTGCATGAGAAGGAAAATCTCAGTAGCAGAGGCCAGTAAGTTAAAAAGGAGATATAAAGGGAAGAGGAAGGAAGGGAGGAGGGTACTTAATATGTTGGCATTGTATATATGTAAGTAGAATGATTGAGATGGGAAGGGGATATCATGGAGAATGGAATTTCAAGGGGTAAAGTGGGGGGGGGAGGGCAGCAGGGTATTACTATGGGATACTTTTTATAATCATGGAAAATGTTAATAAAGATTGGGGGAAAAAAACACACAAAGTGGCTTTGATGTTCATGACCTCACAGTGGCTACACCTATGTAAACAAGACCTGCCAAATAGGAGGGAAAAAATTATGACATGAAAATTGAAGACAGACTTACTGGAAAAAAGTAGGAATTCAGTAGATAAAGGTTAGGGAGAAAAAAAGGGAAGGGTATTGTGAGGTGATTATGATCATGGTATATTGTCTATGTTTATGCAACTTGTCAATAGATAGCTAAAAAAAAGTTGAAAGGATGCTGGAGAGATCGTGCAGCAGTTAAGGTGTTTGCCTCCAAAAGCCAGATGCACAACATGGCACATGCATCTAGAGTTTGTTTGCACTGGCTAGAGGCCCTGGCGCACCCATTGCAAATAAACACGAGTATTTATAGAACTATAAAAAGATCAAAAGAAGACACACAAAAAAATTAAATGCATTTTTACCATGAAAAAAAGTAATTTTAGTTACATTTGAGGCTTCTCTGTGGTCTTTGTCCATAGTCATTTGTTGTAACAACATATGAGAGCAAGCCTTGAGTGGTGGTGCACACCTTTAATCCCAGCACTCCTCGAGAAGCAGAGGTAGGAGGTTGCCATGAGTATGAGGCCACCTTTAGACTACATAGTGAATTTCAGATCAGCCTGAGCTAGAGTGAGACCTATCTAGAAAAAGAAGAGAAATAAATCAAAATCTGAGACTGCTTAATTTATAAAAGAAATAATTTTTATTTGGTTCTCATTTCTGCAGGCTAGCAACTCAACATTGAGCTACATCACCACATGGTAAAAGCACAGCTGCAAGTGGGCACTTACTGAAGATTAAAAGTAAAAGAGGGTATTACCATGGGATATTTTTTATGATCATGGAAAATGTTACTAAAAATTAAAGAACTTTAAAAAAGACCTAGTCATGTTCTCTCAATCCTCCCTGCCCATGATCTGCGTCCTAAGCATATTAAGGAAAGATTCAAAGAAAAATGGAAGCAGCTAAGTAAAAATCTACATAAAGCAAACTGAAAAATCTTTTCAGATCTCACACCTTCCTGAAAACAGCTACTTCAATAATATGCTTATCCTCTCTCAGATTGCTGATGGTAATTATTTTTCTAGAACATAATTATTAAAATTGTAATCCGAGTAAAAATGTATTCGGTCAGCAAAAACATGGCAAATTCTAGTCTCTCAAAATAACGGTAGTAATGAATCTCTTAGCAGTAGTGATTCAGTGTATCAATGTCTGATTGACATCCTTCTTGAAACAACTGGATGACAGTTCTCAGGTAGGCATGAAAGCACTTATGCAGTAGCATCCTGCATGTCTGCTAGCTGAACCTATGTAACACAAAATTAGGTTGCAGAAATTAAATCCTGGACTGGAGAGATGCCTTAGTGGTCAAGGTTGTTGCCTGCAAAGCCAAAGCTTCCCAGCTTACTCTCCAAGACCCACATAAGCTGGATGTGCAAGGGGACACACACATCTGGAGTTCATTTGCAGTGGCTAGAGGCCCTGGTGTGCTCCCCCACCCCTCCAGTTAGAGATAACCTAATGAAATTAGAGACAGCCTGGCAAGAGCTAATATATATAATAATAATAATAGTATATATAATAAAGAGCAAATATACACAAGCATATAACAGATAAATATATGGTAATATAAAATAGAATGTCAAATGTTAAGCATAGGTCATAAATACATCACAAATTTGTAAGGAGGCCAATTATTATGCACAAAGGTTCCTCAAAATATTTGGATGGACAAAAAGAGGGTGGGGAAGAGAGTGCTTTGTTGTCTACCGACTTAAATCAGAACTATTATTTATTTTAATTTTTCTTTATTTAAGAGCAGCTAACAGAGAAACAAAGAGGCAGATAGAGAGAGAGAGAATGGGTGCACCAGGGCCTCCAGCCACTGCAAAGGAACTACAGACGCATACGCCCCCTTGTGCATCTGACTAACGTGGGTCCAGATAAACAGATCTCACTGGTGAATAGGTGCCTCTAGTTCTCTAGATTTAAGATGGAAGATAGTCTTCAAGCTTAGTTCTCTAATTGGCCCATGAAAAGCCACTAATTTCTGTCTGTTCACTTTTTCCTCTTGTGTTGTCAAGAGACTTTCAAACACCTATGTACTGGACCTTAAAATGAAAGTCACAAACTGGTTTTTCATTATTATGTTGTTTTTAAGGTACTGGGGATTTCACTCAGGGCCGTATGGAATCTAGGCAAATACGTTACAGCTGAGCTACATTCCCCACGTTTTTAATTATTTTTTACTCCGAGACAGTCTCACTAATTGCTTGGGTTAGTCTTGAACTCATTGTGTAACCCAGGCAGGCAGGCCTTCAAATTGTGGTACCCTTTCCTCAGTCTCCCAAGTGGGTGAGATTACAGGCCTCTATCACTAGGACTGATTCACAAACTGTTTCTGCGCTGATTTTTTGTTTTTTTATTTTTTAAATGGGATGGAGTGAATATACACCCCAGATCAATTAACTCAGCCAAAACCTTGATAATCAGCTCTCGGTGAGCCCGCATCTTGCTAGGTAGCTGAAACTTAATGGGTAAGTCTGTGCAAATCTAATGCTTTTTTCAGGATGCCTCCAGCTTCTGCACAGAGCAGCAACAGGCACCATGTCTTTGAGAATTTTTAGGCCTTTAATTGCTGTGGTTTTATCCAGGATAAGAATGTGTTTCTGACTTCTTTTGATCTCCGTGGGGGTGAAGGATAACAGTTCAGACATTTCCACTTCCTCTTCTCAAGGACAATGGCTTTCTGTAAGTTACGTCTGATATGCTTTGTTTTGAAATTATGCATTAGGGCTTGAGATACAACATAATCAGTAAGATGTCTGCCTTGTAAGCATGAAGACCTAAGTTTGATCCCCAGAGCCCATGGATAAATTAAGTGCATTTGTCACTAGCCAGCCAGTGTAGCCTAACTAATGAGCTCCACGACAATGAGGCCCTTTCCAAAAAAGGTAGACAGGATTTGTGAGAATGACACCCAAGGTTGTCCTCTGAACACATCCTGTGAAAGTTTTTTAATGTTTTATGTTTTTAATGTTTCATTGTTTAAAGTTTCTTAATACTGTAAAACCCATGGAAAAATACCAGGAGCCAAAAACAGCCCCCAGATGCAGACAGGCAAACAATCTTGTGACCATAGCATGACCATTGACCCCGCCTAATGTACTATAGATAACCCTGACAGGATGTTTCCGAGAAGAAAACAAAAAAAAGATCCCCACCGACCCCAAGTCTATTAATAAGTAACCAGTGCTGGGACTGTAACCATGCTTCTGCTTCTGTAAACCTGCTTCTGCTCTCCCTAACCTTATAAAAAGAGACCCTTCCCCTTGCCCGGGGCGCTCAGTCTCTCGAAGGCCTGGAGTGCCCGCAGGCACCTGCGTGAACAATAAAGCTGCCTCTTGCCTTTGCATCCAGTGGCTCGGTCTTGGTTCTTGGGCGTGGGTTTCCCACCACGGAAGATTCCCCCTCCCCCAGGAATCTTACAACTGGGGACTCGTCCGGGATAGAGAGACCCACCCGCCTGCCCAACCGAACTACTGCCCACCGGAAGGTAAGCAATTGATTTGGTGCACCATTCTGTCTGTCTACGTCTGGTTTCGTTTTTGACTGTTTGTGCTGCGTTAGAAAATCGGCTCGGATCCGATGTCGTTTTGTATCTGGGCGGCCTGAGAAGGAGCTGACGGGCTCGGACTTCTCCCCCGCCACCCTGGAGGATGCTCCTGGGAATCTGGGAGCCCAATTTTTCGGGGCTCAACAAGTATCCGAGGGATACATTAGTCTGTTGGGTGGACGAACAGTCCTCCCGTCTGAATCTGCATTTTCAGTTTGTTACCGAAGCTGCGCTGCGCATCTCTGTGCCGGCTGTCTCTCTGTTGTCTTAGTCCTTGGTGTTTGTTTAGTGTTGTCTCTTGACAAAATGGGTCAAAAAATGGTGACCCCCCTGAGTTTAACCCTAGATCATTGGAAAGACGTTCGGAAGATGCCTCCAACCGGTTGGTAGACGTCAAAAAGGAAAAATGGCAAACTTTCTGCTCTGCAGAATGGCCCACTTTCAATGTGGGCTGGCCAAGGGATGGAACTTTTAACCTCTCTAGTATTTTACAGGTGAAAGCTAAAGTGTTTGATCGTGGCCCACACGGACACCCAGATCAGGTCCCCTATACAGTTACCTGGGAAAATCTGACAGTCGACCCGCCACCCTGGGTCATTCCTTTCATTCCTCCTCAACCCACCCCACCGCTGCCTATCCCTGCCCCTACCTCCTCCTCCTCTTGTTGTCCAGTTGATACCAAGAAGCCCCTAAAACCAGTACTTCCCCCGGACCTCAAGACCCCCCTTACAGATCTCCTCTCGGAGGAGCCCCCTCCCTATAGATCTCAGACCCAAGATACCCCTAGTCACCAGCCACCGGCCCCTTCGGCCCCACCCGAGCTCCCTTCCCCAGTGGCTGGACGTCTGAGGAGCCACCGAGAGCAGCCACCTAAGAAGGAGACTTCACAAGCCTTTCCCTTGAGGCAGGGGCCAGGGGAACAGGTTCAATATTGGCCCTTCTCTGCCTCAGACTTATATAATTGGCGGACCCACACCCCGCCTTTCTCCAAAGACCCTACTGCCTTGACTAACCTGATTGAATCTATCTTAGTTACCCATCAACCCACTTGGGATGATTGCCAACAACTCTTACAAGCTCTTCTTATGTCAGAAGAAAAGCAGAGAGTCTTCCTGGAACCCTGAAAAAATGTTCCAGGCGATAACAGGAGACCTACCCAGATACTAGATGAGATTAATAATGCTTTTCCTTTGACCCACCCTGACTGGGATCACACCTCAGCAGACGGTAGGGGACACCTACGCCTTTAGCGCCAGTTGCTCATAGCGGGCCACCGTGGTGCTGGGCGCCACCCTACTAATTTGGCCAAGGTAAAGCAAGTAATACAAAAACCAGATGAATCCCCTGCTGCCTTTCTAGAGAGAATTAAGGAGGCCTATCGCATGTACACCCCCTATGATCCAGAGGATCCTAATCAGGGGGTAAATGTGTCCATGACTTTTATCTGGCAGTCTGCCCCAGGTATTAGAAATAAACTTCAAAGATTAGACAATTTACAAGGACAGTCTCTCCAAGGTTTATTAAAGGAAGCAGAAAAGATTTTTAATAAGCGAGAGACACCAGAAGACAGAGAAGACCGCTTACGTAGGGAGGCAGAGGACAGGGAGGACAAACTTAGGAAAGAAGCAGAGGACAGGGAAAATGCAAGAGAATGCAAAAGGAGCAAAGAACTGAGCCGCCTCTTGGCCACTGTAGTATAGAATAATAATAGGACTAATAGGTTGGGAGACCAAGGAAGACCCAGACCAAGAGTGGACTGGGACCAATGTGCATACTGCAAAAAAAAAGGACACTGGGTAAAGGACTGCCCTAAAAGACCCAGGAAACCAATGGATTCCACCCCAAAATCCAACCTGTTTGCCCTAGATGAAGACTAGTGCAGTCAGGGCCAGGAGCCCTCTCTGAGCCTAGGTTAACTCTTACTGTCGGGGAGCACCCTGTCACGTTCCTATTGGACACCGGCACCCAACATTCGGTCCTCACCCAATGCCCTGGAACCCTGAGCGGCAGGACTGCCTGGGTACAAGGTGCCACAGGAGGAAAACAATACCACTGGACCACCGAACGGAAGGTACATTTAGCCACCAGTAAGGTCACACATTCTTTTCTACATGAACCGGATTTCTCCTACCCATTGTTAGGGAGGGACCTTTTAACAAAATTAAAAGCCCAAATTCATTTTGAAGGAACTGGGGCCAAAGTATCTGGTCCTAAGGGAGTTCCCCTACATGTACTGACTCTTAATCTGGAAGATGAATATCGGCTCCATGACAACTCCCCAAGTGAACCTAAAGATATAGATTATTGGCTAAAGGCCAACCCACTGGCCAGGGTAGAAACTGGAGGGATGGGATTGGCCAGACAACAGGCCCCCCTTATTATAACCTTAAGGACATCGACATCCCCGATATCAGTTAAACAATATCCAATGTCTAATGAGGCCTACCTGGGAATTAGGCCTCACATAAGAAGGCTCTTGGACCAGGGAATTCTGACCACCTGTAGATCCCCATGGAATACTCCGCTATTACCTGTCAAGAAGCCTGGTACCAGGGACTATCGCCCTGTCCAAGACCTTATGGAAGTTAACAAAAGGGTGGAAGATATCCACACCACTGTGCCTAATCCTTATAACCTGCTGAGTTCTTTACCTCCCTCTCATCAGTGGTATTCAATCTTGGACTTAGAGGATGCCTTTTTCTGCCTGAGACTGGCTCCCCAGAGTCAGCCACTGTTTGCATTCGAATGGAAGGACCCTGACTTTGGAATCTCAGGGCAATTAACATGGACAAGACTTCCCCAGGGATTTAAAAACAGTCCCACCCTCTTTGGTGAAGCCTTACACCAGGACCTGGCTGACTTTCGAGTCCAGCACCCGTCTTTAATACTGCTCCAATATGTGGATGTCCTCCTGCTTGTGGCCTCCTCACATCAGGACTGTCATACAGGTACCGGGACCCTGCTTGAGACTCTGGGACGCTTGGGCTGTAGAGATTCTTCTAAGAAGGCCCAAATCTGTCAACAAGAGGTCACCTACTTTGGGTACAAGTTAAGAAATGGCCAACGCTGGTTAACACCGGCCCACATAGACACTGTAGCTCGCATTCCTGTCCCCCAGAACCATAGACAACTCAGAGAGTTCTTGGGGACCGCCGGGTTCTGTCGCCTATGGATACCAGGGTTTGCTGAAATGGCAGCCCCCCTCTACCTCTTGACTAAACAAGGAACGCCCTTCAATTGGACTAAGCCACAGCAAGAGGCTTTTGACAAAATTAAACACTCGCTCCTCTCTCCTCCGGCTTTTGGCTTGCCTGACATCACCAAGCCCTTCAACCTATTCATAGATGAAAGACAGGGGTTTTCGAAGGGAGTGCTAACTCAGAGGCTTGGACCATGGAGGCACCCGGTTGCATATCTCTCAAAAAAGTTAGATCCAGTGGCCTCAGGCTGGCCACCATGCCTAAGGATGATCACTGCAGTTGCAGTCTTAACCAAGGATGCAAGTAAACTAACCCTTGGGCAACCTCTGACTGTGCTAACGCCACATGCCATTGAGTCTATCGTGAGACAGCCCCCAGATCGCTGGCTGTCTAATACACGTATGACTCATTACCAATCCTTGCTTCTTGACAAAGACCGTGTGCAATTTGGTCCAATAGTGGCCCTGAACCCGACCACCCTGTTGCCCCTCCCTGAGGGGCCAGAGACTCATAATTGCCAGCAGATTCTTGCAGAGGTACATGGAACCAGAAAGGATCTCACTGACCAGCCGCTGCAGGATGCAGATTTCACCTGGTACACGGACGGTAGCAGCTTCCTACTGAATGGTGAGAGGCGGGCCCGGGCCGCAGTGACCACCAGAGACCAAGTAGTCTGGGCTAGCACCCTGCCTGGAGGGGCCTCGGCACAAAAAGCGGAACTCATTGCCTTGATTCAAGCCCTCCAGCAGGCTAAAGGTAAAAGACTCAATGTGTACACTGATAGCCGGTATGCATTCGCCACCGCCCACATTCATGGGGAAGTTTACAAAAGAAGGGGCCTGCTGACTTCAGAGGAAAAAAAAAAATCAAAAATAAGACTGAGATATTGGCCCTCCTCAAGGCTCTGTACCTACCCCAGAAGCTCAGCATTATACACTGTCCAGGCCACCAGAAAGGAAACAGCCCCAAGGCCATAGGGAACAGGTTCGCTGATAAAGCCGCCTGTGAGGCAGGTCTGGGACCCCAACTCTTGATTTTGATGGCCACTGAGGAGGGGACTCCTAAAGCAGCATCTCCAACTCTGGGACGGGAATACACGAATGAGGACTTGGACTTAATTCAGAAACTGGGGGCAGCATATGATGCTGCCCATGGCAAATGGACTGACCTAGAAAAGACTATTGTACCTCAAAAGATTACAGCCCTCCTCATTAAGCAACTTCACAGGCTAACCCACAGGAGCACTCAGAAGATGAATACTCTACCAGAACAAAAGGAAACAGGACATCTTTTTCTAAACAAAGGTTCAATCCTAAAAGAAATTGCAAACACTTGCAAAGTATGTGCTCAGGTAAATGCTGGACAAGCCCAGATGGCCCTTGGGTCTCGCCTAAGGGGACACCAACCCAGGGCTTGCTGGGAGCTCGACTTCACTGAGGTAAAACCGGGTATGTATGGTTACAAATATCTCCTAGTTTTTGTAGACACTTTTTCAGGATGGGTAGAAGCATATCCCACCAAGCATGAAACTGCCAGAATGGTAACCAAGAAATTACTAGATGATATCTTTCCTCGGTATGGAATGCCACAGGCCTCGGGTCAGATAATGGGCCTGCCTTTGTCACCCAGGTAAGTCAGTCAGTGGCCAAGGCACTGGGGATCAATTGGAAGTTACATTGTGCATACAGACCCCAAAGTTCAGGTCAGATAGAAAGGATGAATAGAACAATTAAAGAGGCTTTATCTAAATTAACAATTGCAACTGGCTCAAAGGATTGGGTACAACTCCTACCCCTGGCCCTCTACAAGGCCCGAAACACCCCAGGCCCTCATGGCCTAAGCCCCTTTGAAATCCTCTATGGCAGTCCCCCACCAGCTGTCACTTTCATGCTTACAGAAATTTCTAATTTTACTGATACCCCCACCTTACAGGCTCACTTGAAGGCCCTACAGTTGGTACACCAGGAAGTTTGGAAACCTCTAGCAGCTGCCTATAAAGAGGTGACTAATAAACCGCTAATCCCCCATTCATTCCAGATAGGGGAGTCTATTTGGGTCCGTCGACATCAGACCAAGAATCTGGAACCTCACTGGAAAGGACTTTACACCGTGCTCCTGACAACTCCCACGACCTTAAAAGTAGACGGAATCGCCACTTGGATCCATGCCTCCCAAGTCATAGCTGCCCTGACAGAATACCCAGACAGCACACCACCAAACCCCGCATCATGGAAAGCACATCACACTCCAAATCCCCTAAAGATAAGACTCCCTCCATCTTAACATGCCTCTTCTTAACTTTCAGTTTTGTGAGTAACGTCTCTGCTAGTCCTCACCTTCCCTTATCCTTGACTTGGCTAGTCATTTCTGAGGAAGGACAAATTATTTGGTCTACTACCTCCCCTGCCCCATTATGGACATGGTGGCCCTCCTTAGCCCCCAATCTGTGTGCCTTGACCGCCCATAGAAAACCTTTTGAAGAGACTCTAAAAAGAGCTCATCGGATGAGACACAACCCTCCTGTTAGCCCAGGATGTTACTCCAAACCTGCCAGGCAGTTGTTAAACTCCACTCTATATGTTTGCCCCCCACATGCCCAGGCATCAGACTGTGGAACTAGAGTGGACTATTATTGTAAAAACTGGGGATGTGAAACCACTGGAAATGTATACCGGCAACCCAAATCCTCCTGGGATTTTATTACTGTAACTCGCCTAAATCAGGGTAACAAGATGCTTCTAAACATTACTTTCACCTCTCCCGGCAAGACAGATAGGACATGGCTCCAAGGCCACACTTGGGGGGTCTGTTTTTACATAGATGGGCCAGACCCAGGTCTCCTCCTTACCATTAAGCTCCAATTATCGACTGACATAAGTCCAAATGGCCCCAACCCAGTTCTACCAGATCAAAAACCTATCCCCCGACTCCCACTTTCCTTGGCTCTGCCTCCTAAACCTACCAATGTTATAATTCCCCCTTCTAAAAGACCAACCACTGAACCCTATAAACCCCAGGGAACAGGTGATCCACTTTTTAGTCTAATACAGGGGGCTTATCTCTCTCTAAATGCCTCTAACAGTAATTATGCCCAAGACTGCTGGCTCTGTTTAACTGCTAGCCCTCCTTACTATGAAGGTATAGCCTTACCAGGAAATTTTGCCAATTCCACTAACATTCCTACTCGATGTCTTGCTGTTGTGTCCCATAAATTAACTCTTGCAGAAGTAACTGGCCAGGGCTCCTGTATCGGGACCATACCCACTACTCTTCAACATTTATGTAACAAAACTACTCCTGTGTCCCCTGGATCTTACTACTTAGAATCTCCAAATGGAACCTATTGGGCCTGTAATACAGGACTGACTCCTTGCGTTTCAGCTACTGTCCTTAATTCTACTGCTGATTACTGTGTCCTAGTCCGGTTATGGGCACGTATTACCTACCATAGATCAGAATTCATTCTTCAGGTATTTGAAAATAGACCTAGGCGGGAGCCCATATCCCTTACCACTGCCCTCCTTTTGGGAGCAGGAGGAATCTTAGCGGGGAGAGGAACTGGAACAACTGCCCCGGTACACTATGAGCAGACCTGAGCCCTACAAGAAACGATAACCACAGACCTACAGGCCATAGAAAAATCTATTTCTGCCCTAGAAACTTCCCTTACTTCCCTTTCAGAGTTAGTATTACAAAATAGAAGAGGCCTAGACTTGTTGTTTCTAAAAGAAGGGGGCCTCTGTGCTGCCCTTAAGGAAGAATGCTGTTTTTATGCTGACCACACGGGCATAGTCCGGGAATCTATGGAAATGCTCAGAGAAAGACTAGAACAAAGGCAGAGATTGCTAGAGTCACGACAAGGCTGGTTCGAAGGTTGGTTTCATAAATCCCCTTGGTTCACCACCCTCCTAACCACCCTCCTGGGACCTTTGCTCATTCTTGTACTCCTATTAACCTTTGCTCCATGTATTCTTAATAGGCTGGTACAGTTTATACGGGAAAGGCTCTCAGTTATCCAGGCTTTCGTCCTCACTAGTCAGTATCAGTCATTAAACCAAAATGATATAGGATTATAAGTAAAAGATTTTACTTAGTTCCAATTGAAATGGGGGAATGTAAAACCCATGGAAAAATACCAGGAGCCAAGAACAGCCCCCAGATGCAGACAGGCAAACAATCTTGTGACCATAGCATGACCATTGACCCCGCCTAATGTACTATAGATAACCCTGGCAGGATGTTTCCGAGAAGAAAACAAAAAAAGATCCCCACCGACCCCAAGTCTATTAATAAGTAACCAGTGCTGGGACTGTAACCATACTTCTGCTTCTGTAAACCTGCTTCTGCACTCCCTAGCCCTATAAATAGAGACCCTTCCCCTTGCCCGGGGCGCTCAGTCTCTGGAAGGACTGGAGTGCCCACAGGCGCCTGCATGAACAATAAAGTTGCCTCTTGCCTTTGCATCCAGTGGCTCGGTCTTGGTTCTTGGGCGTGGGTCTCCCACCACAGAAGATTCCCCCTCCCCCGGGAATCTTACAATACAAATGGCAGGATTAAAAAAATAGAGAACCAAGAAGACAGCCACTGCCCACCCACCACATACCACCTCTAACCAAGAGCAATTTCAAACAAGCTGTGACATGAATACTGCTCTTCCTGACAGCCTAACAATCTGGTACAGGGTGATGGTGACAGACACAGTGCTCAAAGAATATCCACGACAGCAGAAATCCAGATGTGACAGAGCACTCGACACTAAATCGGACTGACAACAGGCCTGCGCTGACTCAGGGAACATTGTGGGAAAGAGCACAGAAAGACTGTAGGTCACACAGAAGGTATGAATACTCTGAAACACAGTTCTGCCACTGTCCCACCTGACCAGACTGAGGCCCTCATGACCCCACAGTGAATACCATAATGTTACTAAGGAACCTCCTCCCTCCCCAGACTAGCAGAATCAGGGACGAAGGTATCAAGTGTTACAATGTAAAACTATATGTAAAATAAAGTTCGAAAATATAAAATTATTGGCTACATTTAGTGCTGAATGATTGGAATTATTTTACATTTCTACCGTTACATAAGGTGTCTATCAGATAGCGTATATTATGCCACCATCTGATTTCCTGAAATTCTACTCCAGGGTAAAGATTAAGATAAATAACGTGGTGTGTCAGTCACAGCAGAAAAGGAAATGAAACTACAAGTGTTTGTTTTATTTTCTCAAATACCAAACAATTAAGCACACAAGATAAAGGACACCCGGCCAACAGAGAGAATGATACATGGCAAACAATAAACTTTGAAGATAAAGTCACACATGAAATGCCTCTGTCATGTCTTGCTACAATCCTCATCCTGGTTGTGCTCCTGCCTCCAAATGCAAGTGCTCAATGAGCCCCATCACCACCTGCAGCATGTCAAGGAAGTTGCTGATGGGCCTTATCACAAGAGCAGGGTCTTCTGTCACCCATGTACTAAAGGGAGCAATAGGGATCATTGGAAAAGATATGAGATCTGTGCACGTCCATGCATAAAGCCTGGTGCTTAAAGTCAACCAATCAGCCTCCACTGTAGCACTCTCCCTAGAGAGTATGCCCGTCACGCAGGGGCCACCACTTCCACTCCAGAGTCCTGGAGAACTTACGCAGACAGAGCATTATCAACCACTGTGTAATTCTCCTCAGTTGCTGGTTCCTGACGCCTACGGGCCAGTGAAATTAAGTAGCTGCGCGCTATGTCTGCCTCCCGACGGTTGTGGAAATACACTGTTATAGAGCTGAGAAAAGGTATGGTTAAGGAAATAACTGGGAATGAGTTTCTCCACGTCATTTGCTTCACACCACCTACCATACTTATCACAGAATCTCCTACCAAGCTCAGAGCACCCTGCCACAATTCAGCTATTCCTGTACCCCAATCTCAACAGCCTTCTGATGTAAAACCCATGGAAAAATACCAGGAGCCAAAAACAGCCCCAGATGCAGACAGCCTTGTGACCCCCAGATGCAGACAGCCTTGTGACCCCCAGATGCAGACAGGCATGACCACAAACTCCGCCTAATGTACTATAGATAACCCTGTCAGGATGCTTCCGAGAAAAAAAAAAAAAAAGAGGATCCCCACCGACTCCAAGTCTATTAATAAGTAACCAGTAACCAGTGCTGGGACTGAAATCATGCTTCTGCTTCTGTAAACCTGCTTCTGCTCTCCCTAACTCTATAAAAAGAGACCCTTCCCCTTGCCCGGCGCACTCAGCCTCTCGAAGGACTGGAGTGCCCGCAGGCGCCTGTGTAAACAATAAAGCTGCCTCTTGCCTTTGCATCCAGTGGCTCGGTCTTGGTTCTTGGGCGCGGGTCTCCCACCACGGAAGATTCCCCCTCCCCCGGGAATCTTACAGCTGGGGGCTCGTCCGGGATTGGGGACCCCCGCCCAACCCAATTACTGCCCACCGGGAGGTAAGCATTTAATTTGGTGCACCATTCTGTCTGTCTACGTCTAGTTCCGTTTTTTGCGCTGCGTTAGAAAATCGGCTCGGATCCGTGTCGTTCTGTATCTGGGCGGCTTGAGAAGGAGCTGACGGGCTCGGACTTCTCCCCCGCCACCCTGGAGGACGCTTCAGGGAATTTGGGAGCCCGATTTTTCGGAGCTCAACAAGTATCCGAGGGATACGTTAGTCTGTTGGGTGGACAAATGGTCTCCCCGTCTGAATCTGCATTTTCAGTCTGTTACTGAAGCCGCGCTGCGCGTCTCTGTGCCGGCTGTCTCTCTGTTGTCTTAGTCCTTGGTGTTTGTTTAGTGTTGTCTCTTGACAAAATGGGTCAAAAAAAAAAAAATGGTGACCCCCCCCTGAGTTTAACCCTAGATCATTGGAAAGACGTTCGAAATATTGCTTCCAACCAGTCAGTAGATGTCAAAAAGAAAAAATGGCAAACTTTCTGTTCCATGGAATGGCCCACCTTTAATGTGGGCTGGCCAAGGGATGGGACCTTTAACCTCTCTACTATTTTACAGGTGAAAGCAAAGGTGTTCGATCACGGTCCACATGGACAACCAGACCAAGTCCCCTATATAGTCACCTGGGAGTGTCTAGCAGTTGGCCCACCGCTATGGGTCGCCCCTTTTATCCCCCCCCCCAACCTGCCCCGCCACTGCCTCTCCCTGCCCCTACTTCCTCCTCTTGTTGTCCGGTTGATACCAAGAAGCAGCCCCTGAAACCGGTACTTCCCCCGGACCTCAATACCCCCCCCCTTATAGATCTCCTCTCGGAAGGACCCCCTACCTATGGATCCCAAACCCAGGCACCAGCCGCGCCGCCGCGCCCCCCCCCCCTTGCACTCCCTTCCCCAGTGGCTGGACACCTACGGAGCCACCGAGAGCAGCCACCACAGGGGGAGACTTCACAAGCCTTTCCCTTGAGGCTCTTCTCAGGACATAAGAAAAGCAGAGTCTTTCTGGAAGCCAGAAAGAATGTTCCAGGCGATAACGGGAGACCCACCCAGATACTAGATGAGATTGATGATGCTTTTCCTTTGACCCGCCCCGACTGGGACCACACCTCAGCAGACGGTAGGGGACACCTACGCCTTTATCGCCAGTTGCTCATAGCGGGCCTCCGTGGTGCTGGGCGCCACCCTACTAATTTGGCCAAGGTAAAGCAAGTAATACAAAAACCAGATAAATCCCCTGCTGCCTTTCTAGAGAGAATTAAGGAAGCAGAGAGGATTTTTAATAAACGAGAGACAGCAGAAAAGAGAGAGGACCACCTACACAGGGAGGCAGAGAATAGAGAAGACAAGCATAAAAAAAAAAAACAAAAACAAAAGAAAAATGCTAGGAAACACACGAGAAGCAGAGAATTGAGCCGCCTCTTGGCCACTGTAGTACAGAACAATGATAGGACTCATAGGTTGGGAGACCAAAGGAGACCCAGACCCAGAGTGGACCGGGGACTATCGTCCTGTCCAGGACCTTAGGGAAGTTAACAAAAGGGTGGAAGATATCCACCCCACTGTGCCTAATCCTTATAACCTGCTGAGTTCTTTACCTCCCTCTCATCAGTGGTATTCAATCTTGGATTTAAAGGATGCTTTTTTCTGCCTGAGACTGGCTTCCCAGAGTCAGCCACTGTTTGCATTCGAATGGAAGGACCCTGACTGTGGAATCTCAGGGCAATTAACATGGACAAGACTTCCCCAGGGATTTAAAAACAGTCCCACCCTCTTTGATGAAGCCTTACACCGGGACCTGGCTGACTTTCGAGTCCAGCACCCATCTTTAATTCTGCTCCAATATGTGGATGACCTCCTGCTTGCGGCCTCCTCATATCAGGACTGTCATACAGGTACCGGGGCCCTGCTTGAGACTCTGGGACGCTTGGGCTATAGAGCTTCTGCTAAGAAGGCCCAAATCTGTCAACAAGAGGTCACCTACTTGGGATATAAATTAAGAAATGGCCAACGCTGGTTAACACCGGCCCGCATAGACACTGTAGCTCGCATTCCTGTCCCCCAGAACCATAGACAACTCAGAGAGTTCTTGGGGACCGCTGGGTTCTGTCGCCTATGGATACCAGGGTTTGCTGAAATGGCAGCCCCTCTTTACCCCTTGACTAAACAAGGAACCCCCTTCAATTGGACTAAGCCACAGCAAGAGGCTTTTGACAAAATTAAACACTCTCTCCTCTCTCCTCCGGCTTTGGGCTTGCCTGACATCACCAAGCCCTTCGAGCTATTCATAGATAAAAGACAGGGGTTTGCGAAGGGAGTGCTAACTCAGCAGCTTGGACCATGGAGGCGCCCGGTTGCATATCTCTCAAAAAAGTTAGATCCAGTGGCCTCAGGCTGGCCACCATGTCTAAAAATAATCGCTGCAGTTGCAGTCTTGACCAAGGATGCAAGTAAACTAACCCTGGGGCAACCTCTGACTGTGCTAACGCCACATGCCATTGAGTCTATCGTGAGACAGCCCCCAGATCGCCAATCCTTGCTTCTCGACAAAGACCGTGTGCAATTTGGTCCGGTAGTGGCCCTAAACCCGGCCACCCTGTTGCCCCTCCCTGAGGGGCCAGAGACCCATAGCTGCCAGCAGATTCTTGCAGAGGTACACGGAACCAGAAAGGATCTCACTGACCAGCCGCTGCAGGATGCAGATTTCACCTGGTACACGGACGGTAGCAGCTTCCTACTGAATGGTGAGAGGCGAGCCGGGGCCGCAGTGACCACCAGAGACCAGGTAGTCTAGGCTAGCGCCCTGCCCGGAGGGACCTCGGCACAAAAAGCGGAACTCATTGCCTTGACTCAAGCCCTCCAGCAGGCTAAAGGTAAAAAACTCAATGTGTACACTGATAGCCGGTATGCATTCGCCACCGCCCACATACATGGGGAAATTTACAAAAGAAGGGGCCTGCTGACTTCAGAGGGAAATCAAAAATAAGACTGAGATATTGGCCCTCCTCAAGGCTCTGTACCTACCCCAGAAGCTCAGCATTATACACTGTCCAGGTCATCAGAAAGGAAACAGCCTCGAGGCCATAGGGAACAGGTTCGCTGATAAAGCCACCCGTGAGGCAGCTCTGGGACCCCAACTCTTGATTCTGATGGCCACTGAGGAGGGGACTCCTAAAGCAGCATCTCCAACTCCGGGATGGGAATACACGAATGAGGACTTGGACTTGATTCAGAAACTGGGGGCATCATATGATGCTGCCCACGGCAAATGGACTTACCTAGAAAAGACTATTGTACCTCAAAAGATTACAGCCCTCCTCATTAAGCAACTTCACAGGCTAACCCACATGAGTGCTCAAAAGATGAATACTCTACTAGAACAAAAGGAAACAGGACATCTTTTTCTAAACAAAGGTTCAATCCTAAAAGAAGTTGCAAACACTTGCAAAGTGTGTGCTCAGGTAAATGCTGGATGAGCCCAGATGGCCCTTGGGTCTCGCCTGAGGGGACACCAACCCGGGGCTTGTTGGGAGCTCGACTTCACTGAGGTAAAACCGGGTATGTATGGTTACAAATATCTCCTAGTTTTTGTAGACACTTTTTCAGGATGGGTAGAAGCATTTCCCACCAAGCATGAAACCGCCAGAGTGGTAACCAAGAAATTGCTAGATGATATCTTTCCTCAGTATGGAATGCCACAGGCACTCGGGTCAGACAATGGGCCTGCCTTTGTCTCCCAGGTAAGTCAGTCAGTGGCCAAGACACTGGGGATCAATTGGAAGTTACATTGTGCATACAGACCCCAGAGTTCAGGTCAGGTAGAAAGGATAAATAAAACAATTAAAGAGGCTTTATCTAAATTAACGCTTGCAACTGGCTCAAAGGATTGGGTACAACTCCTACCCCTGACCCTTTACAAGGCCCAAAACACCCCAGGCCCTCATGGCCTAACCCCCTTTGAAATCCTCTATGGCAGTCCCCCGCCAGCTGTCACTTTCATGCTTACAGAAATTTCTAATTTTACTGATACCCCCACCCTACAGGCTCACTTGAACGCCCTACAGTTGGTACACCAGGAAGTTTGGAAACCTCTAGCAGCTGCCTATAAAGAGGCAACTAATAAACCGCTAATCCCCCATTCATTCCAGATAGGGGACTCAGTTTGGGTCCGTCGACATCAGACCAAGAATCTGAAACCTCGCTGGAAAGGACCTTACACCATGCTCCTGACAACTCCCACGGCCTGAAAAGTAGACGGAATCGCCACTTGGATCCACGCCTCCCACGTCAAGGCTGCCCTGACAGAGTACCCAGACAGCACACCACCAAACCTCGCACCATGGAAAGCACATCGCACTCCAAATCCCCTAAAGATAAGACTCTCTCGATCTTAACATACCTCTTCTTAACTTTCAGTTTTGTGAGTAACGTCTCTGCTAGTCCTCACCTTCCCTTATCTTTGACTTGGCTAGTCATTTCTGAGATAGGACAAATTATTTGGTCTAATACCTCCCCTGCCCCGTTATGGACATGGTGGCTCCCCTTAACCCCCAATCTGTGCGCCTTGACTGCCCATAGAAAACCTTTTAAAGAGACTTTAAAAAAGACTCACCGGAAGAGACACAACCCTCCTGTTAGCCCAGGATGTTACTCCAAACCTGCCAGACAGTTGTTAAACTCCACTCTATATGTTTGCCCCCAACATGCCCAGGCATCAAACTGTGGAACTAGAGTGGACTATTATTGTAAAAACTGGGGATGTAAAACCACTGGAAATGTATACTGGCAACCCAAATCCTCCTGGGATTTTATTACTGTAACTCGCCTAAATCAGGGTAACAAGATGCTTCTAAACATTACTTTCACTTCTCCCGGCAAGGCAGATAGGACATGGCTCAAAGGCCATACTTGGGGGGTCCGTCTTTACATAGATGGGCCAGACCCAGGTTTCCTCCTTACTATTAAGCTCCAATTATCGACTGACATAAGTCCAATAGGCCCCAACCCAGTTCTACCAGATCAAAAGCCTATCCCCCGACTCCCACTTTCCTTGGCCCCGCCTTCTAAACCTACCAATGTTATAATTCCCCCTCCTAAAAGACCAACCACTCATCTCTATAAACCCCAGGGAACAGGTAATCGACTCTTTAGTCTAATACAGGGGGCTTATCTCTCCCTAAATGCCTCTGACAGTAACTATACCCAAGACTGCTGGCTCTGTTTAACTGCTGACCCTCCTTACTATGAAGGCATAGCCTTACCAGGAAACTTTACCAACTCCACTAACATTCCTACTCGATGTCTTGCTGTTGCGTCTCATAAATTAACTCTTGCAGAAGTAACTGGCCAGGGCTCCTGTATTGGGACCATACCCACTACTCTTCAACATTTATGTAACAAAACCACTCCTGTGTCCCCTGGAGCTTACTACTTAGAATCTCCAAATGGAACCTATTGGGCCTGTAATACAGGACTGACTCCTTGCGTTTCTGCTACTGTCCTTAATTCTACTGCTGATTACTGTGTCCTAGTCCAGTTATGGCCACGCACTACCTACCATAGATCAGAATTCATTCTTCAGGTATTTGAAAACAGATCTAGGCGGGAGCCCATAACCCTTACCATCGCCCTCCTTTTGGGAGCAGGAGGAATCTTAGCGGGGATAGGAACTGGAACAACTGCCCTGGTACACTCTGAGCAGACCCGAGCCCTACAAGAAGCGATAACCACAGACTTACAGGCCATAGAAAAATCTATTTCTGCTCTAGAAACTTCCCTTACTTCCCTTTCAGAGGTAGTATTGCAAAATAGAAGAGGCCTAGACATGTTGTTTCTAAAAGAAGGAGGCCTCTGTGCTGCCCTTAAGGAAGAATGCTGTTTTTATGCTGACCATACGGGCATAGTCCGGGAATCTATGGAAATGCTCAGGGAGAGACTAGCCCAGAGGCAGAGATTGCTAGAGTCACGACAGGGCTGGTTCGAAAGTTGGTTTCATAAATCCCCCTGGTTCACCACCCTCTTATCCACTCTCCTGGGTCCTTTGCTCATTCTTGTGCTCCTATTAACCTTTGGTCCATGTATTCTCAATAGGCTGGTACAGTTTATACGGGACAAGCTCTCAGTTATCCAGGCGTTCGTCCTCACTAGTCAGTATCAGCCATCAAGCCAAAATGACATAAGATTATAAGTAAAAGATTTTACTCAGTTCCAAGAGAAATGGGGGAATGTAAAACCCATGGAAAAATACCAGGAGCCAAAAACAGCCCCAGATGCAGACAGCCTTGTGACCCCCAGATGCAGACAGCCTTGTGACCCCCAGATGCAGACAGGCATGACCACAAACTCCGCCTAATGTACTATAGATAACCCTGTCAGGATGCTTCCGAGAAAAAAAAAAAAAAAAGAGGATCCCCACCGACTCCAAGTCTATTAATAAGTAACCAGTAACCAGTGCTGGGACTGAAATCATGCTTCTGCTTCTGTAAACCTGCTTCTGCTCTCCCTAACTCTATAAAAAGAGACCCTTCCCCTTGCCCGGCGCACTCAGCCTCTCGAAGGACTGGAGTGCCCGCAGGCGCCTGTGTAAACAATAAAGCTGCCTCTTGCCTTTGCATCCAGTGGCTCGGTCTTGGTTCTTGGGCGCGGGTCTCCCACCACGGAAGATTCCCCCTCCCCCGGGAATCTTACACTGAGGCACTGGGGAGTCCCAACTGTGCCAGTAAACTCACACAGGTGGTCATGCCCTGGCCACGTGGCTCTTCGAAGCCCCTCACTTTTGCCCTCAGCTCTAAAATCGCCCCCAGCCCCTCACCAACGTTCTAGTCCCTCTGCGCCCTCTACTCCCCTACATGGGCTAAGGGGCTCCACAGAAAGGATACTACTCCATGGGAAGACTTCCAGCAGCTTCCGCCCCGGGTGCAGGGACAGGCGGAGCCTGCCCAGCGTGGGCAGCAGCTGCTGCAGGCCCGCTTCCCAGCCCTTGCTGGTCAGGTCGCCCCTCGTCGGGGTTGCCCGCAGCTGCCGCCATACCCGGACCCTGAGGGCCAAGCGGCTCACGGGCGCCTTCACCGCGGCCTTCACCCGCTGAAGAAGGGCCGGAGCCGCGCGTTCTTCCGCAGCTCGGGGACCACTCTGCCCACTCGGCTCTCCTTCCCCTTCCCCTTCCCCTCCTCCTCCTCCCGCGGCACCGCCTGGGCCACCTCGGGGCTCCTGCATGGCTGCTGCGGCCTTCCTCACGGAGCCTCGCTGAAGAACCGGCTCCCGCCGCGTCCGTTGAGGGAATGGGGCCGCGCTTCCGGCCACGCCCCTTTCCCCAACGTGCGTGGCACGTGAGCACAATGGCCCCCGAGAAACAGGAGCTCGGGAGCCTGGTTCCTGCCACCCGCGGGGACACCTCGGATGCCCACCCCGGCACGCATCCCGCGCACAGTCCGCCCCAGTGTCATTAGGGCAAGTTCACACTGTCAAGGTGGCTTCCCTACAACCCCACCTAGTGAAGGCCGGTGAGTTTTCTGAGCCATGGTAACCCAGGTCTTCGCCACCGTCAGACCTGCACATTTGCCCACTGGCCCCTAGTCTCAAGACCGTCACACAGTGTCCTGTGCACTCAGCCCAACTTTAACGTGTCCCAAACCATTTACTAATTTTAACACTGACCAAAACTCCAAAGTCTCAGGCACAGTTAAGACGGGCTCGTAATGGTGAGCCATATAAAATCTTTATAAAAAGGTACAGCTGCTTGTGACGGCAGGCGCCAGTAATCCCAGTACTTGCTTGTGAAGCCTACGGACGCAGGTGTGATTCTCAAGGTGGCACATGCATCTGGAAGTCCTTTCAGTGGCTAGGGACCCTGGCATGCCCGTTCTCCGTCTGCCTCTCTTCTCTCTGTTTCTCTCTCCCCTCTCTTCCTCTCTCGCTTCATTTCCCTCTGTCTCTAGTATATGAAGAAATATAAATCTTTCTTTGAAAGGCTGTACTAATAAAATTCCAAGGAACCTAATTTAATGACTTTTTAAAAGGGAAACATATTTAAAAGAGAGAAATAAATAAAAAGGCACTATTAATACTGGAAAGAACAGAATGTAGAACCAAATTTAAATGACTACTGACAGTTTTATTATCAGCCATGGGTATAAAAATGAAGTCCATTTTCTGTGCCTCTATCCATAAAGGGATAGGAGAAAATTGTTAGCATTGATAATAAGAAAAATGAATTTTAAAAGGATTCGTAAAAAGACATTATTTTTAAAAAGAGTAGTATATTTGTAAAAAGTCCACAAGAACTTATAAATATACAAAATGGCTAATTAAAATATGAACGATGACCTCATCAACAGATTTGACATAAAGACCACATGCTAGATATCAGGTACCAGCAGTTAAACTCTAATGTAAATAGACACAAAAGATGGCCTCTAAATAATAGTAAGAATTGTAAATGGTGAAGTAAAAAGTTCAGGAATATATCTAACTGCACTCTCAGAAAAATAAGTGAGAGTTTCCACTAAAGAAAATTCTAAAACAACTCATGTCTAGAATAAGTAAATTTATTTTTTTAATTGGGTTTTAATTTTCTGTTATATTGTTTGTATTTTTGTTGTTTTTTTTATTCATTTTGTTATGCATGATATAGGAAGTAAAAGAGCAAATAGACAGGGAGAGAATGTATGGAAATGCCAGGGTCTATAGCCACCGCAAATAAGTTTGAGATGCATGTGCTGCCCGCCTTGTGCATCTCATTTATGTGGGCACTGGAGAATTGAACCTGGGTCCCTAGGATGTGCAGGCAAAAGATTTTATGCTAAGCCATCTCTCCAGCTTTAGTATAAGTAATATTAATTTTTAAATATTCATTTAATTGCAAGCAGAGAGGGAGACAGTGAGAAGAGAGACAAAGAGAAATTGGGGATGTGAGGGCCTCCAGCCACTATAAACAAAACCCATATGCATGCACCATTTTTTTGCTTCTGGCTTTACATGGGTACTGGGGAATCCAACCTAGGTTATTGGGCTTTGTATACACGTGCCTTAACTGCTGAAGCATCTCTCCTGCCTGTGAAATATTTTTATTTTTTATTTATTTATTTATTTGAGAGGGACAGAGTGAGAAAGAGAGGGCGGCGGGGGAAAGAGAGGCAGAGAATGTCGCCAGGGCCTCCAGCCACTGCAAACTCACTCCAGTAATGTGTGCCCCCTTGAGCATCCGCTATCATGGTTCCTGGGGAATCAAGTCTCCAACCGGAGTCCTTAGATTTCATAGGCAAGCGCTGAACAGCTAAGCAATGTCGTCAGCGCCAGCCCATTAGATTTTTATGTTGATAACAAAAGAAATAAAAATCAAAAAGCATGATAAAATTAAGTGTGCAAAAATAATGATGTGGGGTACAGCAAAATAGAGCTAAAACTTGATACAACATATAAGCAGTGGTGGCTTAAAACTTAAGTATTCTACTTTGGAAGAATTAGATTATCTTCAAATTACACACTCATATTTATTTTGGAAAATATTTCCAAAGATATTTAGCACTGAAACTTAATATCTAAATACATGAATCTGGAATTTTGAGAGGAAAAATAACAGAATTATTTTAACGTTAATATAAAGTGAGATGTGCAAAGAAATTAGCAGTCCATAGAAAATGGGTTACAAAATCCAGGAGTGGTGGCACTCCTAGCACTCAGGAGGCTGGTAGGAGATCACCGTGAGTGTGAGGCCACATGAGACTACATAGTAAATTCCAGGTCACCCTGGACTAGAGTGAGACTTCATAAAAAAGGGGGGGTGGTGGTAACCATAAATCCCATAATAAGTTTCTGGAAATTGCCGAAGCATCACAGTAATTACAAATATATCTGTGCTAAAACTTCTAATTAACAGGAAAAATTGCTAGACTTTGTTTTAAAACACAAATTTGTATTATGGAAATTGCATATGGTAATTTAAAATGTGATACATCTAAAATTTAAATATAAGAATGAAAAATTATATCATCTTAACCAAGTTTAGATAAGCATATAAAGTAAAAATTTTTAAAAAATAAAAGGTCTCAATGCATATTGTGTTGTAAAACCTCTAATCCAAGAATTTGGGAGTCAAAAGCAGGAGGATCACTGTGAGTTAAGAGGCCAGTCTTGGACTACAGCGTAGGTTCCATTTCAGCCTAGCTAGAGTGCCACCCTACATCAAAAAAATCTAAAAAAGGAGCCAGGCATGGTGGTATAGGCCCTTTAATCCCAGCACTTGGCGGGCAGAAATTAGAGGATCACCGTGATTTCAAGGCCACTCAGAGATTATATAGTGAATTCTAGGTCTGCCTCATCTACAAGGAGACCCTACCTTTAAAAAAAAAAAAAAAAAATTAAAAAGGGCTATAGGGATGGCTTAGCTATTAAGGTTTTTGCCTGCAAAGCCAAAAGACCCTGGTTTGATTCCTCAGGACCCCAGTTAGCCAAATGCACAAGAGGCACATGTGTGGAGTTCATTTGCAATGGCTGAAGGCCCTAACAAGCATAGTCCCCCATGAGCCCGGCTCCTGCTCCCTCCCTCCATGCCTCCTTCCCCCCGCCCTCTTTCTGTCTTTCTCTTTCCCTTTCAAATAAATAAACAAAAATTTTAAACTCCAAGAAAGAAATATTTTAACAAAT
This sequence comes from Jaculus jaculus, assembly GCF_020740685.1. Taxonomy (NCBI): domain Eukaryota; kingdom Metazoa; phylum Chordata; class Mammalia; order Rodentia; family Dipodidae; genus Jaculus; species Jaculus jaculus. The sequence continues at coordinate 201,404 of NC_059126.1, forward strand.
GATTCTAACTCTTTGCCATCTATGTATCTGAGAGGGTATGATTGTGTAGAATCTTTTTTTCAATATGAAAACATGTCAAAAAATTAAACAGTAGATAAAACAAAGCTTCCAGTAAGTAAGTGGGCAAACTAATTGGACAGATAGGTTCTCAAATACTGAAATACATATGGCCAATAAGAGCTGGGTGTGGAGGCACATGATTTTAATCCCAGCCCTCGGTGGCAGAGGTAGAAGGAAAACTGTGAGTTCCACATCATGCCCACACACACCAGAGCAATTTCCTCCTTCTGAGTGCAAGAGAATCAGACCTATTTAGTTGAGTCCTTCCAGAGAGGATTTTGAGGTAAGAAACAGAAGCCTGAAAAGCTCAGTTTGGGCTACAGTATCCTTCTGACCTGAGGTGAGCAAATATTCCTTGTAGGAATTGCTTATAGGAGCCACACAGAAAACATCATCTATTTAGCTGTCTCCAACCAACAGCTGGCAAGAAAATGAGATCCAGAGCTCTATAACTATAAATAGACTAATTCTGGGGAAAAAATTAAACACACTGAAGTGAAAAGTGTATCTAATTGCTCAAATGAAAATCATAGCCCTGAGCAGAAGCTTTATCTAACCTATACTCAACCTGAACACAATTAGGAGGCATCACTTAAACTGCTAAGATTATGGTTTTCTGTCACACAGCATTAAGGAAGGAATGTTATCTTAATGTTATAGGCAAACATAAGATCAGAGAAACACCAAAATGAAAATTTCTTCATAAAAACACTTATATGTGAGAGCAGGGAGCTAGGGACCTGGCTCAGCCGGTAAGAGCATTTGCTCTGCAAGTGGAAGCACCCCAGAGGGGGTCTGATGGGGCCAGGGCTGATTCTCTAGGACCCACATGAAGAGCTGGTAAAGCGCCAGGTGTGGCCAGGCATGCCTGCAACCTGAGGACTGTGGGAGCAGGGGTCAGAGAAATGCCACAGCTGACTGGTCAGCCAGTCTGAGGGAAAACCGCTGTTCCAGGCTCAGAAACTCAGTCTCAAGGAAGCCTGTGGCTGAAAGATACAGAAAGTGTCCTCTGCTTCCCACATGCACATACATAGGGCACATGTATCTGCACACATCCCCCACACACGTCTTCAGCATACACACACACGTCTACAACATACACATACTACACACATACCACACCATACACACACTACACTATACACACACCACACCCCTACCTACTCACAAACTTTTAAATATTTCTATTCATTGATTTATGTATTAATTTATTTATTTATTTGATAAACAGACACAGACAGAAAGAGGCAGATAGAAAGAAAATGGGCACATCAGGACCTAGAGCCACTACAAGCCAACTCAAGACACAGGCGCCTCCTTGTGCTTATGTGGGTCCTGAGGAATCGAGCCTCCAACTGAGGTCCTCAGCCTTTACTGGCAAGCCTTTCAGCACTAACCATCTCTCCAGCCCTCCACACACATGATTTTTAAAGACACTAATTAACTAGTAAAGCATTTGGCATGAAGCCTAGGCTGGTGCTGACTGTCAGGTATAGTCACAGCAGGCAAGTCAAACTATTTTGTGGCTGGTTATCAAGGAAGTGACAAACATTGTTTATAATAATAACAGAGTAATAAAAAAAAAAGAAAAGGGTCAGGAGGGATGGCATAGTGCTTAAGGCACTTGCCTGCAAAACCTCAAGACCCTGGTTTGATTCCTGGCAACCCAGGTAATCCAGATGTAGTTTGTGGTGCGTGTGTCTGTAGTTCCTTTGCAGTAGCTAGAGGACCTGATGTGCCCATTCTCTCTGTCTCTCTCTTCCACTCCCTCCTCTTCCCTCCCCCACCCTCATAAATAAACTCATACTAAAGAAATAAATAAAAATACTTTTAAAAAATAAAGGGAATAAAAAATTTGTTAAGGCCCACTATGTGCCAGCCAATATATGTGGATGTTCTTTCATTTAATCCTCACAATAACTGTGATATAGGATGTTTAGCTCCACTTTTACTCACTAAGAAAACTGTGCTGAGAGTTAAAATAACTGTCCATAGTCTCACAATTTCAACATGGCAGAGCAAGGATTGCCAAGGAAATCTTTCCCCAAACTCAGAGGTCCTTCTAGACTATAGTCAGGCTTACTGATTAATTGAAAGTGCCTAGAAAGCAAATGCCATTCAGGAAAGGTGAATACAAAGAGAGGAAGTGGGAAAAATCCTCTCTTCTACTCTAGGGAGTAGGAGAACACAATGTAATTTACACTTGGAATAGAAGTAACTTAAGGAAACCTGTCACAGGAATGTGTACCACAATGAATTTTGTATTTGTAAAAAAAACTATTACCTTGATTTAAAAATCAGTTTGCTCTTTACTTCCTTTCTTCTTAATGTTGGATGTTTGTCAAATCACATGATTAACCACACCAGAGCAAATAGAACTAGCAATTCAAAATATTAACTGTAGAACTTGTAGGTATCCTTACATACCATTCTGCTCTACAATAAACTATATAAATTTCAAGCCTTGTCTGTTTCTTGTCATTTTTTTCTTGAAACCTTTACAAATATTTGAGCAAATAAGTTCCATATTCCCATCAAAATATCTTTGATATTACTAATTTTCCAAATTAAAATCCAAAATAAGCAAGAGAGAGTAATTAATACAAAGGCATATCTTATGTATTAAAAAACATAAAAATAACATAGAAACTAATGAAACAAGTGCTGATGAGATCAATAAAATTCTTCATCTCAGGGACTCATTACAAAAAGGGAATAAAGTAAGAAGACAAACACCCCACTCACAAAATGGGGCAAAGAGATGAACAGGCAGTTCACAGAGGAAGAGATACAAATGGCAAACACACACTTAAGAAAATGTTCATCATCCCTAATCATCAGAGAAATGCAAAGTAAAACAAATAAGAGATTCCACCTTACCCAAATAAGGATAGCAAACATCAAAAAATCAAACGAAAATAAATGCTGGTGAGGATGTGGAAAAGCAGGAACACTCATCCACTGTTGGTGGGAATGTAGGATGGTACAACCACTTTGGAAAGCAATATAGCGACTCCTGAAAAAGCTGACTATAGAGATACCAACAGACCCAGTTATTCCCTTACTGGGTATCTACCCTAAAGCCTTCAAACCACAGGCCAGAGAAATTTGCTCAACCATGTTTGTGGCGGCTCAATTCGTAATAGCTAAGAGCTGGAATCAATCCAGATGTCCATCACTAGGAGCATGGATAACTAAGATGTGGTGTATCTACACAATGGAATTTTATACAGCAGTAAGAATAAATGACAGAAAGAAATTTGAGGGAAAATGGTTGAACCTGGAACAGATCACTCTCAGTGAACTTATTCAATCACAGAAAAATAATCACCACATAGTCTCACTCATCTACAACACCTAACCTGAATCTACCCAAGATACCTTACATACCCAGAAAGCATCTCTGGGACTAGACACTAGGAGAGATGGGGAGGGAGGGAGGGAATTGAAGGGATGGGGAACAGTAATCTAGACCCAAATGGCAATGGTACCATAAAATTCTACTTCCTATAAGGCAGACCAAATGACTGAACTTTCACCAGGTCCAAACGGGAAACACCTGAACCACAAGACACTGGAGAGGGTAGGATCAAGGCTAACATTAATCTTCCACATGTTCCCTCCCTCCGTCTCCCTTTCCCTGCCTCTCTCTTCTCTCGAACTCTTGTGTATTAGTTATCGTTTTCCTCATTTTCTTAGTGGACACTGACCTGTAACTGCCAATATCAGCATGGGGCTATCATCCACAATGAGCTTTTGATCACAGAGACTTACAAGGTTTCCTAAAAGACAGACAGATTTCTGTCAGAGTACTTGACCCACCAAAGGTTAGTGGTAATACCATACTACTGAAGACACCATATGCAGTTGACATGTAAAATGGAATGGCATGGCTGGAAGCTAGAAGAGAGTCTATCCCCAGATAGTCAGTGCGTCTAATGCCAGAAGATGCTACATGGGCGACTGGGAGAAAATGACCAATATCTGTCCAAGCAACTCATGGTCTAACCTACTTAGCAGCAAATAACCTGTTGTGATGCCCACACAAGTGCAATAGTGGCACACAGCCATGGTGGGGAACCAACTGCTCTTGATTTGGCTAACTGATCCCCTCAGTGGTATGGGGCCCATAGTTTGAGCTGGGAAACAAGTCAGAACCATATCCAAACATTAGCCCACTCTCCATATTAAGCTACCATCAATCATGGGCTGCAAGAAGGTCTATACCTATTAAATTCTCTATTAAAAAAAGTAAGGGTAATCTCATTTGTCTTGGTGCTAATTTACTCTCCGTTGGAGAATCTGCTTCTTTTCCAGATAGATGTAGATCCTAAGGAGACAGCCACCCCTTCATACCTCAAAAGGGCCCCAGCTGAAACTAAGAAAAATTGGTGAAACAAGCAAGGGTGCTGTGCTGTTTTCCTGGTGAAACGGGTACCAGCATAAGGGGGAAGGAGACCAACACAGAGAAAAATCAACTCCTACCAAATCAGAGAGCCAGAGTCTCAGAGGCCCCCAACACCACATCACTGAAGCAGACCTTAAATGAACCCAACATGGCTCAGGGAAATTTTGTGGAAGAGGGAGCAGAAAGAATGTCAGAGCCACATGTTGGGTCATGATATGCAGAGACATTTATCTTAACTGTGGACTAACTCCACAATGCATGACCCATATACCTCAACAATGAGGGGCCAAGGGAAGGGGATAGGTCATGGATGAGCCTAACAATGGAACCAAACTGACTGCATTTGCTGAATACAAAACTAATTAATAAAAAAATAAGTAAATAAAAAAAGAATGTGTAGATAGCTCAGTACTTCAAAGGGCTTGCTTAAAAATATTTCCAGCCAGAGTTTTTCAATTCCTGAGCACCCACATACATCCAGGCACAAAAGTGCTACATTTGTCTGGAGTACACTTGCAATGCAGGAGGGCCTGAAACATATGCACACAATAAATAAATAATTAATACAAAAATATATTTGAACATGAGGTAAGAAGGGAGGAAAAGAACAAAAATGTAAAAGGAGCACAGTGAAAATAAACAATAAGATGGAAGACTTCTCTTCAGTTGTATACAATTTACAGGCAGCAGTATCATGGTAGATAAAAATCAGTGAAACACAAGATCTTTCAGTTATCTCTAAGATACAAGTTTCAAATATAAAGGCAAGTTAGAGTAAATTAAGTTAAATATTTCTGCTGTGGGTACAGTAAAAGGCTGGAGGATCTGCTAATACCAAATCACTAGACTTGTTGAAAAATAGTATCAGTTGAGCAATGGAGGATTCTTATATTGGTAAAAATGTCAGTTTATCAAAATGAAACCAAAACATCAGGTGTTACACATTTATAAGTGACCTCCAAAATCCTATGTCATCAAAATATAGAATTAAGTGACAAACAGATAATTGTTGAAGATTAAAATACCTCTCAAGTTTATGCAACCAGTCACCACAAATTGGAAGGTAGAAGAAGTGAAATACTTCTTTTCAAGGGTATGTGGGAAATTCAGTGACATATGAAAAATAATGGGGATGGGGAGGTTGGAGAGAGAATGAACAAGATCCCACAAATACTTTAAAGTTATTTTAACTCTTATACCTAGTATATTCAGTACCTTAGATGAAAAGGACAACTTTAAAGAAATATTCTTTTTACTTATTTTATTTCAGGGAGATAATATGTGCACCAGAGCCTGCAGCCACTACAAACGAACTCCAGAACCATGCGCCACCTTGTACATCTGGATTATGTAGCTCCTGGGGAATCAAGTGTGGGTCCATAGACTTTGTAGGCAAGCACCTTAATTGCTAAGCCATCTATCCAGCCTCCCCCCCATCAAAGGCCTTTTTAAAAAATATTGTTTTGGGGGGGTTCGAGTTAAGGTGTCACTCTAGCACAGGCTTACCTGGAACTCACAGTCTCAGGATGGTCTTGAACATGTGGCGATCCTCCTAACTCTGCCTCCCAAGTGCTGGGATTAAAGCCATGCATTACCATGCCTGGCTAAGGACAAAATTTTGATAAAAAATATAAAATTTAAATGAAATAGCAGATTAGAATAGCTTTATGTATTAAAGAATTTGAAGTTGCTTTTAAATGTCTTTCCAAAGACAAAGATATCTGCTTAGGTGGACTTGCTAGTACGTTCCTTCCAGTGTTTGAAAAAGTGACTCCAATGTGAAACACCCCTAAAGAGGCTCCAGAGAGAGATCTTGGGCCCCTGACAGCCAATCCATGAAGGTAATTTCTCCTTACAAAGAGTAGTGTAAAAACAGAGGGTAGTGTCTGTACTAACCTTCTGAGCTTTTCTTTGCTTGAATGATGGTAAGGATTGCATTTCTGCTTCCCATTATGTGGTGATGGCACTTTTAACTGAAGTCCAATATTATTTCTCAGAGATGTAGAGCTACAAACAAATGAAAAATTTGCCGTGCATTAAAGCAGAAAATTATTAGGCAATGTCTAACACTATGCATCAATTCAACAATCAAACAAAGCTATTCTAAGTCTTTAGCTTCATATAAAGGGCCAGTAAATATCAGGTCATTTTACCTTCCACATTGGGTAGAGAATCTTTTCTTTCAAATTTCAAAAAAGGTGCTACAATCCTCATAAATTGGATGACAGTGAACAAAATTCAACAATAACTACAGTATACACTATAAAATATTATAGTTAAAATTAGGATTAAAACATTCCGAACTCATTGGTTATAATTACAACTTTCAGGCAGCACAATGACAGCAATCTGACTTGGACATTTTTGTCTTCCTGATCCTGACAAAGCACACTAAAACTGCCACTCTGTTTCCCCTGGCAGTGCAGCATGTAACAAAACATATGACATTCAACAGTTAGACAACCCACTATAAAATAGGTTATGTGATAAATGATTTTTGCCCAACTGTAAGATAATGTAAATGCTCTTACCATGCTAAAGACAATCTTTACTCAACTAGGTAGATATGTGTGTTGGATGCAGCATTTATTTTCACTTTCATCTTATCATTTATTTTATAGTGGCACTGTAAGTCAAGGAGAAAACCTCTATCTTTTCCACATAAGGAAAGTTACATTACAGGAAAAAGAACAGAGGACCTTGACATACCCTATTCTAAATGGATCAGAAAAAGATGGGTTTTTTTCCCCCTTTTACTTGAGATGTTAGTGATATTTTATGGCTCTCCTATTGTTTTTAGAACTTCTTTAGGTTTTGCATTTGTTTTTATTTTTAAAAAATGTGCAAATAACCTATTTTCTTTTTTCCAAAGCACAGTAATTTGAGTTAAAACTTTACTTTTATTTATAGTAGTAACATTCTGAGGAAAGATAAAGGTAGATTCTCAACTATTAGTAGACTGAAAAATACTTTCAACAAAGGAAAGTACCTTCCTTGTTCAAAATAGTAGAGACTGAACTATACAAATTCCACAAGTGACTGACCCAAAATTCTTCCAAACACCAGCACCCACAGCCACTATGTCCATTCCAGGTAGCCCTAGACTCTATTTAAAGCCTCCTGGAAATTAGCTTAAAATGTGGGTGGAATTCACAAAGTTTCTACAACTGTGCAATGCTAGCATGGGAAGGTCTGACCCCTGCCATGTGCTTCTGTGAGGCAGGTGTGAATGACAGTTATTAACATCCCTGAGGAAGAAAGACGTCAACAGTAAAAGATACCCTGTATACCAAGCAGCTTAACTCATTTTTAAAATATATTCCACTTATTTATTTATGAGAGAGAGATGGAAGAGAGGAAAGGGCAGATAGAAGGAAAGAGAAAATGGGTGTGCCATGGCCTCCAGCCTCTGCAAACAAACTCTAAATGCATGTGCTACCTTGTACATCTGGTATCATGTGGGTCCCCAGGAATGGAACGCAGGTTCTTAGGCTTTTCAGGCAGTCACCTTAACCACTGAGCTACCTCTCTAGCACTTAACTTATCTTAAAGGGTGGTTTTAGGTTATCAGCGATGACCTTATGTATCCTAAATGACAACAGGGAGAGTTTTGTGGCAAGTGTATTATAACTAAGGTTGGTCTTATCTATTCAAATACTGGAGGTGTAAAGTTTTTATCTGTGTTTTCTGTTTTTGTGTTTTTAACACTTGACTACCAAGGCTATTATTAAAATTTATTAGTGATAACCCAGCCTATATTAACAAGACAACTGGATCTGCTTCCCTGTTGTCAAGCATAATTCTTTCTAAGGTGCTCTCTGAATACATCTGTGATGAGCATGCATGTCCCAGCTCTGGACTTTGAAACACAGAAAATGCCACATTCATCTTCCACTACAGTCCCGTTCTATTGACACTCACTCTGAACTAGAGCCAGTATACTATCATCAGCAAGTCCTCTATATGTTGCTAATGAAAAGTGCATAGTACATACTGGTAATACAAAAAAAAAAAAAAAAAGTAATCAATCAATAGACCAGTGGAGAAATACCCTGTGTGTTCTCCATGTGGACTCTGCAAGAAAAATCCACATACTTCACACCACCCTGCATTGAAAGTTATGAAACAGTAAGATCAAACACAATAGTTCTAACAAAAGCAGTATTTCATAAATGAAAAACAGCTGATAGGTTTCTTTCAATGAAGCACAAAACTACCTGATTTAGAAAGCATAATTAAAAGACTACATACCATTTGCTCCCGGATATCCTCCTTTCAATCATATTTTAGTAACTTAGTGACAGATGTGCTCAAAATACCTTCCACTGAGTTTATTGATTTCTATTTCTATGTAAGTCTCAGGAGACAGAAAATAGGTATAAGACTTCAATCAGCAGATGCATTGTCCAATATGGCATCAGGGAAAAAAAAAAAAAAAAAAAAAAGAACCTGCAGCTGCTCATCTCTGTAGAAAAGACAAGAGAACTGGAGGAGATGTGGTGATGCTGACCAGCAGAAGGTGCTAGACAACAGGTTACCAGCTGCCAGATTTCCACTGAAGATCAGATACGAACAGATTACAAAAGAGGCCTTTGCCCATGCTTGGCCCCAACCAGGAAAATCTCTGAAACTGCAGGGACCAAGAGACAGGGTGCTTCAAGCTGAGTCATTCTGAATGCAAACTACCAGTATAAAAAGGCAGTTGTACTTAGTTTTATATCATCATAAATAGGAACAGGTACAGAATTAGGAATATTTCAAGAAAAATTTCTTCTCAGCTTTAAAAGAAAAGTTTGACAGTTGTTGACTGGGAACTGTCATGTTTACTAATCAGAGCCAGCCACACTGAGCTCAGCAACAGTGCCTACAGCCCACCCCAAGCTTGGGCCCTGGAAGTCCTCTCCCAGCCAAGTGACTGAGGCCATTAAGGTATTATCACATGGACTGTGCCCAAATGTGCCTGAAGGAGAAGGAAGCTGAAGGTGAGTGACCCTACAGGAGAAACTCAAGGAGGAGGTAGTTAGGTTCCATATCTTCAATGTTGGCAAGCTATGGGGCATGTTCTGTGACAAAACCATGGAGAAAGAACCTTCCCGATGCTCAAGAACACAGAGCTTGGGCTGGAGAGACGGCTTAGCGGTTAAGCGCTTGCCTGTGAAGCCTAAGGAACCCGGTTCAAGGCTCAATTCCCCAGGACCCACGTTAGCCAGATGCGCAAGGGGAACAACACGTCTGGAGTTCGTTTGCAGTGGCTGGAGGCTCTGGTGCACCCATTCTCTCTATCTCTGCCTCTTTCTCTCTGTCTGTCACTCTAAAATAAATAAAATAACAACAAAAAAATTTTAAAAAGAACACAGAGCTGGACTACCTGGACCTCTGGTGTTTCAAGGGACTTGGGTCTCAAGGATGTACCTTACAATTTAGTTCCCAGGGTCACCAGTTTTGTGGACATGCAAATGACCACGAAACAGCTGGTGAGTGAAGGTCTGGTGAAGCTGGCGATTCCAACTCTAGCTCCATACAGACTGAGATAATCTGCAGCCCAGACTGAGAGAATCTGCAGCAAAGCTGACTTAAACCTAAGCCAGCAGCTAAGCAGGCTATGTGGTACCTGGGCCCACAGAAACTGGTCCAGTGCTGCAGGCGTTGTGGCAACTACAGGCAAGTACAAAAAAAAAAAAAAAAAGAAAAAGAAACCTCAGCCCAAATGCTGGCCTACAATTAAAATAGTGCCATTAATAGTTAATGTTGAATGGCTCCAAATTGTGATCCTTTCAAAGACTTCTTTTTGCCTCAGATAATAGGTTCTCTGTGTAAAAGAAATGTTTCCAACTTCAGTAAAGTGTAAGTTACAACTCAAATTACATATATATTGGATATACAACTGAAATTTATGTATACATGCATTATAATAACCACAATGAGAACACTTAAGGTGTGTCTTTTAGGCAAATATCCATTATGCTACACAGTACTGCTAGATATACATTAGGTCACCAGGCAGTATTCATCCAACACATGTAAATCGCTATACCCTTAACCATCTGCTCTCCATCTGATGTCACCTTAATTCTGAGAAACTTCACAGCTAGTATTCCAAGCTGACTAAATAACTAAAACATTGAACATTAATTCCAGTAGAATTTAATTTTAAAACTTGCAGTATACTGACTTTTCATAAGACAAGTTAATTTTTTAATATATTTTACTTATTTGAAAGAGATAAAGAGGGAGGGAAAGAGACAAAGAGAGGGATAAAGAAAGACACAGAGGGCTGGAGAGATGGCTTAGCAGTTAAGCGCTTGCCTGTGAAGCCTAAGGACCCCGGTTCGAGGCTCGGTTCCCCAGGTCCTACGTTAGCCAGATGCACAAGGGGGCACACGCATCTGGAGTTCGTTTGCAGAGGCTGGAAGCCCTGGCGCGCCCATTCTCTCTCTCTCCCTCTGTCTGTCTTTCTCTCTGTGTCTGTAGCTCTCAAATAAATAAATAAATAATTAAAAAAAAAAAAAGAAAGACACAGAGAGAATGGTCACACCAGGTCTCCAACTACTGCCAATGAACTCCAGATGTGAGCATTACCTTGTGCATCTGGCTTATTGGGTCCTGGGGAATAGAACATGGTCCTTAGGCTTCACAGGGAAATGCCTTAACCATGAAGCAATCTCTCCAGTCCCAAGAGAAGATAATTTAATTATTGCTTAGGTGTTAGTAACAGGTAGAAATTGGAAACATTTGTGTGTGTATGTGTATGTATGAATGTGTGTGTATATATATGTGTGTGTGTGTGTGTGTGTGCGTGTGTGTATGTATATGTATATACACACACACATTCACATATATTGACATGTTAACATTAATTCTTTGGATCTACAAAAACCCAAGAGCAACAGAGCAACAGAGACCACATTATTGATTGGATAAGATAAATATACACAAAGAAGAAAGTACTACACAATGGAAGAACAGAACCTCTAGATTTTAGATGTTCATATAGCCACAAACTGATTAATTCCATTTTAATAACTAACATATGACAGTAGCTAAGCTGCCAGTTAAAAAAATTAACAACTTTGCTACAAAAGAAGCAAGTAAAAAAATCTGCCTTACATCATATACCATCTACTGTACACTATATCGTGCAACATATTTTTAGTCTTTGAAGATGTCAACTTTCATTTTTCAAATGAAGAACATAGCTTGTTATTACTTACACTTATTTTCTGACAATGATTAAAAACATTATATATTCTTTTATAATACATAGCATATAGTTAATTCTTAGCAAATAAAAGGTATGTGTTTGCCAATTTAAAAATGGTTTCACTGAATTTTAATGAGAATTGTTTAAAACTTTCGAAATTTATTTTTGAGTCACCCATATTTATGAAGTATTTTTTCCAGTGCTCTGCCACAATATTCATTTTCCCCACTGTCAGTGACTCAGGGAAAGCAGCATCAGCTTCATATTCTGAAATAGAACCTAAAAATCTTGTATTAAATATTGGTCCATTAAAACAAAACAAATAACATACCCAGCAGGCATGTTCATACCTTTCAAATTCTCAGGGATTATAAAACAAACAGCACATGTGCAGTTTTCTTCTTGAAAGCTCTGAAAAGGAAAAAAAAAAAAAGTGTTGTCATGATGAACCAATCATTCATTATTCAGAAAATTAGGATAAAAGAGCTTATTGGGAACTAAGCCATAGTGATCTTTAAGAACCTTCTCTTAGAATTTAAAATGGTGGCATTAATGTGGAAATTTATTAAAAGTGGCAGAGGGAAAGAGATGAGCTTCCTTTACTTTGAAGAAGAAAAAGAGGGTCTTCGCAGAAATCTCAGTAGTTACATGTGCCTGCTTGCAAAGTCTGCTGGCCTGTGTTCAATTCCCATTCTACCCAAAGGTGTCTGGTATTCACTTGCAGCACCTGCAAGATGTACTGGTGTACACACACACACACACACACACACACACACACACACAGTAATTTTATTGAAGAATAAATTAAAAGGTAGGGCTGAATAGATTTAGCAGTTAAGGCACTTACCTATAAAGCCTAAGGATCCAGGTTGAACTAGCCAGTACCCACATAAGCCACACACACAGGACCGTGCATGCATCTGGAGTTCATTCACAATGGCTGGAGGCCCTGGTGTGTTTATACTATCTGCCTCACCACTTTACCTCTATCTCTTTCTGCCTCCTCTTCCTGTTTTCCCCTCCCCACACTCACCCTTCCCCTCTTATAAATAAATAATATTTTAAAAGAATAAAAATTAAAACATTTAAAAATGAAAAGAGGGTTGGGGAGTTGGCTCAGCACTTGAGGGTTATTACTGGCAAATCCAAGTTTGACTGCCCAGTACCTACATAAAGCCAGATGCATAAACTGGTACAAGTGTCTGCAGTTTGTTTGTAGGGTACACCTATACTCACTCTTTCTGTGTCTGCCTCTCTTTGTCTTTACCTTTCCATTAAAGAAATAAAATATTTTCAACAAAGAAAAAACCTAAACTTTACCATTTTTGAATTACTGTTCACTTTATAAAAAGTGTGAAAAAGAAGAAACATCAAGAACACCACAAGGCACATATCAGTGATATCCTGATTGGGGGACGGGGTAGAGGGATGGCTTAGCAGTTAAGGCATTTGCCTGCAAAGCCAAAGGACCCAGACTCAATTCACCAGGACCGACATTAACCAGATGTACAAGGGGGTGCATGTGTCTGGAGTTTGTTTGCAGTGGCTGGAGTTCCTGGCATGCCCATTCTCTCTCTTTCTCTCATCCTCCCTCTCCTTCCTTCTGTCAAATAAATAATATATATTTTTTAAATCCAGACTGGGGAGTTGGGCATGGTAGCACACGACTTTAATCCCAGCACTTTGGAGGCAGAGAGACACGAGAATTGCCATAAGTTTGAGGGCACGTTAACATGACATAGTGAATTCCTGGGCTACAACAAAGACCCTACCTGGCAAAAACAAAAACAAAATAAAACAAAATCCAGATTGGGGGAAATTAAAGTAACATTAATAACCCGTTTAAATACTCAGATATATATCTTTGAAAAAGAGAGAGAAAGATGGAAAGAGAAAGAACATGACAATAAATAAAACATGAAAGTAAATTCAATCTTGTTTTGTATAAACAGTCTTTATTAACAAGCAGGAAAAATTGAATATTGATTAATATTTTGGTAACATCCAAGAATTATTAGTTTGCAAATATCACTGGCATTATGGCTTTTGTTGAATTCCTATCTTAGAAAATATTACTAAATAAACTACAGAGCAGAAGAAAAAAAAAAGAGTCAAATTTGAGCTGAACCAAAGCAGTAGGCTTTGCAGCCTTTAACTGCTGCACCATCTCTACAGCCTGTCTCTTTACTGTTGTGTTTGATATAAAATGATCTTTCATAGATAGTATTACTGTGAACCAAACTTTAAAGAGAATACTCATAAGTGCCTTCAAAACCATACTATTAAGTACTTAAAAATATGAGTTTAGTGGCTGCAGAGATAGTTTAGTGGTTAAGGCAAAGCCAAAGGATCCCAGATCGACTCTCCAGGTCCCATGCAAGCCAGATGCACAAGACGGCACATGCATCTGGACTTCATTTGCAGTGGCTGGAGGCCCTGGCACATCCATTCTCTCTCTCTCACTCAAATAAATAAATAAAATGTATTTTAAAACTATCAGTTTAGTATGTAATTATACATGGTTATTATTTATTACATCAAGAACTGGAAGGACTCCCATTGCATGACTTTGTATGTCTATCTAAAACTGAATATGCACATTTTTCTATATTCAAAAATTAATTATATAATCATACCTAAGGACCCATAGGGAGTTGGTTTCAGAATAATTCTCAGTGATACCAAAATTGGTGGATGCACAAGTCCTTCACTGCTCCATGGGAGACTATGGCTTGACTGTACTAGGGCAAGAGACAGCCATACTGTCTTGTCCAGTGTCCTTCACAACCAAGTGCTTGCTCTGTACTGTGAATCATGGAAGTGAAAAATAGGTGACTTCAATACAAAGTTCAAGTCATTACATATGCTGAGAAATAGCCTCAAGGAAGAATATGCAGTTCAACCAAGCTATGAGAATTTCAGCAAAGCTGGTCTCTTCTCCCCCAGTGACTACAGTTACAGATGGGCGTGAATCTAAAGCTTACCTAATTGACTTGACAGCCTCCAGCTCCTCCACAGTTAGGGCAGAAGAAACGTTCAGGAAAACCATATCGAATGCATAGCCATTCAGAAGTGCAGCTACCTTCTTCACATCCCTAATGGTGACGTGTGCTATATTTGAGAAGTACTCCTCTACTGCACCAACTGGGAAGCAAACAGTGACATCTCCAGTGAACAAGACGTCTAGTTTTCCCTAAATGAGGAGGGAGGAAGAAGAAACAGTAACAATTAGTACCTGGGCATAAAGCAAACGTCACATGTGAGAAAATAAAATGGATGGGGCCATCTGTCATCTCAGAGGCTCAAGGTCAGGAGTGAGTTGTTTCATGCCCTCATTTTGTAGGATAGTGAATGCATCTGGAAGTCAGGCTGTTTTTTCAAAAGTTGTCCTTATACTGCTGTTCTGTTGGGTTTTTCTTATGAATTTCTCTAATTCTCCTGTGCTTTTAATAATAGATAAAGATTTTTATGACCCAGTTTCCCAGTGATGCTGTCTGGCTGCAAAATGTTTCCTGTTGAGAAACCAAACTGGTGACTCTGCTTTAGTTTTTTTTTTGTTTGTTTGTTTGTTTTGGTTTGGTTTGGTTTGGTTACTTTCTTTGTTTTGGTTCTTTAAGGTAGGTTTTCACTGGAGCCTAGGCTGACTTTGAATTTTCTATGTAAGTCTCAGGGTGGCCTCAAACTCTCTTGATCCTCCTATGCTTGCCTCTTGAGTGCTGGGGATTAAAATTGTGCACCATCATGCCCGGCTTCTGTGCATTAGCTTGGTAAAACAGACAGCTAATGTTCTAAATACCTAAATCCTAAGGAAAACTCGAAGTTTTTAGAATGGAACATACGTGTTATCCAAAACCAATACCAGGAGACAAAAAGGCTCTTTATTCCATACATTTGGAGGTATTTTCAAATACAACTAGGAAACATTCAATATCCAACTTCACCTTATATTCTCTACTTTATTCCCTACGGCTAATGAGCAGAGCCTATTAAAAATGCTCAAGGGTGGAAACAATCAGTAGACAACTGGAAAGACTAGACCACAGGCAAACACCAGGGAAACTTAGATTCAGAAGCTGATGAGAGTCAAATCCAAGCAAGGAATGGAAGTGGTGGAACCACCTGTGCAGAGAAGCCAGGCTGCCAAAGAAGCAACTCTGCAGGACAGGATGTCCATGTGGGTGTCCCCATGGGCTCCTGCACCCTCAGTTTGGATACCCAAGGGCTGCAAGAAAGAGCTGGTCAGACAAGGGGCCAAAAACAGGATTTTAAAGTCAGAAGAGCTTTCCAATTTCATCTCCTTTTCTTACCATTTGTCTTTCTCTTTAAAAATAATCTCCCTTTATCATGTCTCATATCTTAATTCCATGCCTTCCCTAGAAGTAGCCACTGTCAATAGATGGCTAGCCTTGCAAACAAATTTTAAGTAAAGAATATCAGTGTAAATGGCTGGGAAGACTCAGCACTTAACGGCACCTGCTGACAAACCCTGCTAGCCTATGTTCTAGTCCTCAGTACCCAAGAAAGGAAAAAAAAAAATACAGCTAGATGCACACAATGGCACATGTGTCTGGAGTTTATTTGGAAAGGCAATATACACTGTAGTAACCATCCACATTCCTTCTTTCTCTCCTCTCCCCTTTGTCTCATTCATAGCAATAAAAATATTTTTTAAGAATTTTTTTTTTAAAGAGTATCAGGCCAGGTGTGGTGGTACACACATTTAATCCCAGCACTCCAGAGGCAGACGTAGGAGGATCATCATGAGTTCAAGGACACCCTAAGAATACACAGTGAATTCCAGGTCAGCCTGGGCTAGAGTGACACCCTACCTCAAAAAAACAAAAACAAAAAAAAATGAAATAAAAAGATTATCAGTACAATACCCACATATGGCTTTTATTAAGAAATGCAACATTACATTTTAAAGTCATTCTTAACTTAACATATACTTTAATAATTCCTTCCAAATTATGATTCACTAAGAAAATTCTATTTCCCAGGAGGTTATAGAGTATTTTCTTGTTTTTATGTGTGATGTGTTATGTGTATGTACATGTGTGTGCAGATGTACATGTCCCATATGTACACAGAAGGAGGTTAAACAGAATTTGGGGTGTTCTCCTCTATGCTCTTTCATAGTTTCCTTGAGACAGGGTCCCGCACTGAGTTTTCCCAGTCAGCAAGCCCCAGAGCCTTTCTGGAATCAGCCCCCAAACAATACTAGGGTAGCAGGCATGTGTGTCCACACTCAGCTTTTGACATGATGCTAGGAAAAACTCCAAGCCTTCATGCTTGCACATCAAATGTTCTTACTCACTGATCTATTTCCCCAGGCCCCAGACACACATTTGCTATCACTTGTTGGGATCTAGGGTGGGCATGCTCAACTATCATCTTGATCCTAACTCCTGATTTCTAAAAATTTATCACACTATTCTAATATAATGCTGGGTTTTGATGTCACTGTAACAATGAAATGAAATGCTTTTCCCATATAAAACTTTATGCAAATAAGCATCTATCCTAAAATGAAAACATTAAGATCAAAAAGTTTCTTACTTGTGTTTCTAGTTAGATATTGCCAAATTTTCTACAAAATCTACCAAAATGTATATTTTACAACCTTTAGTTTAAATAAGCACTCATTTCCCCAAATTCTCAGTAAGGCTGAACATTCCTAAACTTTTAAAATTTTCTGCCAATGTTGAGAACAAAAATTAACCCCCAAACTTAATTGTCTTTTTGAGACATTTTTCTAAGTAATTTAGCTTTCTCTTTATATTATAGTAATTTGCATTTCTCTTTACTGCACATTAGATTAAGAATGCATGTTTCTTTTATTATGCACCTTTCTATTTGAGGTTTCTCGTTTTCTTTTTGCACTGCCAGAGGTTGCATAATCTCTTAATGAACTACTCTTTTTCAAGTCTGTCCTTAAGTCTAAGATCTCTTGTCACTCAAAGGTGTTTACTATTTAGTACTAAGTCTATTGTTACTCACAGGGGTTTACTATTTAGTACTAAGATCTCCTGTCACTCATAAGTGTTTAGTAGTTAGTACAAAGTCTACTGCTTTCTTGATGACAGGGGCACACTGTCTTACTTTCAAATCTATCTCTGTCATACTAAAGTATGTTTTGATAGTTTATTCTAGTATTTTTCATGGTTTTAGTTTTTGCAATTAGCTTCTCATCCCTTCTAAAATTAACTGGTGATTAGCATGAAACAGAGGTGTGACTTTGTCATGTCTGTGTGTGCATGCATTAAGTGTATGTGTGAGGTGTGGCCTGTGTGTTTGGTGTGTGTGATGTATGCACATGTGTGTGAAGATGCACACCTCTATCCATGCACAGGCCAGAAGAGAATGTCAATGTCCTCTTATTGCTCAGCCTCAAAATGACATGCAGTCTCTCCCTAAGATCATCAATTGGCCACAAGGATTCTTTGTCCCCTCTCCACACAAACAGCCAGTGGACTGTCATTAAAAACTTGCATGGCCACACTCAGCTTTTCAATGTGGGCTGTGGGGAGTCACCCTGGAGGTCTCCAGCCTGAAAGGCCCTCACGATTAAGGGGCAAGTGTTCTTAACTGCTGTGCCATATCCCCACCCCTAACTTCATCTTTTACAAATGTACAGCTCATGGACCCAGCAGCATTCTTTGACAAAATAGATTTCTTACTGTCTTCAAATGCATTTTGAACATGACCATGTCTTAAAGAAATAACTTTTTATTTAAGTGAGAAAAAGTTCAGTACAGAGAGAAAGCCGGGAGTGGTGGCACACGCCTTTACTCCCAGCATTCGGGAAGCAGAGGTAGGAGAATTGCCATGAGTTCAGGCCACTGTGAGACTACAGAGTTAATTCCAGGTCAGCCTGGACCAAAGTGAGACCCTACCTCGAAAAAACAAACAAAAAAAAAAAAAAAAAGAGAGAGAGAGAAAGACAGAAAGAGAGAGAAAAAAAAGCAAGAAAGAGAAAGAATGGGTGCACAACAGTGTTCAGCCACTGTTAACAATCTCCAGATGCATGTAACAACTTGGACATATATGGCTTATGTGGGGCCTGGGGAAGTGAACCTGGGTCCTTTGGCCTTTCAGACAAATGGCTTAACTGCTAGGCCATCTCTCCAGCTTGTGATCATGCTTTATGAAATTCATGTGACCCTATTTATGATTAATACTGCACTGTTTAGTTATTGGATATTTATATGTGTTTTGGTATTGGTAGACTTTTTATTTTCCTTCTTCATATTCAATTTTGTTTTCGTTTTCCCATATTTCTCTTCTGAAAGAATTTCAGCATAATTTATCCATCCATCAATGTGGGGAAGACCTGGTAGAACAGTTCTCATCATGGTGAAAAGGAAGCCCAGTGGAGTGACAAGCAGCAGGCTGGGTAATATACAGTACCTGAGTGTATATCCCTGGATAAGATACAGTCTCTGAGTGTACAGCCCTGGATGAGATACAGTCCCTGAGTGTACAGCCCTGGATAAGATACAGTCCCTGAGTGTACAGCCCTGGATGAGATATAGTCCCTGAGTGTACAGCCCTGGATAACATACAGTCCCTGAGTGTACAGCCCTGGATAAGATACAGTCCCTGAGTGTACAGCCCTGGATGAGATATAGTCCCTGAGTATACAGCCCTGGATAAGATACAGTCCCTGAGTGTACAGCCCTGGATAAGATACAGTCCCTGAGTGTACAGCCCTGGATAAGATACAGTCCCTGAGTATACAGCCCTGGATAAGATACAGTCCCTGAGTGTACAGCCCTGGATAAGATACAGTCCCTGAGTGTACAGCCCTGGATAACATACAGTCCCTGAATGTACAGACCTGGATGAGATACAGTCCCTGAGTGTACAGCCATGGATGAGATATAGTCCCTGAGTGTACAGCCCTGGATAAGATACAGTCCCTGAGTATACAGCCCTGGATAACATACAGTCCCTGAGTGTACAGCCCTGGATAAGATACAGTCCCTGAGTGTACAGCCCTGGATGAGATATAGTCCCTGAGTATACAGCCCTGGATAAGATACAGTCCCTGAGTGTACAGCCCTGGATAAGATACAGTCCCTGAGTGTACAGCCCTGGATAAGATACAGTCCCTGAGTATACAGCCCTGGATAAGATACAGTCCCTGAGTGTACAGCCCTGGATAAGATACAGTCCCTGAGTGTACAGCCCTGGATAACATACAGTCCCTGAATGTACAGACCTGGATGAGATACAGTCCCTGAGTGTACAGCCATGGATGAGATATAGTCCCTGAGTGTACAGCCCTGGATAAGATACAGTCCCTGAGTATACAGCCCTGGATAACATACAGTCCCTGAGTGTACAGCCCTGGATAAGATACAGTCCCTGAGTGTACAGCCCTGGATAACATACAGTCCCTGAGTGTACAGCCCTGGATAAGATAGAGTCCCTGAGTGTACCGACCTGGATGAGATACAGTCCCTGAGTGTACAGCCCTGGATAACATACAGTCCCTGAATGTACAGACCTGGATGAGATACAGTCCCTGAGTGTACAGCCCTGGATAACATACAGTCCCTGAGTGTACAGCCCTGGATAAGATACAGTCCCTGAGTGTACAGCCCTGGATAACATACAGTCCTTGAGTGTACAGCCCTGGATAAGATACGTGGATGAGATACAGTCCCTGAGTATACACCAGTAGGTAACATACTTCCTCCCTCCACATTCCACCCCCTGTTGATAATCTGCTCATGTTCTGAATCCATACATGGGTGAAATCTTCCTCAGAGCACAGCACTCATGATCTTGTAGCCTCTGAGCCCAATTCCAGGATACATGAAGAGGTCTGCTGTACTAGACCTGGGCATTTCCCAATCCAATCAAGTTGACAATTACTCATGATTATTCATGATATTCCTCATCCGTTATTTCCTAAAGCTGAACAATTAGAGGTCACTGACATACAGCCCTCTCAAGTGTGAAAAGGGTAATGACCAAAGGGACAACACTTTTACATTGTGAAGGTGGACAATGTCCACAGAGACTATTGTGTAGGAAACACTCCCAATGAGTGAGTGTGGTCAATGGCTAAAGGGGACTACAGTCATAAAATCGAGTTCCTAGGGTTTTTAACAATCTGGACTTTGTTTTTGACATAGGAATATGAGTAATTAATGACATTACAGCTATTAATAAAATTAACTAGCTAATATTGTGAAATGCTTGTGCAAAATACTTAACATGTTATCATTTGTGAAATTTTTTTCTTTCTTCCATGTCTTGTTAGGCTGGTCAAATTATCCTTTATCCATCCTGCTTCATTTGCAATGCTATTGGAGGTAAATCCCCTACTTCTATTCATTGAGGGTTTGGCTGTCTTAATGTTCCATTTTGAATTGATCTTAGATTTACAGAAGAGGTAGTGTGGAGAATTCTCATAAACCATTCAGCTTTTCTATTAACATCTTGCCTCTCATGGTGCCTTTATCAAAACTAAAGAAACTTAATTTCTTTTTACCAGTTACTTAAAGCTATGAGAAATTATTATCAGCACAGTATTATTAAATTATATACTTTCCTTGGGTTTCACTTACCTTATTCCACTCATGTCATTTTACTGTTGTATATTCCATCACGATTATTATTAGGGGACTCTGTTTGGAGAGGCCTTGCAAGTTGCTGTACTTGCAAAGACACAGAAAAGGCTCACTGTGGGCCTCAAAAATATCAGGAGGCCAAACCCACCATTGCTGTGGCACTAGATAATGAGATATTTTATTCAGAATTCCATTTTGTGCAGCTTAGCCTAATCCTGCACCAAAAATACTGTTCATTTGAGCCTGAATTAGGTTCCCTTGTCTTGATATTAGCTAAAACATGTTAAATGGCCAACTTCAGAATAATAAGTAGTTTGAAGAAGCTTATTTTAAAAGGACAAGTAGATTAAGCAGGCAGAGCCTTCTGAAAGGTAACAAAACGCCCCTCAGCACAATAGGTGATCCTTTCCTATTTGTCCAGTAAGATCTGTGCACAGCAACAACAGCTGTTCTTGCTTTCTAGGGTGGGCAAGTTGTGTCTATGCTGGGAATGCTGGGGCGTGTAACCAACCTTTTCTTTTTGGCTTTGTTTTGAGACAATCTTGCTCTATAGTCCACACAGGCCTTGAGCTGGTTGCAGACCCGCAGCAGCCTCCCACGAGCTGGGATTACAAGCATGAGCCATCACGCACCAGCTCTTTACAGGACTCTCACCTGATCTAGAACAGTTCTGGACTCCATTTTGACCTTTACTTGGGGGATGCTCAACTGGCATTTTTTTGTTGTATTTGTTTTTGTATGTTTCTTTCTTTGTTTTTGTTTTGGGAGTTAAAGCGTCACTCTATACCAGGCTGACCTGGAATCTCTATGTAGCTTCAACTAAAGAGGAATCCTCCTTCCTTTGTGCCCCAGGCCTTTATTTTCATTTCAGATTTGTTCCGAGACAGGGTTTCACCCTGATCCCCATCAGGTCTGGAACATCAGGCAGCAATGCCCGCCACCAGCCTTCCACGAACTGGGATTACAAGTCTCCACGCACTAGCTTTCCACTTATAGCAAGCGCGAGCTCACTTCCTGCAGTCACATCAAACCTCATCAAGGCAATTATCATATTCGCGATTCAGAGACCTGTCCCTGTCTGCAGGCACTGCGCAGCCTCAGGCCCAGGGCCCTTGCCAGCGTCCCTCCTCGGGGCAGCCCTCCACGTGCAAAGAGGGCTGGGAGCTCGGCATCAATGATCAGAGCCCCAAGGTCCTGTCCCCGTGGTTAAGCTTTCTAGGCTGCGGGGCCTCCTGGCGGTCTTCACCGAGAGCCCAGGAAGCCCAGGCCCTGGTGCGCGCCCTCCGCAGCGCCATGACCCGAGGCCGGCCCCACGTGGAAGCCCGGCCCCTCCAAGAGCGCTGCCTGGGCCCGAGGTGATGTCGGACCCCACCTCTCTGCAGCAGACCCGGCTGCCTCCCCTTCCTTCCCCGCCTACCTGGTGGGAGATCTGGCCGAGCTCCCGGCTGCTGACAGAAGCCGCCATGGCACAGACGAAAGCGCAGCCTCCCTGGCGCCAGGCAGGGCCACGTGGTGTCCCGCGGCTCTGCACACCGCGCTTAGCGGTGGCCATGTCCCCCCAACATGTGCCATGGAGTCATAGGACAATGCCATTGACCAAGGAGCCTATCCAGTTATCTACTGATTGTTTCCACCCTTTTAGTAGGCTCTGGTCATTAGCCTGAGGGAATAAAACAGAGAAAATAAGGTGAAGTTGGAAACTGAATGTTTCCCAATTGCACTTGCATTTATGTATGTGTACCTCTGGGGGAAATAAACTATCCCCAAATCATTTTTAAAAACAAGTGATAGCATTTGGGAAATACTCAAGATCTCAGCCTTGGAATTTGGCTGTAGTCTAGGGAAAAGTCAGCATTATTTGTTTTCCTTTGGGGTTCCATTTTGAGAAACATTCATTGGGAAACACTTCTTTGGTGGCGCTGGATATGAGAACCAACCTGAGCTTATTGATTTGTGCAGGACGTGGCAGAATGTGAATGAGAAGCCTAGATTAACACCAGTGTCAAATCCACAGAACACCATTGATCACAAGTCCCTGTGCAGCTCTGCAATTAGGCTTTCACTAGCAGGCCTGGAGTTTGGGTGGTTATGGAATCCTTGCTAATAGGGAACTCTGGGACATTCCAACTCTAATGTTAAGCTTGCAAGTCATTCGGGCATAATGGGTCCTGTTACTTTTACCTTTTCATTACTGGGCTAATCACCCAACCAGAAGCAGTTTATGGGAAGAAAGGGATTATTTCAGGCTTTCAGAATTCAGGGCAGCACTGTTATGGTGGGAAAAGCTTCAGCATCCACAGCAGATAGAGACATACAGATAGACAGAGACAGACGCCAACCCCAGCTAGCACCCATGGCTATAAGTCATGCTCGCTGCACATGCAGTAGGGCAGGACTAAAGATCCACCCCCAGTGACACACCTCCTCTAGCAGGGTTCTGCCTGCTGGAGTCTTAAGTAGCAAGCTTAGACTTTATTTCAGAAATACCTGAGTCTCTCGAGGAAATAAATTCAGACCACCCCAGATCCATTTATATACACATCTGACCTATTTCTATGTCAGTGTAATCAACTTGTATAATTTTTCTAAAAGGAGCATAAGAATCTAATTTCTAAACGTGATGATTTTTAAATTTTCTAATTTGATTTTGACTTGCAAGTTTATTTTATGTCTGTAAAGTATTTTTATTTCAACTAGACTACCCAGGAATTTTTTTTCTCTTTTGATAAGTGTTGGTTTGTTCCATTTTCCTTTTCTCCTGCCTTGGTGGGTCCTTGAATTCCCAATTTGTCCAGTCACTATTCCCCCTACACCAGTGCTGTGCAGTGATGTGCCTTTCTTATTTCCATATGCAGAAAGGCTGTTCAGTCGTAGCTTCTCTCCCACATGTATACTTCCTTGTAGAAACTATATAATCCTTCCTGCTTTTCTTCTAATCCAGTCTGTTAGAATTCAAAGCTTGAACTCAATTAGATGAATGACACATTTTAGTAAAATTCCTGCTTATCAACCCATCCCAATAAAGGCAGAGACAGGATGGTCTTTCTAAAATGAACATAGAATCATGTCACTCTCAAGCTTAATACAGCATCCCTTTGCCACTTTTCACCCCTCACAACACAGACACACCCATTTTGAGGTGTAGTATAGGCTGTTCTGAACTCTTGGGTTTTCTGTGCCTCCTTCCCATCTGGGAGTACAGATGTGTGCCATAATGCCCATCCCCTTTTACCCCTAACAATTAAAGCACAAAATTTTGGCCTAAAAGACTCAGAGGCCACCTGCTACAGCTAGATCATTCTGGACTGGTTTAGGGTGTTCAAGTTACCCTGATATCTGCTGCTCAGGTAGAAGTCTATTTCAGGAGCTGCTGCTTGCGCCTGAATATATTCTTGTCTGCTCCCACCCTCCCCATTACACCACCTTGTCTGTGACTGGGTCCCAGCCAGGTGGGGAGGCCTGTCTGCTGGGTAGTCTCTGCTGAGGCTGCAGAAAAGGTCAGCCCCTGTGTGTGCTCCCATGCACCCTATGGCCTTCACTTATGGCTCTGCACACATTTTCAGCCACTTAATTATCTTCAGTGACCTGTTTAATGTCTGTCCTCCCAAGAAACTGTTAGCTTCATGAGAACGGGGACCTTGGCAATCTGCTTGCCACTGTGTCCCCAGAATCAAACCCAAAGTCCAGCCTCTGGGAGGTTATTAACATACATACCTCATACTAATTATATAGGTGAACTCTACCTTCTGCAAGTTTTGCGTCCCAGATGCAACTAATTGCATAGTTGAAATATTTGAAAAATATTTTAACAAAATTACATCATTTGAAAATATGTATTATTCATTATTCAAGAGAGAGAAAGAAGTGCTGGAGAGGAGATTAAAAGAGAGAGAATGGGTGCACCAGGGCCTCTAGCCACTGCAAAGGAAGTCCAGATGGATGTGCCACTTCATCTGTCTGGCTTATGTGGGTACCAAAGAATCAAATCTGGGTCCTTTTGCTTTGTAGGCAAGCATCTTAACCACTAAGCCAACTCTCCAGTCTCCAAATTGCATGTTTACTGTACATGTGCAGACTTTTCTTGTTATTTTTATATAAGTAATGTAGGACAGTAACAATTTACATAATGACATTGCAATATTGTAAAAGAAAGTTCATAAACAACTTAAAAAGGATTTGAAGTATACAGGAGGATGATGTAGGTTCTGGGCAAATACAGCACCATTTGCAGTGAAGGACTTGGGGATCCACTAATTTTGGCATCACTGAGAGATAGTCTGAACCCAACTACCTATGGGTACCTTGGTATAATTCTATATTTAATTTTCAATTATAGTATAATGTGCATATTCAGTTTTAGATAGATTTACAACCTCACGCAGTCAGAGTCCTTCCAGTTCTCGATCTCTTATCTTCTCTAATGGTTCCTGTTGCTCCCTTTTAGAACTTGGGTGACTGAAGACCCTGCTCTGGTGGTAAAGCTCATCAACAACTTCCTTGACATGCTGGACGTAGTGATGGGGCTCATTGAGCACTTGGATTTGGAGGCAGGAGCACTACCAGGATGAGGAGTTAGGAACCTAAATCGTAGCAAGACATGACAGAGGCAATTCATGTGTCATTTTATCATCAGTTTATTGTTTGCCATGTATTTTTCACTCTGTTGGTCCAGAGTCCTTTGTTCATGTCTGTGTGCTTAATTGTTTTGTATCTGAGAAAATAAAACAAACACTTGTTGTAGTTTGATTTCATTTTTTGCTCTGACAGAAACACCAAAGTTATTTATCTTATTCTTTACCCTGGAGTAGAGTTTCAGGAAATCAGATGGTTGCATAATACAAGATACCTGAAAGACACCTTAGGGAATGGTAAAAATGTAAACTGTTTCCAATCATTCAGCCCTAACTAAGGCCAATAATTTTATATTTTAGAACTTTATGTTACATATAGTTTCACATTATACTATTTGATACCCTTTCCCCTGCTTCTGCTATTTTGGGGAGGGGACAGGTTCCTTAGTCACATCATGGTATTCACTGTGGGATCATGAGGGCCTCAGTCTGGTCATGTGGGATAGTGGCAGAACTGTGTTTCAGTGTATTCCTACCTTTTGTGTGACCTACAGTCTTTTTGTACTCTTTCGAACAATGTTCCCTGAGTCAGTGCAGGCCCGTTGTCATTCTGATTTACTGTTGAGTACTCTGTTGCACCTGGATTTCTGCTTTCATGGATTTTGATTGATAACTGTGTCTGTCACCATCACCTTGGACAAGGTTGTTAGGCTGTCAATAAGAGCAGTATTCATGTTACAGCTTTCTTTGAAATTGCTCCTGGTTAGAGCTGGCATGTTGTGGTGGGGAGTTGGCTGTCTGTCTTCATAGTTCTCTTTTTTTTCCCCCAGCCATAGGTATTAAAAAAATTAAACATTGAAATATTAAAAACATAAAACATTAAAAGCCATCCTTGGATGTCATTCCTCATGACCTCTGTCTATCTTTTTTGGGAAAGGGTCTCATTGTCGTGGAGCTCATTATTTAGGCTACACTGGCTCGCCAGTGACAAATGCACCCAAATTTTTTTCATGGGCTCTGGGGATCAAACTCAGGTCTGCATGCTTACAAGTCAGGCACCTTACTGATTAGGCTGTATCTGTAACCCTGTTGCATAATTTCAAAGCAAAGCATATCAGATGCAACTTACAGAAAGCCATTGTGGTTGAGAAGACAAAATGGAAAAGTCTGAAACTGTTCTCCTTCACCCCCACGGAGATCAATATAGACGTCAGAAACTCTTTCTCATCCTGGATAAAGCCATAGCAATTAAAGGCCCCAAAATTCTCAAAGACACTGGTGCCTGTGGTAGCTCTGTGCAGAAGCGTGAGGCGTCCTGAAAAAAGCATTAGATGTGCACAGACTTAACCAGTAAGTTTCAGCTACCTAGAAAGATGCAGGCTCACTGTGAGAGCTGGTTATCAAGGTTTCAGCTGCAGTTAACTGATATGGGGGGTATATTCACTCCATCACATTTGAGAAAAAACAAAACAAAACAGGATTAATACAGTTTGTGAATTGGTCGTGGTGATAGAGACCTATAATCTCAGTCACTTGGAGATTGAGGAAGGGGGACCACAAGTTGAAGGCCTGCCTGCTTGTGTTACACAATGAGTTCAAGACTAAGCCAAGCAATTAGTTAGACTGTTTCAAAACAAAACAAGGACCCCCTCCCTATGGATCCCAAACCCAGGCACGAGCCGTGCCGCCGCGCCCTCCCCCCCCCCATTGCACTCCCTTCCCCAGTGGCTGGATGCCTACGGAGCCAATGAGAGCAGCCACCACAGGGGGAGACTTCTCAAGCCTTTCCCTTGAGGCTCTTCTCACGACAGAAGAAAAGCAGAGAGTCTTTCTGGAAGCCAGAAAGAATGTTCCAGGCGATAACGGGAGACCACCCAGATACTAGATGAGATTGATGATGCTTTTCCTTTGACCTGCCCTGACTGGGACCACAACTCAGCAGACGGTAGGGGACACCTACGCCTTTATCGCCAGTTGCTCATAGCGGGCCTCCGTGGTGCTGGGCGCCACCTTACTAATTTGGCCAAGGTAAAGCAAGTAATACAAAAACCAGATAAATCCCCTGCTGCCTTTCTAGAGAGAATTAAGGAAGCAGAGAGGATTTTTAATAAACAAGAGACAGCAGAAAAGAGAAAGGACTGCCTACGCAGGGAGGCAGAGGATAGAGAAGACAAGCATAAAAAAGAAACAAAGAAAAAAATGCTAGGGAACACAAGAGAAGCAGAGAATTGAGCCACCTCTTGGCCACTGTAGTACAGAACAATGATAGGACTAATAGGTTGGGAGACCAAAGGAGACCCAGACCCAGAGTGGACCAGGGACTATCGCCCTGACCAAAACCTTAGGGAAGTTAACAAAAGGGTGGAAGATATCCACCCCACTGTGCCTAATCCTTATAACCTGCTGAGTTCTTTACCTCCCTCTCATCAGTGGTATTCAATCTTGGACTTAAAGGATGCCTTTTTCTGCCTGAGACTGGCTCCCCAGAGTCAGCCACTGTTTGCATTCGAATGGAAGGACACTGACTGTGGAATCTCAGGGCAATTAACATGGACAAGACTTCCCCAGGGATTTAAAAACAGTCCCACCCTCTTTGATGAAGCCTTACACTGGGACCTGGCTGACTTTCGAATCCAGCACACTTCCTTAATTCTGCTCCAATATGTGTATGACCTCCTGCTTGTGGCCTCCTCACATCAGGACTGTCATACAGGTACCAGGGCCCTGCTTGAGACTCTGGGACGCTTGGGCTATAGAGCTTCTGCTAAGAAGGCCCAAATCTGTCAACAAGAGGTCACCTACTTGGGGTACAAATTAAGAAATGGCCAACGCTGGTTAACACCGGCCCGCATAGACACTGTAGCTCGCATTCCTGTCCCCCAGAACCATAGACAACTCAGAGAGTTCTTGGGGACCGCTGGGTTCTGTCACCTATGGATACCAGGGTTTGCAGAAATGGCAGCCCCTCTTTACCCCTTGACTAAACAAGGAACCCCCTTCAATTGGACTAAGCCTCAGCAAGAGGCTTTTGACAAAATTAAACACTCTCTCCTCTCTCCTCCGGCTTTGGGCTTGCCTGACATCACCAAGCCCTTCGAGCTATTCATAGATGAAAGACAGGGGTTTGTGAAGGGAGTGCTAACTCAGCAGCTTGGACCATGGAGGCGCCCGGTTGCATATCTCTCAAAAAAGTTAGATCCAGTGGCCTCAGGCTGGCCACCATGCCTAAGAATGATTGCTGCAGTTGCAGTCTTGACCAAGGATGCAAGTAAACTAACCCTGGGGCAACCTCTGACTGTGCTAGTAAGAACGACCAGCAAACAAAGATCCTTCTCGATCACACTTTATTGGAGAGCCTCTTGGTTAACAGAAAAGTTGATGGCGAAGGGGCCGGGGCGCAGGAGCGTAGCTGCTTTTATAGGGTGTAATACTACTAGACACCTACGGATTGGCCTCCACCTGCTCCCCCATCACCCAGGGCTACGGGATAGGCCCAGGATGCATTACATCATGTGCACGCGCAGCATCAAGCAAGACTGTCGCCAGGATATGACCAAGTAGGGGGTTGTTCGTCACCACTCTCAGCAGGAAGTCAGCGCCATCTTGTAATGGCGTCTGTAGCCACTCCCTGCAGCTCCTCCTTTTTTGTTTAATAAAATGGCCAAGCGTAAATAGAAAACATGCCTTCCCGATCAGGTCCGCACCTCATGATGTGTTGACCGATCAAGGGAAGAAGTCCAACCTCCCCTTCCTCAGTGCAATGGGACAGGTCCCCTGAGAGTGCAAAGGCGGCGGTCAAACGAAAGCTACCATATTCCTGCCCATCCTCGTGCAATGGGTACTCTGAGACGCCGAGGGTGCAAGGGCCAGGGAAGCTATTTGTCTTTTAAAGCTGCCAGCCAGATTTGGGGAGAGGAGCCACATTCTAAGGCAGCGAGCGCTTGTGAAATGACCATTTTATCTCTCCTAGTTTGGGTTCGCAGGCGACAGACCAGCCATAGGCAAAGCACACACCCTCCTAAGCAGCATACCAGAAACATTCCAGTTCCTACCCATTCCTTGAAATAGGAGAATGCAGATGATATCCAAGAAGTAAAGCCTTCTGCCAAGCTAAGATCCACTCGTGTGGAATTAATATGTACTATAGCTTGTCTTAATTCCTCCAATTCCCTATCAAATTCCTTAGACCAATTTTGCGAGAGGGCTAGCAACAAACTACGAGACAGATTAGCAGCTCTGGTGAAGTTTTCATAAGGGACACTATACTTCCATTCACATCCCAGCTGAGCTAGCTGCCAAAGGACATCAACCTGTTCTTGGACTAAATCTATTCTTTGGTTTAAAATTTGGATACCACCCTTTAAGTGAGAATTTAAAGCTGTCTCAGTGTCTAAGGCCTCTGAGGTAGAAGTAGCCAAGTTATTCAAAGTTTCAGCCATCTGTACTGAGGAAGCTATGGCCACACCCGCCGCAGTAGCGGCAGCGGCTATCGCAGCCACGGCTGCTATAACTGCTGCTGTGATGCCAAAATCCCTTTTTTTTCTAAATAAAGTCAGCGTGCTGGGAGCTTCCACAGGCACAGGGACCCAACGAGGGACCCTAAGGACCATAGCATTTTTAAACTTTGGAGCATCCCAGCATTGGGACAAGAGGCAGGAGGTATTGGAGCAGCTACTAAAGGAGGAATTACTGAGTACAAACATAAATGGTGGGTGAACGCAAACTGGTGCCGTGGAGAAAGTAGCATTTCTTGCGTTAGTTTGGCACCCATGTCCAATGCTCATAATTCCCCCTGTGGTGTTGATAGTTTTGTATAAAGCATCCCAGTTCTCATCAGCTTCCTCCACCACCTGCTCCTTCTCACTAAAGACTGCAGTCACATTATTACAAGCAATTTGTCTTCCCTGTAATAACACAAAAGGTGTGAAATCAGTACAGCTTCCATTTGTTCCACACAAAATCCACTTTGAAAATGGATTATACCTTCTATCTTGTCTGAAAAATCCCCCAGTCCATAAGGCCGGATAGGGATGGGGACCCCTCATGTCCGGGGAGAAATTAAAGAGTTTTCCCTTACTCGTCCAGCCAACACCGGTAGACTGACAGTCAGACCACGGCCAGGTTTCCCCTTCATCACTTCCCCAACAATGAGGAGCAAGTCGTGGTTGGTATGCTTTGTCTGATATGTTTACACCAACCAGAAATGTTCCATTAAGCCAGATTGCCAATTCAGTATAGGTATAGTTACCAAATTTATATTGGGAAGTCTTATTCTCTGGACCATACCAGTCATTACGTCTCTGTTGGTCATTTCTTTCCCAAATCATGTCCCTGTGGAACCAAGCAAAGGCTTGTTTCTTTAAGACCATACAGTCCTCATAAGTCAGATCAAGCGTAAAGCACAATGTCCCCGATGCCTGGAAACTCTGCTGTTCTCCGATAGAAACGGAAGAGGTGTCTTTCCTCACCATGGGAAGACCCAGTTCCTTCTCTGTTGTAAAGAAACGGGGAAAAACCACAGCAGAGTGGTATACTGGCATGGGTTTGGGAAATGCAGACATAATGCCCCAACGCTGTTCTCCCCTACATTCCAGGCACAGGATGAGGATCATCAATAAGGCTCTCCTTTTCTCCATCTTTCTCTCCATCCTGGTAGGCATCTCCATCTCCAGGAGCCTCCTGTTGGGGTCGGATAATTGTTTTCACCAAGCGAGCTGGAACCCAATGCGGAGAATCTTGGTCCTGTGGAAAAACACAAACAGCTCCCCTGGATCTTAATATCACAAGATCCGGTCCTTTCCATTTATTATCTAAGACGTCTTTCCATATCACCATTTCTTTTGGCACAGAAGTTAGAGATTTTCCATGTCTATCAGCTGCGCTGTCACCATGGAAATCCAAAATTAAAAAATTGAGTGTAAAAAGAGCTAAAGATATTCTTTCCTTGGGAGTAGCGTCCTCGGCTATCCCTCTTTTTTGTTTAAATAAAAGAGCTTTTAAGGTCTTATTAGCTCTTTCTACTATTCCCTGGCCCTGTGGGTTATAAGGAAGGCCAGTGGTGTGGGTTACCTGCATTTGAGCACAAAAGGCTCAAAAACCAGCAGATGTGTATGCTGGGCCATTATCAGTTTTTAAATGGTGTGGCTTTCCCCAAGCAGCCCAGGCCTCTAGGCAGTGAGTCTTTACATGAGAGGCCTTTTCGCCTGCCAATGGTGAGGCGAAAGTAATACCGGAGCATGTGTCCACTGAAACATGTAGGTATTTTAATCTTCCAAACTCTGAAAGATGTGTTACATCCATTTGCCAAAGGTCTCCAGGGCGCAGGCCCCGAGGGTTGACGCCCACATGTGGGGAAGGCAAAAAGGTAACACAAGATTGACAAGACTTTACAATGTTTCGAGCCTCGTTTCTGGAAATGAGAAATTTGAGTCTTAAAGTATTTGCAGGCACATGATATAATCTATGAAATTCTATAGCTGAAGCCTTAGGATCTCCTAAGGAAACCATGGCCAGCCTGGTAGCCCAATCTACCAGGTCATTAGCCTGTGACAGGGGTCCAGGCAGCAATGAATGGGCTCGGATATGAGAAACATAAAATGGGCAAGTTCGCTGCAGAATTAAAGATTGAAGTTGTAGACACTAAACTAGAGGAGCGAACTGAAGCTGCGATCTCTAAATTAGCCACTGCATTGGCCACATACAAGGAATCTGTAAACAAATTAAAGGAAGTGGGGAATGTCTGAAATACCTCCAAGACTATTAAGCATTCAACAATCTGAGGAGAGTCAGGTCTGAACATTCTTACTATAGGCTCCTGAACAGTGATTTTAGGAAAGTAAACCAAATTGTTTTCAACAAAAGACAAAATAGGGCTCTTTGGGTAATGATTATCTATGACATTTGGAAAGGCGCACATAAGAATGCTCTAATCATCTACTGTGCCACACAAAATTTTGACTTGTTTCTTAGTGTAGGGAATGATAAGTTTATCAGGCAATTTTGCAAAATGTATTAAACAATATTTAAGCCCCCAAAAAGCCTGTCAAGCTACCAGTTGTGGAAAGTACTGAAGAGTGCGGGCTCCAAAGAGTTTCTTTTTTTTTTTTTTTTTTTTAAGCCATAATAGAAGCCCCTCCTAGCGGAGGTCAGCCCCCAACCAGGTTTTTGTTTTAATGAAGCAGCATGTGTCCCCAGGGGAGTTATAGGGTGGGGGTGCGGAAGGCTCTTTCAAATGCAGAAAACCATCTCCCTGGGCCGGAGGTGCAGACGGCTCTTTCAAATGCAAAGGACCATCTCCCTGGGCCTGTTTTCCTTTTGTTAGTAGGGGGCGCCTAGGCGGAGATGAATAGTGCCTTTTTGTGACTTCCTTGATTCCCCCCCCCCCTTTTGTAATGGTTCTTCCTCCTCCTCCTCCTCTAGGTCTGAGTTGGAGGTGATTTCCTCATCTGTCTCAAAAACACTTAAACGTACAAGCTCTTCAATAGGGGGATACAGCCTGGTAAAGGCCCCTTTAGTCCCTTTCTCAGGCAAGTGATGACTTATTTCCCCCATCTCTTCAAGCTACTCCTGCAGGCTTTTATCTTTATCTTGTATATGTTTCTCCTTCTTTATATCTCCTTTTTTCTTAGGCCTAACTTTTGACTCCCCTGAATCAGACTCAGAAAGACTATCCTGATGTCTTGCTAGAGCTTCTCGTCCCCTTTTAATGATTTCTATGTGGTTTCCTTTAATTAAACAAGAATGGATAAGGTGCCAGAACGGCATCGTGCCTTTTCCTATTCTATCCTCCTCCTTTGCCCGTTCTAAATCGCGACCTAGCTTCTCCCACGTAAGGAGGGAAAGATTACCCGACACCGCGAACCATGGCGCGATCTCATCTAGGTTTCTGACTATTTTCTTAATGGTCGTGGATGAGATCTTAATGTCCCTCTGCTTAAGCAATTCTTTGCTTAAGCAATTGTTTTATGGGTTGGACAAAATTATCAGGTGCAAAGTTTGTACTCTGAGAATTGCCCATGGCGCACGCTGTTATCTACCAGCGATTTATCCGCCTAACAAAAGAAGCAATACAGTGAGTGACAGATCGAAAAACCTTGTTATCTACCAAGGTCTTTTATTTTCGATTCCGAGCTGCGAGGTTAGTCCTCACCTAAGCAGTGACACTGTCCTCAGGTTCACAGCAACAGCAACACAAAACAAGAAGGAGAAACCACACAAGAAGCCAAATGGCAAGAATAAAATACGGGTCCGTCTATAGATCTAGCATGACTGGGGTAACTTACCTCGGTCTTCCTCTCCGTGTGTCAAGTTCTGGATCCTCTTCGGCCCCTCGCCCGATGCCCTTCTGGCACCTGGCGTCCAGGGTTCCTCGGTACCACTTTGCTGTGAGCTTCCTGACCAGGAGGATAAGAACGACCAGCAAACAAAGATCCTTCTCAATCACACTTTATTGGAGAGCCTCTTGGTTAACAGAAAAGTTGATGGCGAGGGGCCGGGAAGCAGGAGTGTAGCTGCTTTTATAGGGTGTAATACTACTAGACACCTACGGATTGGCCGCCACCTGCTCCCCCATCACCCAGGGCCACGGGATAGGCCCAGGATGCATTACATCATGTGCACGCGCAGCATCAAGCAAGACTGTCGCCAGGATATGACCAAGTAGGGGGTTGTTCGTCACCACTCTCAGCAGGAAGTCAGCACCATCTTGTAATGGCGTCTGTAGCCGCTCCCTGCACCCGGTTGCATATCTCTCAAAAAAGTTAGATCCAGTGGCCTCAGGCTGGCCACCATGCCTAAGAATGATTGCTGCAGTTGCAGTCTTGACCAAGGATGCAAGTAAACTAACCCTGGGGCAACCTCTGACTGTGCTAACACCACTGCCAATGAGTCTATCGTGAGACAGCCCCCAGATCGCTGGCTGTCTAATACACTAATGACTCATTACCAATCCTTGCTTCTCGACAAAGACCGTGTGCAATTTGGTCTGGTAGTGGCCCTAAACCTGGCCACCCTGTTGCCCCTCCCTGAGGGGCCAGAGACTCATAACTGCCAGCAGATTCTTGCAGAGGTACACGGAACCAGAAAGGATCTCACTGACCAGCCGCTGCAGGATGCAGACTTCACCTGGTACACGGACGGTAGCAGCTTCCTACTGAATGGTGAGAGGCGGGCCGGGGCCGCAGTGACCACCAGAGACCAGGTAGTCTGGGCTAGCACCCTGCCCAGAGGGACCTCGGCACAAAAAGTGGAACTCATTGCCTTGACTCAAGCCCTCCAGCAGGCTAAAGGTAAAAAACTCAATGTGTACACTGATAGCCGGTATGCATTCGCCACCGCCCACATACATGGGGAAGTTTACAAAAGAAGGGGCCTGCTGACTTCAGAGGAAAAAAAAAAAATCAAAAATAAGACTGAGATATTGGCCCTCCTCAAGGCTCTGTACCTACCCCAGAAGCTCAGCATTATACACTGTCCAGGTCATCAGAAAGGAAACAGCCCCGAGGCCATAGGGAACAGGTTCTCTGATAAAGCCGCCCATGAGGCAGCTCTGGGACCCCAACTCTTGATTTTGATGGCCACTGAGGAGGGGACTCCTAAAGCAGGATCTCCAACTCCGGGATGGGAATACAAGAATGAGGACTTAGACTTGATTCAGAAACTGGGGGCATCATATGATGGTGCCCACAGCAAATGGACTTACCTAGAAAAGACTATTGTACCTCAAAAGATTACAGCCCTCCTCATTAAGCAACTTCACAGGCTAACCCACATGAGCACTCAGAAGATGAATACTCTACTAGAACAAAAGGAAACAGGACATCTTTTTCTAAACAAAGGTTCAATCCTAAAAGAAGTTGCAAACACTTGCAAAGTGTGTGCTCAGGTAAATGCTGGACAAGCCCAGATGGCCCTTGGGTCTCTCCTAAGGGGACACCAACCCAGGGCTTGCTGGGAGCTCGACTTCACTGAGGTAAAACCGGGTATGTATGGTTACAAATATCTCCTAGTTTTGTAGACACTTTTTCAGGATGGGTAGAAGCATTTCCCACCAAGCATGAAACCGCCAGAGTGGTAACCAAGAAATTACTAGATGATATCTTTCCTCGGTATGGAATGCCACAGGCACTTGGGTCAGACACTGGGCCTGCCTTTGTCTCCCAGGTAAGTCAGTCAGTGGCCAAGGCACTGGGGCTCAATTGGAAGTTACATTGTGCATACAGACCCAAAAGTTCAGGTCAGGTAGAAAAGGATAAATAGAACAATTAAGGAGGCTTTATCTAAATTAACGCTTGCAACTGGCTCAAAGGATTGGGTACAACTCCTACCCCTGGCCCTCTACAAGGCCCGAAACACCCCAGGCCCTCATGGCCTAACCCCCTTTGAAAACCTCTATGGCAGTCCCCCGCCAGCTGTCACTTTCATGCTTACAGAAATTTCTAATTTTACTGATACCCCCACCTTACAGGCTCACTTGAAGGCCCTACAGTTGGTACACCAGGAAGTTTGGAAACCTCTAGCAGCTGCCTATAAAGAGGTGACCAATAAACCTCTAATCCCCCATTCATTCCAGATAGGGGAGTCTGTTTGGGTCCGTCGACATCAGACCAAGAATCTGGAACCTCGCTGGAAAGGACCTTACACCGTGCTCCTGACAACTCCCACGGCCTTAAAAGTAGACAGAATCGCCACTTGGATCCATGCCTCCCACGTCAAGGCTGCCCTGACAGAGTACCCAGACAGCACACCACCAAACCTCACATCATGGAAAGCACATCACACTCCAAATTCCCTAAAGATAAGATTCTCTCAATCTTAACATTCCTCTTCTTAACTTTCAGTTTTGTGAGTAACGTCTCTGCTAGTCCTCACCTTCCCTTATCCTTGACTTGGCTAGTCATTCTGAGGGAGGACAAATTATTTGGTCTAATACCTCCCCTGCCCCGTTATGGACATGGTGGCCCTCCTTTACCCCCAGTCTGTGCGCCTTGACTTCCCATAGAAAACCTTTTAAAGAGACTTTAAAAAAAGACTCACTGGAAAAGACACAACCCTCCTGTTAGCCCAGGATGTTACTCCAAACCTGCCAGACAGTTGTTGAACTCCACTCTATATGTTTGCCCCCAACATGCCCAGGCATCAGACTGTCGGATTAGAGTGGACTATTATTATTGTATTATTGTAAAAACTGGGGATGTAAAACCACTGGAAATGTATACTGGCAACCCAAACCCTCCTAGGATTTTATTACTGTAACTCGCCTAAATCAGGGTAACAAGATGCTTCTAAACATTACTTTCACTTCTCCCGGCAAGGCAGATAGGACATGGCTCAAAGGCCATACTTGGGGGGTCCATCTTTACATAGATGGGCCAGACCCAGGTTTCCTCCTCACCATTAAGCTCCAATTATCAACTGACATAAGTCCAATAGGCCCCAACCCAGTTCTACCAGATCAAAAACCTATCCCCTGACTCCCACTTTCCTTGGCCCCGCCTTCTAAACCTACCAATGTTATAATTCCCCCTCCTGAAAGACCAACCATTCATCCCTATAAACCCCAGGGAACAGGTAATCGACTCTTTAGTCTAATACAGGGGCCTATCTCTCCCTGAATGCCTCTAACAGTAATTATGCCCAAGACTGCTGGCTCTGTTTACTGCTAGCCCTCCTTACTATGAGGGTATAGCCTTACCAGGAAACTTTACCAACTCCACTAACATTACTACTCGATGTCTTGCTTTTGCATCTCATAAATTAACTCTTGCAGAAGTAACTGGCTAGGGCTCCCATATTGGGACCATACCCACTACTCTTCAACATTTATGTAACAAAACCACGCCTGTGTCCCCTGGAACTTACTACTTAGAATCTCCAAATGGAACCTATTGGGCCTGTAGTACAGGACTGACTCCTTGCGTTTCTGCTACTGTCCTTAATTCTACTGCTGATTACTGTGTCCTAGTCCAGTTATGGCCACGCATTACCTACCATAGATCAGAATTCATTCTTCAGGTATTTGAAAACAGACCTAGGCGGGAGCCCATAACCCTTACCATCGCCCTCCTTTTGGGAGCAGGAGGAATCTTAGCGGGGAGAGGAACTGGAACAACTGCCCTGGTACACTCTGAGCAGACCCGAGCCCTACAAGAAGCGATAATCACAGACTTACAGGCCATAGAAAAATCTATTTCTGCCCTAGAAACTTCCCTTACTTCCCTTTCAGAGGTAGTATTGCAAAATAGAAGAGGCCTAGACTTGTTGTTTCTAAAAGAAGGGGGCCTCTGTGCTGCCCTTAAGGAAGAATGCTATTTTTATGCTGACCACACGGGCATAGTCCGGGAATCTATGGAAATGCTCAGGGAAAGACTAGCCCAGAGGCAGAGATTGCAAAAGTCACGACAAGGCTGGTTCGAAAGTTGGTTTCATAAATCCCCTTGGTTCACCACCCTCCTATCCACTCTCCTGGGTCCTTTGCTCATTCTTGTGCTCCTATTAACCTTTGGTCCATGTATTCTCAAAAGCCTGGTACAGTTTATACGAGACAGGCTCTCAGTTATCCAGGCATTCGTCCTCACTAGTCAGTATCAGTCATTAAGCCAAAATGACATAGGATTATAAGTAAAATATTTTACTCAGTACCGAGAGAAATGGGGGAATGTAAAACCCATGGAAAAATACCAGGAGCCCAAAACAGCCCCCCAGATGCAGACAGGCAGACAACCTTGTGACCATAGCATGACCATTAACCCCGCCTAATGTAGTATAGATAACCCTGTCAGGTTGTTTCCGAGAAGAAAACAAAAAAAAGGGATCCCCACCGACTCCAAGTCTATTAATAAGTAACCAATAACCAGTGCTGGGACTGAAATCATGCTTCTGCTTCGGTAAACCTGCTTCTGCTCTCCCTAACTCTATAAAAAGAGACCCTTCCCCTTGCCCGGCGTGCTCAGCCTCTTGAAGGACTAGAGTGCCCGCAGGCGCCTGTGTGAACAATAAAGCTGCCTCTTGCCTTTGCATCCAGTGGCTCAGTCTTGGTTCTTGGGCGTGGGTCTCCCACCATGGAAGACTCCCCCTCCCCCGGGAATCTTACAGTTTTTTTTTTTTTAATTTGTGGGAAATAGAAATAAGCAGACACAGAGAGAAAGATGGAGGGAGAGAGGGGTCAGGGCGATGTGGAGTGAGAAAGAGGAAGTGAGGTGGGGGTGGGTGGGAGCAGTGGAGGGAGGAGAGTGGGTGAGGATAGTACTCCTGCAAGGTGAATGCTTGCTGGAGGATATATGTTGTTAGGAGTGGTCTCATGGGTGTTACAGCCTGCTCACCCTTGCCAGAGTTCTGCTCATGTTTCTGCTGCAGTTTTCTACCTGCTGTGCCAGAGGTGATGTCCGGACTCTGACCATGCCATGCTGACCTCTGTCATCATCAACTTCTTCTAGTGACTGGAAGTCATGTTAGCCACATGTATAAAGGGACGCACATGTACTTCATTTGCGATGCCTGGAGGCAATGACACAAATATTCTTTCACTCTCTCTCAATCTTTCTCTATCAAATGAATAACTAAGGAAAAATGAAAAAAATAAAAAATAAAACATAAATCTTTTGATTGCACCTAACGTCCTTTCAGCTGCTATGGTTTCCTTAGTCAACATGTGGGCAAACTCTGAAAGGGCTGTTTAAGGTTGGGTTTCTTTACTTCCTAATCTCCCAACCTCTCATGAACATTTGTGCTGACATGTAACTCACCTGCTGGGAATTGCCAGCATGTTATGTATAGTCTCCACGGAACTGTCAGCAAGTGAATCCATTGTATACCCACAAAATGTAGGACACTGTTCACACCCCAGAAACCCACTTATTCCTCCTCCTCTAGCTCCTGCCCTAACATAGTGGCCCATAACCTTTGACATACATTTTATTTTGCCTGTTTCTGAAAAGGTATCAGGGAATGTTACTGTCTTTTTTTGTGTATGTTTGCTTTTACCCAAGGTGAAATTTGTGACATTCATCCAACTTGTTATGCATGGCAGGGTCCCAGGGAGCTCAAGACATAAAAGATCATGATTATGTTTTCATTTCTCTTGAGTAAAATTAAGGCTTGGAAGGATTTAAACACACAAATAACCCAAAGCACCTTTACACTCAGGCCTTCACCCATTTGCCACCATAAGATCAGATGGGGTTGGAGGGCATGGTGGAAATGAAAACCCAGAGAATTTTTGCAGCAGAGCAATCCTAACATTAACTTCTCTGGCTTTAAATACAAAAGGTATTTTAGATCATTCCCTCAGAGGCAAAAATAAGCCAAAGTAAGAGTTAGACCTAGAAAAATTAGGTCAGCTATCACAGGTTAGGCCAAGAAAGTTAACACCATCACAACAAAAATAGACTTTGGAAACAACTGCAAATCTTCATATTTAAAATGGGATCATTTATGGCTGAGAAAAACTAGAAGTTACATAGTTTTGAAACTGTGGATCTTAAAATAAATACAGTACCAAACACAGAAAGCCTAGTCAAGGCCAGAAGTCCACCAATATTTCAATTCTTTTTTTTTTTTAATTTATTTGAGAGGCAGAGAAAATATGAATATGGGCACACCAGTGCCTCCATCAAATAAACTCCAGACATATGTGTTTACATGGCTCTTGGGGAATTGAACCTGGGTCCTTTGGCTTTGCAAGCAAATGCCTTAACCACTAAGCCATCTCTCCAGCCTTTAAAACATGTTTTTGAGTAGGGTCTCACTTTAGCCCAGGCTGTTCGGGAATTCACTATGTAGTCTCTCAGGGTGACTTTGAAGTCATGACAATCATTCTACCTCTGCTTCCCAAATTCTGGGATTAAAGGTGGGCATCACCATGCCTAGCTAATATAATCAAACTTTAAATACAGGGCTAGGGATGTAGCTCGTTGGCTGAGGCCTAGGTTTGATCTCTAGCATAACAAAAACAATAAATGTAGATTGATATCAAGTAAAACTGAAGCTCAGGATTATCTATGCAGATGTGTGTCAGGAGCATTCAGTTATAAAAACCAGGTCCCTCAGTCATTCTTGGGAACTCCTTTCTCTCTGAGGAGCTCAGGAGTGAGGCACCTGGGGAAGGACAGCTCTAGCAATGGTCTGGAGAGGTGGCAGGGACCAGTAGAACTGTAGTAGGACAGGTTGGAGCCACACCAGCCAGGACAGGGTCTGGTCATGGGGCCTGCTCCCACAGGCCAGGGTGTCTTGGGAGTCACAGTGCCCGGTGCCCCATTTCTAGCAGCATGCTCTCCAGGTGTAGCTTGCTGCTGCTCTCCATGTAGGGCTGGTGCAGCCACATGGACAGGTAGCTCAGGGCGAGGTTGCGGTTGGCCGTGTGTGCCAAGCTCAGCTCCAATGGTGCACTTCACGAGGAGTTCTTTGCTGTACATGCTGGAGAGCTGGCAGAAGACCTCATAAAAATGCGTTGTGGGCCATGTGTAAAACAGAAGGGGGGGTTCACTCTCCTCCCCATGATGGTAATTTTCTAGTTCACAAACTCCCTTGGTAGTTGAAGACAGCTTTTCCATTTTCACTTGTACTTTTGTCTCTGTAACTGTTCTCTGAGGCTACTGGTGGTGAATATTGACATACTCTGCATGGACAGGAGGCATCACAAACTCTGATGCGGTGCCAGCAAACCATCCAAGGTGGCCTGCAGTTCTTCACACAGAGCTTCCAGCTCCTTGTCACACTCCAGACGCAGCTTTTCTCCCTCCTTACAGGAAGCTGAAGTGCTGCTTGGTAATTCAATCTTGTCTTTTTCCCTTCCATTCAGTCTGCAGCTCTCCCAAATATTTCAATTGTAACAGCAAAGACAGATCAGTACTGAGTTGGCCAAAGCTGATCAGCACAGTGAGAACCATGGATTGTTTGGAGGTAAGTGATTGGAAATGCAGTAAGGCAATGCTGCTATGAGTCTTCGCATGATGGCTTATATCTCTTCTTGTTTGTTTTTGTTATTATTATTATAATTTGGTTTTTCAAGGTAGGGTTTTACTCTAGCTCAGGCTGACCTGGAATTCACTATGCAGTATCAGGGTGGCCTCAAACTCATGGTGATTCTCCTACCACTACTTGCTTAGTGGTGGAATTAAAGGTGTACACCAACTTGCCTGGCTAAGAAATGATTTCTGTTTCCAAAGTATGGTCTCAAACATAGTGCAGGCTGACTTAAATCTCACTCTGTAGTCCCAACTTGTCCTTAAACTCACAATGATCCTTCCACCTCTGCCTCCTGAGTGCTGGGTGTAGAGGCATGCTCACTATGCCCTTCTGTCCTTGCTGTTCTTAACACTTGACACAACACAAAGACTTGCATCTGTACTACTGACTGTTTTATTGTCTTGGAAAAAACAAAGTCTACTTTTCAATTGGGACTGCACTTTTTTTTTTTTCCCCCTGTGCTGAGAACTCTCAATTTTCAAACTGGAAGTTGTAACAACATTATTTAGATTGATATATTTGAATCAGTGTTTTCATTGTAGGAGCCAGGATCCCAAAATGGGATTATATATTGATACATTTCAACTGTAGTAGCATGGCAAATAATGCCAGACCAGGTTTAATCCAATTTTGTAACCTGTCTAGGACACTGGGAGCAAATAAGTGTCTTTGTGGGGAAGCCTGACTCTCTCATATGCTGTCAGTATCAACAGATTAATCTCATGACTGGACAGGTTGCTCTGCAGGTAAAAATGCTCACTTGAAAGACTCATGGCCTGGTTTTGATTCTCAAGTACTCACATGAAATCAGATTCAGAAAGTGGTAGAAGCAGCTGGCATTGGTTTGCAGGAGAAAGAGGTCCTAGCACGCCCATTCTCTCCACCCCCCTCTCTCTTTCTCTGTGTGCTTTCAAATTATTATCAATAATAAAATATAAAATAGATATAATAATAATTTTTTGCTTTTGTTTTTATTTTTTATTTTTTTACAAATTGTATTTGGGGGCTGCCTGTGAAGCTAAAGGAAACAAATTGGATTTCCCAGTGCCTAAGTAAGCCAGATGTACAAGGTAGCACATGCATCTGGAGTTTGTTTGTCATGGCTGAAGTCCCTGGTGTACCCACTCTCTATCTCTCTATCTCTCTATCCATATATCTATCTATCTATCATCTATCTATCTATCTATCTATCTATCTATCTATTATCTATCTATCTATCTATCTATCTATCTATGTATCACTGTCTGTCTCTGTCTTAAATAAAATTAAAATAAAAGTGTATATATTACAAAGGAGATTAATGTCAGTTGAATTAATTTTCTTGGGAAACATAAGAAGTATCTTTTAACTCCAGACAGGAAATGGAGAAACCAAAGATAATTCCATCCATTTCCCGCTTTGTGAACTAATGCATTTACTGAAGCTACTTAGAGAAGCACATGTGATTTGGAAGCAGCTGTCACTGTCACTGTGTAGCTCTGCCCCACATGGGTGATGACTCTGAGAAGCTGCATATCTGGAGTTCCAAGCCCTAGTCAAGCTTCTGTCTCCTGTCACAACCCTCAAAATCAGATTAAGGTGGAGTCAGGCATGAGTGGTGGCTGGAATCTCAGGTAACGGTCTGATGACCATCCTCCCATCTATGAGGGAATATTGATAAGCCTGTTCTTATGAAGATTCAGGCTCACATGATCATAGTCGCTCTGATTCAAGATGACAGTGGTCAATCATTCCAGAGGACAGAGATCCACTACACTCTCAAATGTGATGTCACTTCCTCTCTCTCTCTCTCTGGCATAATAGATGTTAAGCACTTAGGACAGTTCTTGACATGAAAATGAATTTTGGTTGCAACTTTGGTTATGATGGCCATTTTTGACATTTTTAGAAAACATTACTGGACTTTATCTTATTATTCTGAATAGTGAAATTTTCCTCTCCTTCACTTTGTTGTACATAGTGGAATTTTCTACTTTTGTAAAGCAAAGTATAGTCCTTATTAGTTCCAACATTCAGAAAACTTATTTTTCTTTAGTTTGAAGATGGATAAATATCTGAGGTAAGTACTTCTCATCTCAGACATGGATATTATTCCATCTGGCCACTATTCTTGAATTCAGTCAAGAATTAATTTCCTAGAAAAATCATGGAAGAATTAATGCCCCAAATTGATATTCCATGAGTATTGTTTTTTCATATGGATATAAGGAACCTAGTGTAAGTATACTGAAAAAACCTACATGAATGAAACTAATTTAGGATCTTGCAACATACCCAAAACCTTCATAAATAGGTATAATCATAAAGGTTGTTCAGAAGACTCCATGGGAGTTGAGAAGTATGGCAGCTGGAGATGATATTGCCATGGTGTGGTCTGTGGGTCTACAAGTGGTCCTTCTGAGGTCAACGAGATCTCAACCAGAAACATTTGCCTCTGTGCTAGAGAACTTTCTGTAGTTACTTTTGCTCATATCACCCAGAGCCAGCTGCTCACCTGGCTAGGGTTGGGCTGATCTGGGCAGGCTTCTGCTCTTCGTGATCTCCTCCTGCATTTAACAGAAGTCTTCTGAAGAGAGCCTCTGGGATCAAGACAGAGAAACAGCCCAAACATTCCTAGACATGTCAGATCTGCTGTACCAATGCACAACAGAAATGAAATGTCAGCCTGGGTAAAAGACTCTGTACCTCTTGATGAGAGAATGCACAAATTGTGTGACAGATTGTGGAGCTGGGAGTAGCCATTTTTTCACAGGCAAGAACCTTAATGACTAAGCCATCTCTCCAGCCCCCATTCCACTTTCTGATGACTGTGTCCTGTTTTGCTGATAACTGGTAACAATTCTATCATAAGCCAAGCTTCCATGGATGGATGAGATGTACTGAAGGTT
Source organism: Jaculus jaculus (assembly GCF_020740685.1). Taxonomy (NCBI): domain Eukaryota; kingdom Metazoa; phylum Chordata; class Mammalia; order Rodentia; family Dipodidae; genus Jaculus; species Jaculus jaculus. The sequence continues at coordinate 246,079 of NC_059126.1, forward strand.
TTATTGTCTTCTTTATCCTAGCACCTCAAGTTATTTTTTTAACTCATGATGATTTTAAATGTGGATATGCTTCTATTTAGATGGGACACATTTTTAAACATTGTCCATTTTATTTAGTCATTTTCTTTCAGTTTTCCTACATATGGCTTATCAGAGTTTTTGTTTTAAAAAGTACATATTTGGCCCTTCCTGCTCTCAATTCAGTAGACTATATACACACCTAATACATGGCTATTTGCTCTGGGTACATATGTGTTCAATGGAAAATAATTAGGATTATATTCTACATCCCTATCTCTCTTCCTATTAGAATCGTTTTTACATTTATTAGTGTTTCCAGTTGCAGAAAAATACCATTGATACAGAATCATAAAAATTTGCAGAAATGTTTTAAATAAACACATAATACATAAATACATGTCGAATTTTGGTGTTTTTTTGGATTATCCTTTATTTTTGAGTTTCTTGGAAGTGTCACTCCTCTATGCTGTTCTTGAGAAACATGATGCTAATTAATGTGTTCATTTCTTTAGATGAAGGTGGGGGAAGGACCTGAAAATCCTGAGGACTTTTTTGTATCTTCTAAGATATGGATCATGGTTAATCTTTCCAAATACCTAGCCATGGAATTAGGTAAGGATAAATGACTTTTTTTCATATGCATGGAAGTATTTCTTACATTATAGTTTTAAACTGTTTTTATAATATTTATGATTTTACTATGTCCTTGCTTTGTCTACAGATCATATTCCTTTTTCTGCAGACGCTTTGTAATATTTTTCTTATTTTCAATTTCTTTGTTGCTTTTTCAACCAAATAAATGCTAAAGGGTTAAAATCAAAGGAATTAGTCATATCAATAAATGTGGGTGGGTTTAACTCGCCTATTAAAGAAAAACTATTGTATGTAGTATGTTTATTTGGTTATTGTCTTTATTTGGTGTATCTTGCTTTTTAAAAATTATATTGGTTGGGCTGGAGAGATGGCTTGGCAGTTAAGAGCTTTCCCGAGAAGCCTAAGGGCACTGGTTTGAGGCTCCTTTCCACAGGAACCATGTTAGCCAGTTGCACAAGGAGGCACACATGTCTGGAGTTCGTTGGCTGTGGCTAGAGACCCTGGCGCTCCCATTCTCTCCCTCTCTCTATTGTCCTTTCTCTGTCTTTTCATGTCAAATAAATAAAAACAAAACCAGAAAGCTTATATTGGTGTTTAGGAAGGTAGGTGCTTTTTTTTCAGTGGATGTTTCATATATTTGTCATTATTAATTCATTTAATCTTTACTTCTTATTACTTTCACTCTTATTTAAATTTTTACCATTCTGTATGTCAATAATTCCATTCTTTGTGATGGTGAAGTATATGTGTATATATGTTTATATGTATGTATATATGTATGTTGGGCCTTGAGAGGCTGGGATGTGAAGCCTAGTGGAACTTCCTGAGCCTAACTGCCTCCGCCCAGCTATGACTCAGCAGGGGGCCAAATGGCATCTGGCCTGCTACTTCCACACAGGAAGTTAGAGTCCCTTAGAACCAATCATCTCATAGGTCTCGGTACACTATTGGCCCTTACATCTCACCCCACCCTGAAGTCTCAGCCTTCATTCTCAACATTATATAAACACCTTCCTGTAACATTAAAGTGAGTTCCTGCTTCAAATAGACTCCTGAATCAGTGTGGTTTTTCTCCAGTGGCCAGGAGAAGTTTCTGGGTCATCAGATGCTCATCATCCTCCCTCAAACCCTAGGGAGGAACCAGAAGTCCTTGTTCTTCCCTTGGCATTGCCTGAGTGGGAAGGAGCCCAACCTCTGGCACCCAACTTGGGGCTCTGGGACCCCGGCAGACTAGTGCACCCTGTGAGAGGCAGTCATTGAGGAGGTAATTGGTGTATACGGGTGAGCATACCCTCATAAGTTATGAGGCAGTCTTCATATTTAGTGCACTAAACTTTGCTTCTATAACCTATACTTATTTGTTGACATCCCTTCCTTCCCTTTCTCTTTGCCTTCACTTTCATTTCTCAGACAAGCTACATCTGCAGCTTTTGTACAACATGCTTACCTATCTGTTGTATCCTTGTGGTTGTATTATACTTGTGTGTATGTGGGTTGCAATTGCCCTAGTTTTATGGACATCTCTCTCTCAACTTTATAATAAGGGACAATCTACCTCTAAATCCAATCCTGCCTTAGAATCTCTCAGGGCACTCCTAAAGAGTAGAGGACTTAATTTGACTGATAATCAGGCTCAACAGACCTGGGATTGCCTTCTCAAGCTGGTGCCAAGGCTGCAAGAAGGAAATCTCTTTGATTGGGACACATGGGATAGGGTAGAGGCCCTTGTTTGTTGGGCACATGTGGAGAATGGTCAAATACTCCCCTCAGGGGTCCTCCCTACAATCTCGGCCCTCAAGGACTGCTTCCCTCCAAGACTAACCAAACATAAACAAAAGACAGAAGGAAAAGATGATATACAGCCTGATCTGGCTACTCCTCATGGAGATACAGCTATAAAAACCCCGAAAGAGGATATATCTTTATACTCCTCACTTGATCCCTTTGAGAGTGCTCCCTGGACTTCTGCGGAACCTCCTCCATCGACTAACCCTTTCTGGACCCCTCAGCCCCTCCTTCATATTTGGCTGCCAAGCCTCCAGGAAATAAATCTACTTTTTATTTCCCATCAATCTAAATCCCAGGGGCAATCATCCTGCTGCTTGTTATCCATGGGAAGCTCAGGACCTTAAGGAGCTTAAAAAGGTGGTCTCAGAGGATGGACCCAAGTCTCCTTGGGCTGAAACCCTATTGCAGGGACTTTCCCATCAACTTTGTACAACCCAAGATTGGACAAATCTAGTCAGGGCTGTCTTGTTGGATCCCCTATACCTTAAGTGGTGTGCCTATTTTAGAGATGAGTGCCATGCACAGGCAGAATGAAACCAAAATCAACAGCCCCCTGTGCCAATGACGTTTGGGATGCTCTCTGGTATCTCTGATCAATATGCTACAGGCACTCAACAAGTGGCTATACCTGACCCATATAGGGACCAGGTCAGGGCACTGGGCTTGACGGCATGGAAAAAGCTTGATGAAGGACCCTCTAAAACCCCCCGTTATGAGTATTACTCAAAACCACCTGAGGACTTGGCTATGTTTGTAGATAGGGTGGAAAAAAGTCTCCAAAGAAAATTTCCCCCAGGGGCATTATGAGATCAGTTTACTAAAATGTTGGTCTGGGAAGGGATAACAGCCGATCACTGCGCCTGTGTGGGTCTCAAAGACAACTCCATGAGTAGATGGATTGTAGCCACCATGGACATTGGCACTATCTCCCATCAGGCTAGGGCCATGGCTTCCACCCTTCAGGAAAATAAACAGGGAGATTTAGCTGATAAGACCTGCGCATTATAGTTAAATCCTAAAAACTCAACATGTTTCAGGTGTGGGGAAAAGGACCACTTTACAAAGGAGTGCCCCAACAAGACAAAACCTCCCCTGCCCTTTGGGGGGATGATATATTCCCCTTGCACCCACTGCCCTAAATGCAATACGGGGTTTCATTGGGCTAGGGACTGTCAATTGAAATTTAACATACAGGGAAAGCCTTTAAACTCCTCCTGGGGCTCCCCCCTACCCCATTAAATAAGGGGAAAGAATCTATCAAAGCCCATTGGACTATCCCCCTGGTCCCTGGCCTTAGACCCAAAATTATTTTAAATATTGGCAATAAAAAATTCAAACTTCTCATCAACACTGGAGTGGACTGAATGGTCCTGAGAAAGGAGGAAGTGCCCTCCTCCTGGCAGCTTGTGCCTGGCCCTCCCCTACTGGGAGTTGGCAGGCAATCCATGTCCTGGGAGACTGCCACGTGGCTCCCTTGGACTGACCCAGGTGGAGACAAGGGAAATGTTTGCCCTCTCATGGTGACTGGGCTCAAGACTAACTTACTAGGGCAAGACATCCTTGGAGATGTCGAGGCTTTCATCACTACTGACCTTTTATAATTATTTGTTAAATAAAATACATATATATATATCAACAACAGTTTGAGGAAGGGAGGAAATGTCATCCCAATTACTCCAATTAACACCCCTATTTCTAAGGGCCACTGCCCAGGCCCCCCCCCCTCACCATTTAAAATCTACTGGAGATGGGGGGACCCTATATAGGTTGAGCAGTGGCCTCTCCCTTCTAAGTTACACAAACTTCACATACTTATCTATCAACAGTTGGAGGCCAGACATATCTGTCTCTCCACTAGTCCCTGGAACTCTCCTGTCTTTGTCATAAAAAAGCCTAATGGGTCCTGGAGATTTTTACATGATTCAAGAAAGATCAATGAACACATGATCCCCTTTGGAACCTCCCAGAGTGGATTCCCATGGATCCCAGCTATTCCCAATATATACTATCTTACTATCATTACATTAAAGATTGCTTCTTCTCTATCCCTCTCCATCCAGGAGACATGGAAAAATTTGCATTCTCTGTACCCGCTGTTAATTTTTGTGGCCCATATAGGAAATTTGAATGGACTGTCTTACCTCAAGACATGGCTAATAGCCCACCCATTTGTCTATATTACCTGTCATCCATTTTCTCTTATCAATCTCCCCAATACCCTGTTATTATTCTTGGGTGCCTAGATTCCTCCACACTCCAAGACCTTATCCACCAATGTCTAACTATCCTTCATACTCACAGCTTTAAAGTAGCTCCTGAGAAAGTTCAAACCATGCCTCTCTTTAAGATCTTGGGCTCAACCCTTACTACAGATACAGTTTCACCCATTAAACCACAACGTTATATTCAGGATTCTTACATGTTGTCTCAATTCCAGAAGCTCTTGGGAGAAATTAACTGGATGAGGCCTTGGATACCCATGACTACTAAAGAGCTGTCCCCTTTGTTTGACCTGCTAAAGGATCTTAACTTCTCCTCACAGGTAATTTTGTCCCCTTGTTATCAACAAATTTTTCATAAGGTACAACAGACTATAAATACTGCGACCTTAAAGAGGTTCAATCCTAATTTGCCCATCTCCCTCTACATTTTCCCTGGGGAAACATTATGCAACACACTGTTGGCAGAGGAAGGTGAGCCCATCCAATGGATCCACCTCTCAATCGGTGGAGTCCCCAGAGTTTATTCTATAACCAACCAGGTTGCTGATTGCATTATCAAGAGCAGAGACACCTCTGTCTGGTTGTTTGGCATAGAACCTTACCTTATTGTCACTCCCTTTAAGATAACTGATTTCACCTGGCTTCAGAGAAATAATAATAGAGTTGCTATGGATCTTGAGGGGTTCCTAGGTAAAATTGATTGCCATTATGGCCCCTACAAATGGATGGCTTCTTTCTCCAGGTTAGAAAGGAAGCCCCCCAAACTTTTCCTGTCTCAACCTAACCCTAACTTTCTTATCGTGTTTACAGATGGAGGGCACCTGGGGGCTTCCCTAGTCATTTACCCTCCCTTAAAAACAGGAAAAAGAGCCTATCCCCATAAAGTTAGTCTCCCATGAGGTTGAGGGGTCAGCACAATTTAAAGAACCATTTGCTGTCATTCTAACTTTGGACACTATTCAAGAGCTGTTTAACTTATTTTCCGACAGCCTATATGTTGTTGATTTATTACCCAACCTGGTTCAGGCCCATATTAGACTGGATTCCAACCCTAAATCTCCTTTGATGATTCAAGCTCTTTCCCTATTCAAACAAAGAATTAATCCCATTTTAATTCAACGTCTCATGGGTCATCAAAACTTACTATGTCCCTAGCTCTCTGCTCTCACATATAAGTGTTTTGAAGAACAAACTTTCATTTAGATATTTCCCTGATCTGATATTTGCCTATAACATTAAGCTGACATTCCTTTCTGAATGCTGTGTGACAGAAAACCATAACCTTAGCAGCTTAAGTGATGCCTCCTAATTGTGTTCAGGTTGAGTACAGGTTAGATAAAGCTTCTGCTCAGAGCTATGATTTTCATTTGAGGAATTAGATACTCTTCTCACTCCAGTGTGTTTACTTTTTTCTCCAGAATTTATCTCTTTATAGTTATAGAGCTGTGGAATTCATTTTCTTGCCAGCTGTTGGTTGGAGACAGCTAAATAAACAGACGTTCTCTTTATGGCTTCTATAAGCAATCCCTACAAAGAGTATTTGCTCGCCTCAGGTCAGAAGAATACTGTAGCTCAAACTGAGTTTCTCAGGCTTCTGTTTCTGACCTTGAAATCAGCTTTGAAAGGACTCATCTAAATAGGTCAGATTCCCTTGCCCTCAGAAGGAGGAAATTGCTCTGGTGTGTGTGGGCATGATATGGAAGTCTGGAATATTTCTTAGGAAGGCAAAAATATTAGGTAATAAATGTTGAGCATTATGAGGGATAAAAATTGGAAACCTTAAATTTGTCCTTCCATTTTTATTGTTCTGAGGACCCTCAGTAGTGTCTGTACTAGTTTGCTTTCTCACCAGCAGCAGTTGTTTGTCGTCACATGCTTACCAACATTTGTTGGTTTTTGTTTTCTTAATATTATTGATTCTAGGGACTGGGGAGATTTCTCAGTTGTTAAAGGCACTTCCTTGCAAAGCCTGCTGGTCTAGATACAATTTTGCAGGTTCCAAGATAAAACTGCATGGGCACTTCTCACTTGTAGTGGAAAGACCCTTCTGTCACATGTGCAAATAAATGAAAATGTATAAGACATATATATTCATTCTGAAGTTTTAATTTACATTTTCCCTGAGGGTTAAATACATTGAACAATTTAAATATAATTATTGGCTTTTTTTTTTTTTTTTTTTTTGAGGTAGGGTCTCACTCTAGCACAGTTCATCTGAATTCACTCTGAATTCTCACAGTTGCTTTGAACTCACAGTGATCCTCCTGCCTGTGCCTCCCAAGGGCTTGAATTAAAATCATGTAACATGACACCCAGCTCTTATTTGCCATATATACTTAATTATTTGAGAACCTATCTGTTCAATTTTTCTCCACTTATTGATTGGATGTTTTGTTTTATATATTGTTTAGTATTTTGACCTTTCTTCTTATTAAAAGAAAAGATTCTACACAATCATCACCTCACAGATATATAGTTGACAAAGAGTTTGAGACCTTTTGAAAATTTTCATCCTTGGATTTTAAAATTTTGTTCATATATTTGAAAGAGAAAGACAGAGAGAGAGAGAGAAAGAGAGAGAGAGAGAGAGAGGGAGAGATGTGTGGGGAAATGTGTTGGCCAGGGCCTCCAGAAACTGCAAATGAATTCCAGACACATGTGCCTCCTATGCATTTGGCTAACATGGGTCCTGGGGAATCAAACCAGGGTCTTTTGACTTGCAGGAAAACTCCTCAATAACTAAGTCATTTGTCCAACCTTTTCCAGATTTTTTTTTTTTTTTTTTTTTTTTTTTTTTTTATGTAGGTTCTCATTGTAGCTCAGGCTGACCTGGAATTCACTATGTAGTTTCCGGGTGACCTCGAAATCATGGTGATCCTTTTACCTCTGTCTGCAGAGAGCTGGGATTAAAGGCATGTACCACCATGCCTGGCTCCCTTTTTAGACTTTTTGGTGTAGGGTCGCATTCTAGCCCATGCTGAAATGGAACTTACTCTGTAGTCCCAGACTGGCCTCTAACTCAAAGTGATCCTCCTACTTCTGTGCCCCAAGTACTGGGATTAAAGGTTTTACAACACAACACAACACTCATTGAGACCTTTTATTTTTTTTATACAAAACTTTACTTTCATATGCTTATCTAAACTTGGTTAAGACGATATAATTTTTCATTCTTATATTTAAATTTTAGATGTATCACATTTTAAATATTGTTTAAATTATCATACACATTTTCCATAATATAAATTTGTATTTTAAAACAAAGTCTACCAACTTTTCCTGTTAATTGGAAGTTCTAGCACAAACATATTTTTAATTACTGTGATGCTTGGGCTATTTCCAGAAACTTATTTTGGGATTTATGATTATCACCCATATTTTTCATTTTGTTTTTGGAGGTAGTGTTTCACTCTAGTCCAGGGTGACCTGGAATTTACTATCTAGTCTCACTGTGGCCTCACACTCACGGTGATCTCCTACCAGCCTCCTGAGTGATAGCCATCACTCCTGGCTTTTATAACCCATGTTCTATGGACTGTTAATTTCTTTGCACATCTCACTTTATATTAACTTAAAAATAACTCTTGTTATTTTTTCTCTCAAACTCCAGATTTATGTATTAAAAAATTAAGTTTGAATGCTAAGTATCTAGGGAAATCTTTTCAAAATAAAAATGAGTGTGTAATTTGAAAATAATCTAATTCTTCCAAAGTAGAATATTCAAGTTTTAGGCCACCTCTGCTTACATGCTGTCTCATGTTTTTGTTCTATCTTGCTGTAACCCACGTCATATTTTTTTTGCACACTTAATTGTATCATGCTTCTTGATTTTCATTTCCTTGGTTATCAACATAAATATTTAATGGGATGGATAGATGCCTCAGCAGTTAAGGCACTTATATATGAAGCCCAAAAACCTAGGTTGTACTCCCCAGTACCCATGTTAAGCCAGATGCCAAAAATGGTGCATGCACCTGGGGTTTGTTTGCAGTGGCTGGATGCCCTGGCACCCTACTTTCTGTTTGACTCTGTTCTCACTATCTCCCTTTCTGCCTGCAATTAAATAAATAAATACTTAAAAATTAAATTTACTTATACTAAAGCTGGAGAGATGGCTTAGCATAAAATCTTTTGTCTGCAAACCGTAGGGACCCATGTTCAATTCCCCTGTGTCCACATAACTCAAATGCACAAGGTGGCACATGCATCTAGACCTTTCTTGCTGTGGCTACAGACCCTAGCATTCCAATTCTTTCTGTATCTCTCTATCTGCTCTTTTACTTTCTATATCCTACATTAAAAAAAAAAATAACAGGAATACAAACAATATAACAGAAAATTAAAACCCAATTAAAAAAAATAAATTTACTTATTCTAGAAATTATCTGTTTTAGAATTTTCTTTAATGTAAACTCTCATGTATTTCTCCGAGAGACTACCTAGATATATTCTTGAACTTTTTACTTCATCACTTATAACTCCTACTATTATTTAGTGGCCATCTCTTTGCCTCTCTACTTAACTTAGAGTTTAACTCCTAGTATTTGATATATAGTATGTGGTCTTTAGCCATGTCAAATTTGTTGATGAGGCCATTGTTCATATTTTATTAGCCATTTTGTATATTTATAAGTTCGTGTGGACTTTTTTCAAATATACTAGTAATTTTAAATAATCTTTTTTTTATTAGTCCTTGTGTAATTCATTTTTCCAATGATCAGTACTTGTAATGTTCTCCTATCTCATTATGCATATAGGCACATAAATGTACTTTATTTTTATACACTGTGGCTGATAATAAAGCTACCAGTAGTCATTTTTTAATTTTGGTTCTACATTCTATGTTTTCTAGTAGTGATAGTGCCTTTTGTTTATTTACTTAACTATTTTGAATATTCTTTCCTTCTTAAAAAGTCATTAAACTAGGTTCCTTGGAATTTTATTAGTGCAACTTTTTAAAGAAAGATTTGTGTTTTTATTCATTTGCTAGAGGCAAGGGAAATAAGAGAGAGAAAGAAAATGAGTTTCTATGTTCTGTTCTTTCAAGTTTGTATTTATAGTGCCTTTTGCTGTTTTTACTTACCTATTTTGAATACTCTTTCCTTCTTAAAAAGTCATTAAACTAGGTTATTTGGAAATTTATTAGTACAACTTTTAAAAGAAAGAATCATATTTCTTCATTTGTAAGAGACAGAGGGAAAGGAAGGAGGAGTTGAGACAGATGAGAACAGGCATGCCAGGGCCCCTAGCCACTGAAAGGACTTCCAGATGCATGTGCCACCTTGAGAATCACACCTGCGTCCGTAGGCTTCACAAGCAAGTACTGGGATTACCGGCGCCTGCCGTCACAAGCAGCTGTACCTTTTTATAAAGATTTTATATGGCTCACCATTACGAGCCCGTCTTAACTGTGCCTGAGACTTTGGAGTTTTGGTCAGTGTTAAAATTAGTAAATGGTTTGGGACACGTTAAAGTTGGGCTGAGTGCACAGGACACTGTGTGACGGTCTCGAGACTAGGGGCCAGGGGGCAAATGTGCAGGTCTGACGGTGGCGAAGACCTGGGTTACCATGGCTCAGAACACTCACCGGCCTTCACTAGGTGGGGTTGTAGGGAAGCCACCTTGACAGTGTGAACTTGCCCTAATGACACTGGGGCGGACTGTGCGCGGGATGCGTGCCGGGGTGGGCATCCGAGGTGTCCCCGCGGGTGGCAGGAACCAGGCTCCCGAGCTCCGGTTTCTCGGGGGCCATTGTGCTCACGTGCCACGCACGTTGGGGAAAGGGGCGTGGCCGGAAGCGCGGCTCCATTCCCTCAACGGACGCGGCGGGAGCCGGTTCTTCAGCGAGGCTCCGTGAGGAAGGCCGCAGCAGCCATGCAGGAGCCCCGAGGTGGCCCAGGCGGTGCCGCGGGAGGAGGAGGAGGGGAAGGGGAAGGAGAAGGAGAGCCGAGTGGCCAGAGCGGTCCCCGAGCTGCGGAAGAACGGCGCGGCTCCGGCCCTTCTTCAGCGGGTGAAGGCCGCGGTGAAGGCGCCCGTGAGCCGCGCGGCCCTCAGGGTCCGGGTATGGCGGCAGCTGCGGGCAACCCCGACGAGGGGCGACCTGACCAGCAAGGGCTGGGAGGCGGGCCCGCAGCAGCAGCAGCTGCTGCCCACGCTGGGCAGGCTCCGCCTGTCCCTGCACCCGGGGCGGAAGCTGCTGGAAGTCCTCCCATGGAGTTGTATCCTTTCTGTGGAGCCCCTTAGCCCATGTAGGGGAGTAGAGGGTGCAGAGGGACTAGAAGGTTGGTGACGGGCTGGGGGCGATTTCAGAGCTGAGGGCAAAAGTGAGGGGCTTCGAAGAGCCACGTGGCCAGGGCATGACCACCTGTGTGAGTTTACTGGCACAGTTGGGACTCCCCAATGCCTCAGAAGACTGTCGGCATTGGGGTAGGGGAAGATCCGAATTATCACAAGGTGTTTGGGACTCTTCAGTGCCTCAGAGGCTACAGGGCTTAGGGTAGCGAAGGATCCAAATCATCACCAAGTGTTCTGAGCTGAGCTATAGTTGGCAGGAGTAGATTCTGAGATGTGCCTCCTAGGTGTAGTGAAACAAATGACATGGAGAAACTCATTCCAGCTTGTTTCCTTAACCATACCTTTTCTCAGCTCTATAACAGTGTATTTCCACAACCATCAGGAGGCAGACATAGCGCTGAGCTACTTAATTTCACTGGCCCGGCGCCGTCAGGAACCAGCAACTGAGCAGAATTACACAGTGGTTGATAATGCTCTGTCTGCGTAAGTTCACGACTGTGGAGTGGGAGGGGTGGCCGTGCGTGAGGACATAGTCTCCAGGGAGAGTGCTACAAGGCAGGTTGGTTGACTTTTAGCACCAGGCTTTGTGCATGGACCTTCACAGATCTCTTATCTTTTCTAATGGTCCCTATTATTCCCTTTTAGTACATGGGTGACTGAAAGCCCTGCTGTGGTGATAAGGCCCATCAACAACTTCCTTGACATGCTGCAAGTGGTGATGGGGCTCATTGAGCGCTTGGATTTGGAGGCAGGAGCACAACCAGGATGAGGAGTTGGGAACCTGAATCGTAGCAAGACATGACAGAGGGATTTCATGTGTTGCTTTATCATCAAAGTTTATTGTTTGCCATGTATCATTCACTCTGTTGGCCGGGTGTCCTTTATCTTGTGTGCTTAATTGTTTGGTATTTGAGAAAATAAAACAAACACTTGTTGTAGTTCCATTTCCTTTTCTGCTGTGACTGAAACACCCAAGTTATTTATCTTATTCTTTACCCTGGAGTAGAATTTCAGGAAATGAGATGGTTGCATAATACACGTTACATGAAAGAAACCTTAGGTAATGGTAGAAATGTGAAATAATTCCAGTCATTCAGCCCTAAGTACAGGCAATAATTTTATATTTTAGAATTTTATTGTACATATAGTTTTACGTTATAACATTTGATATCCTTGCCACCTCTCCTGCTATTTTGGGGAGGGTGCAGTTTCCTTAGTCACATTATGGTATTCACTGTGGGGTCATGAGGGCCTCTGTCTGGTCATGTGGACCAGTGGTAGAACTATGTTTCAGGGTATTCCTACCTTTTTGGTGTCCCTGACTACTATTTTTGGGAAAGGGCTTCAATGTCCTGGAGCCCATTAATTAGCCTAGACTGTCTGGCCAGTGACAAATTCATCTAATTTATTTCCTGGGCTCTGGGAATCAAACTCAGGTCATCATGCCTACAATACAGGCATCTTACTGATTAGGCTGTGTCTCAAGCCCTATGGCTTAATTTAAAAGCATCAAATATCAGATGCAACTTATAGAAAGCAGGTAGGAGGACATAGAATAAGATGAACCCCAGAGTTACGGACCACATAGTGTGCTATCTAAAATAATGCAGGTAAAATAATGTAGACAAGAAGACGAAACCAGTGAAAAACTTGTTTCTCTCTTCTGAACCTCAAACCAAGAAGATGCAAATAATTTACATATGTATGTGTGTGGTGGGGCTGGAAATAGTGTGCTAGATGCCAGGTGAATCAAGATGCAGAGGCTGGAGGTGGTAATGTGTTGGGCCATGAGGGGCCCAGATGTGAGGCCTAGTGGAACTTCCTGAGCCTAACTGCCTCTGCCCAGCTATGACTCAGCAGGGGCTTGGCCCCTGGCCTGCCATTTCCACACAGGAAATTAGAATTCCTGCTTGTGGGCACTTAGAACTCAGCAGGGGGCCAAATGACCTCTGGCCTGCCACTTCTGCACAGGAAGTTAGAGTCTCCCGCTCATGCATGCTTACAACCAATCATCGCAAAGGTTACAGTGTGCCCTTATATCTCACCCCACCCTAAAGACTCCGCCTTCTTTCTCAACATTATATAAACACCCGCCTGTAGCAGTAAAGTTGAGCTCCTGCTTCCAAAGCACTCCTGACTCAGTGTGGTTTTTTCTCCTGTGGCCAGGAGAGGTTTCCCGGTCGTCAGATGCTCATCATTTCCTCAAATCCTAGGAAGGAACCAGCAGGCCTGGTTCTTCCCTGGGCACTACCTGAGCGGGAAGGAGCCCAACAGTAATGAGGAAATCTGGATAAAGCAAGGGCTCCAGAACTGATTTGAAGCTACTGTTTAGCACAACATAATTGGTCACTTTGTATCTCAAAAGCTTGTTCCAGTAGTACACAACTAAAGTATTTTTTAAACATTGAAATAGCTTCTAAAGTCAGACAATAGGACAGGGTGTCATTCTTACATGTGATCTGTTTTCAGATCTGTTTGAGTCTAAATGGTTACAATCCCATTGAAATTGTAATGCAGCTGTGCTTAAAAGGACCAGTTTCTATTTTAGTCAAGACGCACTGTGGAACTAACACAGGCCACAATGTGTACTCAGGCTTGAACTCCCTTAGGATGCTTTGTTTATTTTCAATGGATGACTAGAGTTCATTTGTTATATCATGTTTACCCCCTTCTTCCTCACAAATCCCCTACTGCTTTTCCTATGTAAAACTTCCCAAGCTACCCCCAGCTAGAAAATGCAGTCGCTCTTGTAAAATACGGATCTGAATTGACATTGATCCCAAGAGTGCGAATCTATGGCTAAAGCCCAAACCACAGTGATTCTGCAGTCTCCCTTCTCCTGCTACTCTTCCAAATTCTAGCACATCATGGGAATATATGTATTTGGAAAGTGAAGCCAATCCCATAGATCAGTCTACTCGACTCTAAACTGACAGTCATTGTGGTTCAGAAGACAAAGTGAAAATGTCTGAGACTGTTCTTTGTCACCCCCACCAATATCAAAATAGATGTCAAAACACCTTCTTATCTTGGAGATAGCCACAGCAATTAAAGGCCTAAAAAGTCTCAAAGACACTGGTGGCTGTTGTAGCTCTGTGCAGAAAATGGAGGCATCTTGAAGAAAGCATAGGATTCCCACCGACTTAACCAGTGCCTTATGTGGGCTCATTGCAAGAGCTGATTATCAAGGATTTGGCTATGGAATCTTAGTTAACTGATCTGGGGGTATATTCACTCCATCCAAGTTGGAAAAAAAAAAAAAAAAAGCAAAAACAGGATAAAAACAGTTTGTGAATCAGTCCTGGTGATAGGGGCCTGTAATCTCAGCCACCTGGGAGACTGAGTAAGGGGTACCACAAGTTGAAGACCTGCCTGCCTGGGTTACACAATGAGTTCAAGACTAACCCATGCCACTAGTGAGACTGTCTCAAAATAAAAATATAATTAATTTAAACCATGAAGAATGTAGCTCAATTATAAGGTATTTTCCCAGTATGCATACAGCCCTGAGTTCAATCCCCAGTACCATAAAAACAACGCAATAATGAAAAACCAGTTTGTGACTTTCATTTTATGTTCAAGTACATAGGAGTTTGGAAGCCCTTACTCTTGACAGCGAAACAGGAAAAAGTGAACAGACAGAAATTAGTGACTTTTTTGGGGCCAAATAGAGAAGTAGGCTTCAAGACAATCTTCTGTCTTAAATCTAGACAAATAGAGGCATCTATTCACCACTGAAAGCTGTTTACCTGGACAGAAGCTGCTGGGGAGCACAAACAGCTCTATTTTTAAATTGGATCTGATTTAAGTCTATAGTCAATAAAGAGCTCCCTTCCACACCCTCTTTTTGTCCATCAAAACATTTTGAGGAAACTTCATGCATATTAATTGTGCTCTTTCGAAAACTTGTGATGCATTTATGACCTGTGCTTAACATTTGACAGTCAATTATACATTACCATACATTTAGGTGTTATTTTGCTTAAAAGAGAGAGAGAGAGAGAGAGAGAGGGAGGGAGGGAGGGAGGGAGGGAGGGAGGGAAGTGGGGAATAATGGGTGCACCACGGTCACTAGCTTCTGCAAATGAACTCCAGATGTGTGTGTCCCCTTGCACATCACATCCAGCTTATGTGGGTCTTGGAGAATCAGCACCTGTGGTCTTTGGGCCAGTTATGTAACCTCTGTAGGTTACTATTTTCTCAACACTAAATAGGTATCTTAGCCATCTTAAAAACTGTAATTACAATCAAATCAACCAATATGTAGAAATCTTTGCTATAATACAAGGAATAATTAGAGTTAAATAAATATTATACATATTATTACTACTACTTAAAAAGTACATATATGCTACAGAATCATGAAATCTCAGAATGTTAGGTATGGGTGAAGAATTTGATGATAATATCTTATCATTGCCTAGTACATGAATACATATAAAATTTATTTCTTATATCCTCAGAAATCCTTGAACAGATTACTTAAACAGCTAGAAAAAGAAAAGAGGATCATTCAAAATCAAGTAAAAGAGTATGAACTTAAATTAGAGCAAGAATCAAAGGTTTGTTTTTACCCCATGCTGACCAATTCTTTTGAAGCTGATATTAATTTCTAGTGCTGTCTATAAATCTATCATTTATTTTTCACCCAATTCTAAAAAAATGATTTCATGCAATATTAAAAACAGAACAGATATAAAACATACCTTAGCAGTTGTTTTGTAAGTATGGCTAACCCTTGCTTAGATTGCATTCAGGTCAGTCTAGATGAGAATGAGAACTTACCTCAAAAAAAAGAAAGAAAGAAAGAAAGAAAGAAAAGATAGGCCTACAGTGGGCAAAGGAACAGTTGAGCCTCAAGTATTGACAAAGGTCAGTATGCAATGGAGACAAGACAGGATCAATCCTTGTACAAAACTTGTCCTACAATGAACAGTCAGATCCACTTTCCTGTACCTTGCCCCTGGCGGAAGCAAGCCTCCCCTTGATGTACAGGTTCCCTCTTGCTCTTCCTCCTGCTCTATATTTGCTACAAGTGTGCTTCTTTCCATACAAGCCAATTCCACTTCCTCTCCAAGTGTGGTGGCATCTTTCTGAGGCCTGGACATGATAAAAAGATCAGACCTGGAACCACTCAAAAGTTGTATTTGAAGCCAGATCTGCATTTTTTTTTTTTCTTCCTGTGTGCTGTGTGAAGTTCATGGACCTTAATTTTTCTCTTCCCCTGGAAGAAGGAATTACCTAATTTAATGCCAGTAGCAGTCCTGGCATTCTAAAAGTATGGTTACAAGCCCACTATAATTAAAGTCCAGAGTGAAATGCACACAAGTGGTTCTCAACCCTAGTAAATGGTGAATGTAATCTTACTGTTTTGTTTTTCCTGGTTTCTCCATGATAATTCCCTATTTCTTTATCTATCTCTCTCTTTCTCCCTCCCTCTCTCTCTGCTTTTTTGCATGGAATTTATATGTCTCTTCTATTTCCAATAGCTAATATTTGTGTTGGTTTCATTCAACCTTATGTCTTTCCCTCATTCCTACCTTACATCTACCACTTACTACAAAAAATGTCAAATTGGCAATGTTCAAAACATTTATTGAACTGAACAAACAGAAAATTAATTACAGGCAATAAGATGCTCATCAACAGCAAAAAATTGTAAAAAAAAAAAAAAAAAAAAAAAAAAAACAACAATGATGAAATTGTTTTAGGATTAAAAGTAAAGATTTTTCCCTGAAACTGTATTGCACTTTGTTTACCATTCACTTTATTTTATATTTACTTATATATTTTTGGTTTTTCAAGGTAGGGTCTCACTGTAGCTCAGGTTGACTTGGAAATCAATATGTAGTGTCGAGGTGGCCTCAAATTCATGACACTCCTCCTCTGAAATTCTACATTAAACGTCTAACAGCAATTTTGTTGAATGTCAGCTATGTGATGTGATGGCCATAAATGTATTAGATGGCTATACTTTATTGAACAATTCATTCTAGAGTTTCTGACAAATACTGATGTGAAGAAATGAAGGATTACTAAGATAGTCAGGGGGAATTTTCCTTTTAGAATGAGGTTTGGAACTTGCCAAAAATAGGTAACTTTAGAATGAGGCTTACCACTTGAGCTCAAAGTAAAGTTAATTCAGTGTGACCCATGGAGTGCATGGGCCACAAAAGTCATGTTTGTGCAAGTCAGTAACTCCACTCTGAAGGTGGCAGTGGACATCTGTCACTTGTTCTTCCTCTTAGATGGAAAGTTTTAAGTCATACATTCAGTATGATATTGGCATAAATGATTTTGAATCAGATAGTAATATGTAAATTTAGTTAAAATGTATATATTAGAATTTTTATTTTTTTCAGAGCAAACAAAACAAATCTAAGCAAGCAGAAACAAGAACATAAGAGTAATATGTGCCTCAGAATAAATTATGGAGCATGTCCTTTATTAGTTGTTTTTAAGACTTGGTGACAGATTGGTTTTATATTTGTGTGTGTGTGTGTGTGTGTGTGTGTGTGTGTGTGTTAGATTTCACATGTGAACACATCTGGTTGATGTCTTGGCATATTCCTTGTTGAATATAATTAACATCTTAATCTAGAACAATCTACTTTCAATTAAATCCAGTTTAATTTCAATAGTTTACCAAAACTTTCCTATTCTCTAGCGCTTTCTTATTATGATAGTATGTTATATTAGTGCATAGATTGTCTGTACACATTTCATTTTCATTAACTGACTTATAATTTCTACTAAAGGAAATTATGTTTTGAATTTATTTTTTGAGGTAAGCCCAACAGAGTGGCTTTTTTTAGTGCAAGAGAGTGAGAGTGAGAACAGAGAGAGGGCAAAAATGAAACAGAGAGACAGATACAGAATTGGCATGCCAGGGCCTCAGCAATTGTAATCAAATACCAGACATGTGTGCCACATCGTGCACATGTGCAACCTTGCATGCCTGTGTCTCTTTGTGTGTCTTGCTTACATAGGACCTACAGATTCAAACATGGCTGTTTAGGTTTTGCAGGAAGCACCCTAACTGCTAAGCAATCTCTATAGCTGTAATACAGTTGATTTTAATCACCTGCATTAATTTATTATTTAATCCTTCTAATAATTATTTTAGAAAATATTTCTATTTGTTTATATTAAAGAAAGAGAGAAGGGAGTGAGACACAGAGAGAGAGAGAGAATGGGTATATCAGGGCCTCCAGACACTGCATGTAAAGTCTAGATACACGTGGCAACTTATATATCTGGATTTCATGGGTTACATGGTTCTAGGTCTTTTGACTTTGCAGACAAGTTTCTTTAACCACTAACCAATCTATCCAGCCCTTGAATGTTTTAATTAAGTATTATTTTTCTCAATGCCAAAATGTCTATTTTATTCTTTAAAAATAATTGCCATCTCCTAACATACATATTTTTGTTTGGGGAAACATTAGTCTTGTTTTTTCATCTAGTTGTTTATCTATAGTCAGCTTTGCTCTGGGAGTATGTTTAAATGATGAATAAAGTCTTTGACTATGAAGTTCAACATCTAAATTTTATTCGAGAAAGGTTTACTGATATTTCTTTCATTCTTGTGCAAGGCTCAAATTACCTATTTTGCACACATTGTAATTTTCTGTTGGTATCAACAACTAGAAAATTTAAACAATGTGTTATTTGGTAATTCCAATAGAGGTATCCAGTAAAGTCCATATTCTTGTCATGACTTGCTACTGGTAAGTCATCATCTAATTACTGAACAAACAGTTTTACAATGCATGTAATCAATAAACATCTCCACCTTTTCTTAGGATCTTGGTGGGTGTATTTGGGTACACATTCAATACTCCGACAGGAAAAATATAGCTCTACCTTAGTCCTTACTTCCTGTTCTTGAAGAAGCTCAAATTTAGCTGGTCAAGAGTTTAAGTCCTTCTCAAGTCTTTGCTGAGGTGGCATACAGATCTATGCATGCACATAACTACACATGAACATGGCTTTCAAGAGTGTCAGAAATGTGTTGGGATTGAATAACACATACTTGCTATATTTTTCTTCTGAATCTATGTTGTTTTAATATTTTATTTTTATTTATTTGAGAGAAAGAGGGAGAGCAAGACAGAGGGGAGAATGGAAATGCCGGGGCTTCCAGCCACTGCCAATGAACTCTAGACTTATGCACCACCTGGTGCATCTGGCATAAGTGGGTCCTGGGAAATAGAACTCTGGCCCTTTGGCTTTGCAGGCAAGTGCCCTATCCACTAAGCCTTCTCTCCGGCTCAGTATTTTTCTGTTACTTTTTCTGCTTGACCTATATTTTTTCCATGAAATGTTATTTACGGACTCAGGAAGCTATGAAATCAAATGTTGGCTTATAATTGTTTTCATTAATGGGCCCAAGGAATACTTTCTTTTTTAATTTTTTTTTTGTTTATTTTTATTTATTTATTTGAGAGTGACAGACAGAGAAAGAGGCAGAGAGAGAGAGAATGGACGCACCAGGGCTTCCAGCCACTGCAGACAAATTCCAGATGTGTGTGCCCCCTTGTGCATCTGGCTAACGTGGGCCCTGGGGAATCGAGCCTTGAACCAGGGTCCTTAGGCTTCACAGGCAAGCGCTTAACCGCTAAGCCATCTCTCCAGCCCCCAAGGAATACTTTCAACTGGATCATTTCCAAATAAGGTTATACAAGGGTACTTTGTAAGTGAGTTTCATAGTTGATCATCAGACTGCTTAAGTAGTGAAAATTCCATGGAAATGAATGAAGCTTTAAAGGAATTCCAGTACCATCTTCTCTTGTAGTGCCTACAAGATTACTGCTTTTCCCTGTAGCTATGGGCTATGTATTGGTTTCCATGGTGACCACAGAGCTATGGAAGAAGGTAAGGGAAGACTGTGAGTAAGAATTAGGCTAATTAAATTCTCATAAATCAGTTCCCTAGCCCGTCCCAATGTTTTCTTTAATTTGTGTGTATTTTTAATAAAATTTTAAGATTACTATAAAATTTAAGTTCCATAATTCCAAAAAATGAGTTCTATTCTATCTGCCAATGGTCTTTTTGCTTTTATGGCAGAAAGAATTTCCTGCTTCAACGAGGCAAAAAAAAATATATATATATATGGCAGGTACTTCCTTGGCCAATTTTACTTAGATAAATCCGAAAGTACTCTTTAAAAGCATATTGCAGGGAACTGAACTGGCCTCTGGGTACTTCAATTGTCCAAATAAAGAAGATTGCCTTCATAAAATACATAAGTAAGGCACAAAAGTATTCCATCAAAACCTAATAACAAAAATTTTTGGATTCTCGGATTTTTTTTTAGATGCTTTAAAATGTTTATTGATAAAGCTATGTAGCCCTATGTTAGTTTGTACTATTATATTTCTTTTTCTATGTATGTATGTACATATATATGTATCCTTCACCATCACAAAGAATGGAATGATTGACATAGAGAATGGTAAAAATTTAAATAAGAATGAAAATAATAATTAGTAAAGATTAGAGGAACTATAAATGACAAATATATGGAATAACCACTAAACAAGAAAGCACCTACCTTCCTAAACGCCTATATAATTTTTTTTGGTCCTTCCTTGCGCCAGGGAGGCTGTGTTGGAGCCTCTGGCAGGTAGGGCTATAAGAGAACGGGTCCCCACATATCCATATATCCACATCTAACCTATTTGAATATTAATGTATCATTGATACAACTTGAGTAAACTTTTATCATTTTCTTAAAATGAGCATAATATAACTTCTAAACGTAAGGATCTTTAAAAAACTTTTCTAATCCTATTTTGACATCCAAATTTATTTTATGACTGTCAAGTATTTTTATTTCAACTAGCCTACCCAAGAATTTTTTTTTTTTCTCATGATAGTGTCTGTTTGGTCCATTTCTCCTTTCTCTTCATGCTTTTGTCCATCTTCCTTTACAGTCTAAACTTTCTCATCACTTACCATAAATGTGCATATGTATGCATACATTCACACATATTGAAGCTTTTGTCTTGGTGGGTCCTTGAATTCCCAGTTTGTCCAGTCACCATGCCCACTACAGCAGTGCTGTGAACTGATGTGACTTTCTTATTTCATATGCAGACAGGCTGTTCAGTTGTGGCCTGTCTCCCACACATGGATACTTCCTCACAGAAACCATATATTCCTTCCTGTGTTTCTTCTAATCCAGTCCCTTAGAAGTCAAAGATTGAACTCAATTAGATGAATGGCACATTTAGTAAAAATCCTGCTTATCAACCCACCCCAATAGAGGCAGAGGCAGAGGCAGGGTGGTTTTTCTAAAACGAAAATAGAACCTTGTCACTCTCAAGCTTAATATAGCATCCCTTTGCCACTCCCCCTCCCTGAAACACACACACACACACACACACACACACACACACACACACACTCACACTTTTGTGATGTACTGTAGACTGTCCTGAAACGCTTGGGTTTTCTTTGCCTGTTTTCCATCTGGGAGTATGGGTGTGTGTCACCATGCTCATCCCCTCGTGCCCATACCCTTTAAAGCCCCAAATTTTGGCCTAAAAGGCTCACAGGCCACCTGCTACAGCTGGATCACCCTGGACTGGTCTTGGTTGTTCAAGTTACCCTGATATCTGCTGCTCAGGTAGAAGTCTATTTCAGGAGCTGCTGCTTGCGCCTGAATATATTCTTGTCCGCTCCCACCCTCCCCATTACACCACCTTGTCTGTGACTGGGTCCCAGCCAGGTGGGGAGGCCTGTCTGCTGGGTAGTCTCTGCTGAGGCTGCAGAAAAGGTCAGCCCCTGTGTGTGCTCCCATGTGCCCTATGGCCTTCACTTATGGCTGTGCACACATTTTCAGCCACTTAATTATCTCCAGTGACCTGTTGAATGTCTGTCCTCCCAAGAAACTGTTAGCTTCAAGAGAATGGGGACCCTAGCAATCTGCTTGCCACTGTGTCCCCAGTGTCAAACCAAAAGTCCAGCCTGTGGGAGGTTCTTAACATACACACCTCATACTAATTATATAGGTGAACTCTACCTTCTGCAAGTTTTGCTTCCCAGATTCAACCAATTGCAAATTGAAAAGTATTTAAACAAAATTACATCATTTAAAAATGAATTATTCGTTATTTGAAAGAGAGAATGAAGTGGTGGGTGGAGATAAAAAAAAAAAAGAGAGAGAGAGAGAGAGAATGGGTGCACCAGGGCCTCCAGCCACTTCAAATCAACTCCAGATGCATGCGCCACCTCATCTGTTTGGCGTATGTGGGTCCTAGGCAATCAAATCTGGGTCCCTTTTGCTTTGTAGGCAAGCATCTTAACTACTAAGCCAAATCTCCAGCCCCAAAATTCCATCTTTACTGTACATGTATAGATTTTTCTTGTTTTTTTTAACCTAGTAATGTAGGAAAATAACAATTTTCATACTAACATTGTGATATTGCAAAAAAAGTTCATAGGCAACTTAAAAAGGATTTGAAGTCTACAGGAGGATGATATAGGTTTTGTGCAAATACAGCATCATTTGCAGTGGAGGACTTGTGGAGCCACCAATTTTGGTATCACTGAGAGTTATTCTGAAACCAAGTACCTATGGGTACTTAGGTATGATTATATAATTAATTTTTGAATATAGAAGAATGTGCATATTCAGGTTTAGATAGACTTACAATGTCACACAATGAGAATCCTTCCAGTTCTTGATGTAATAAATAATAACCATGTATAATTACATACTAAACTGATAGTTTGAAAATATATTTTATTTACTTGTTTGAGAGATAGAGAATGGATGTTCCAGGGCTTCTAGCCACTGCAAATGAAGTCCAGATGCATGTGTCATCTTGTGCATCTGGCTTACGTGGGACCTGGAGAGTTGAACTGGGATCCTTTGGCTTTGCAGGCAAAAGTCTTAACCACTAAACTATCTCTGCAGCCACTAAACTCATATTTTTAAGTACTTAATAGTATGGTTTTGAAGGCACTTATGAGTATTCTCTTTAAAGTTTGGTTCACAGTAATACTATCTATGAAAGATCATTTTATATCAAACATAACAGTAAAGAGACAGGCTGTAGAGATGGTGCAGCAGTTAAAGGCTGCAAAGCCTACTGCTTTGGTTCAGCTCAAATTTGACTCTTTTTTTCTTCTGCTCTGTAGTTTATTTAGTAATATTTTCTAAGATAGGAATTCAACAAAAGCCATAATGCCAGTAATATTTGCAAACTATTAATTCTTGAATGTTATTAAAATATTAACCAGTATTCAATTTTGTTGCTTGTTAATAAACACTGTTTATAAAATCCAGATTTAATTTCCCTTTAGTGTTTTATTCTTTTTGTCATGCTCCTTCGCTTTCTGTCTTTCTCTCTCTATTTTTTCAAAGATATATATCTGTGTATTTAAAAGGGTTATTAAACTTTCTTAAGTTTCCCATAAATTGGATTTGTTTTTTTTGTTTTATTTTGCTTTTGTCTTTGCCTGGTAGGGTCTTTGCTGTAGCTCATGTTGATCTGGAATTCGTTATGTAGTGTCAAGATACCTTCAAACTCATGGAAATCCTCCTGTCTCTGCTTCCCACCTGCTGGGATTAAAGGTGTATGCCATAACGCCCAGCTCCCCAATCTGGATTTAAATATATTTTTTTATTTATTTGACAGAAGGAGGGAGGGATAGAGAGAACAGGCATGCCAGGTCCTCCGGCCACTGCAAACAAACTCCAGACACATGCACCCCCTTGTACATCTGGCTAATGTGGGTCCAGGGAATTAAACATGGGCCCTTTGGCTTTGCAGGCTAATGCCTTACCTGCTAACCCATCCCTCCAAACCCCTCTCCAAATCTGGATTTAACTGATATCAGCCCTGTGGTGTTCTTGATAATGTTTCTCCTTTTCTCAAACTTTGAATAAAGTGAACAGTAAGTCACATATGGTAAAGTCTAGGTTCCATTCTTTTTAAAAAATATTTTATTTCTTTAAAAGAAAGATAAAGGCAAAGAGAAAGAGGCAGAAACAGAAAGAGTGAGTATAGGTGTACCCTACAAACAAACTGCAGACACGTGCTCCAGTTTGTACTCCTGGCTTTACATAGGTACTGGGCAGTCATACTTGGATCTGTTAGGATTTGCAAGCAGTCACCCTCAAGTGCTGAGCCAAGTCCCCAGCCCTCTTTTAATTTTTAATGGTTTTAATTTTTGTTCTTTTAAAAATATTTTTAAAATATTTATTTAGGAAAGGGAAGGGAGTGAGGCAGGAGAGGGGAAAAGCAGAAAGAGGAGACAGAGACAGAGAGCAGAAGTGGAAAGGCAGATACTATAAGCACACCAGAGCCTCTAGCCATTGTGAATGCACTCCAGATGCATGCACCATCCTGTGTATCTGGCTTATGTGGGTACTGGCTAGTTAAACCTGGGTCCTTAGGCTTTGTAGCTAAGCTCCTTAACTGCTAAATCTATTCAGCCCTACCTTTTATTTATTCTTCAATAAATTATTGTGTGTGTGTATGTGTGTGTGTGTGTGCACGTGCATATGTTTGTATACCTCAGGACATCTTGCTGGTGCTGCAAGTAAAATACCAGACACCCTGGCTTGTTTTGCCAATTTTTCTTAGTTTCAGCCAGGGCCCTTTTGAGGTATGATGGGGTGGCTCTCTCCTTAGGATGTACATCTATCTGAAAAAGAGAAGCAGATTCTCCAATGGAAAGTAAGTTCACACCAGGAAGAAGGAGACAAACCTAACTTTTTTTTATGGAGAATTTAAGAGGTATAGGCCCTCTTGTAGACCACAATTGATGGTAGCTTGATAATGGAGAGCAAGCTTATGTTTGGATATGATTCTGACTTGTTTTCCAGCTCCACCTATGGATCTTGTACCACTGAGGGGATCAATTAGCAGAATCAAGAGTATTTGGTTCCCCACCATGGCTGTGTGCCACTATTGCACTTGTGTGGTCATCACATCAGGGTATTTCCAGCTAAGGAATTTAGACCATGAGTTGCTTGGAGAGATATTGGTCATTTTCCCCTAGTCGCCCATGTAGCACCTTCTGGCACTAGATGCGCTGTCTGGGGACTGACTCTCTTCCAGCTTCCAGCCATGCCATTCCATTTTACCTGTTGACCACATAAAGTGTCTTCAGCAGTAGCGTCTTACCACTAACCTTTGGTGGGTCATCAAGTACTCAGACAGAAATCTGTCTTTTAGGAAATCTTGTAGGTCTCTCTGACCAAAAGCTCATTGTGGATGATAGCCCCATGCTGGTACTGGGAGTTACAGGTCAGTGCCCACTAAGAAAAGGAAGAAAAAGATAATATACAAGAGTTAGAACAGAGAGAGAGAGAGAGACAGAGAGAGAGAAAGGGAGAGGGAGAGGGAGGGCCGAACAGCAAAGTAGGGAAGCTGTTGAAGATTAAGGTCAGTCTTCATCATACCCTCTCTTGTCTTGTGGTTCAGGTGTTCCATCTAAGGGCCTGATGAAGGTTCAGCCATTTGGTCTGCCTTTTAGGAAGTAGAATTTTATGGTACCCTTGCCGTTTGGGTCTAGATTTGTGTTTCCCAACTCATCTGTTGTCCTCCCCTCCCTCCCCACCCATCCCTGAGATGTTTGGTATGTGAGGCATCTTGGGTAGATTCAGGCTTGGTACTGTAATGAGTGAGACTATGTGGTGATTTTGTTGTTGTTGTTGTTGTTTTCTGTGATTGGGTAAGTTCACTGAGAATGATCTGTGCCACGTTCATCCATTTTTCCTAAAATTTCATTGTGTTATAGAATTTCATTGTGTAGATATACCACATATTAGTTATCCATTCTTCTAGTGATGGACATCTGGGTTGATTCTGGTTTTTAGCTATTACAAATTGAGCCCCTACAAACATGGTTGAGCAAATCTCTCTGGCCTGTGTTGAAGGTTTTAGGGTAGATGCCCAGTCTGGGAATATCTGGGTCTG
Organism: Jaculus jaculus; assembly: GCF_020740685.1. Classification (NCBI taxonomy): domain Eukaryota; kingdom Metazoa; phylum Chordata; class Mammalia; order Rodentia; family Dipodidae; genus Jaculus; species Jaculus jaculus. The sequence goes on from NC_059126.1 coordinate 271,937, forward strand.
TTGGTGTCTCTATAGTTATCTTTCTCAGGACTCTCCATATGCTTTCCACAGTGGTTGTAACATCCTGCATTCACACCAGTAGTGGATGAGTGTTCCTATTTTCCACAACCTCGCCAGCACTTATTTTCATTTGATTTTTGATGTTTGATATCCTTACCAGGGCAAGGTGGGATCTCATAGTTGTTTTAATTTGCATTTTTCTGATGATTACGGATGATGAGCATTGTCTTAAGTGCGTGTATTTCTTCCTCTGTGAACTGCCTATTCAGCTCTTTGCCCCATTCTGTGTCTTTATATTGTTTAGATTTTTGAGGTTTTTTGTAGATTCTAGAGATTAGACCTCTGTCAATTGGATAACCCACAAATATTTTCTCCCATTCTGTGGGTAATCTATTAGCTTTGCTTATTGTATGCTTGTCTGTAAAGAAACTCTTCAGCTTCATATGATCCCAATGGTTGAGTGACTGTTTAAGAACTTGAGCCACTGGGGTTTTGTTCAGGAAGACTTTTTCCATTCCTATATCATGGAAAGTACTTCCTAAAATTTCTTCCAGTAATATTCGAGTTTCTGTTCTTATATTGAGGTCTTTGATCCATTTGGACTTGAGTGTAGTGCATGGTGAAATGTGTGGATCAAGTTTCAGTTTCCTGCATATGGTTATCCAGTTTGTCCAGTACCATTTGTTGAAGATACTGTCCTTTTTCCATCATATATTGTTAGGGCCTTTGTTGAATATCAAGTAGCAATAGTTGCTTGACCGAAAGTCGAGGTCCTCAAGTCTATTCCATTGATCTATACTCCTGTTTTTATGCCAGTACCAACTGGTTTTTATTATTATTATTATTATTATTATTATTATTATTATTATTATTATTACTATGGCTTTATAATATAGCCTTACATGACATACTGTGATGCCTCCAAAAGTATTTCTTTTACTTAGAATATGTTTGGATACATGAGGCCTTCTGCCTTTCCATATGAAATTTAAGGTCATTTTTTTCTATCTCTGTGAAAAGCACTTTAGGGGTTTTAATTGGAATTGCATTAAATCTGTATATTGCCTTTGGTAGGATTGCCATCTTCACAATGTTAATTCTGCCTGTCCAGGAGAATGGGAGGTCTTTCCATTTTCTCAAGTCCTCTTCAATTTCTTTTTGGAGTGTTTTTGTTGTGTAGATCTTTCACTTCCTTGGTTAACATCATTCCAAGGGATTTTATTGTTTTGTTGCTATTGAAAATGGGACCATAGCCTTATTTCTTTCTCTGTATCTTTGTCATTTACATATGGAAAGGCTACTGATTTTTGTGCATTGATTTTGTATCCTGCTGCTGTGCTATAGGAGTTAGTCATCTTCAGGTGTTTTTAGATGGAGTCTGTAAGGTCTCTTATATATACAATCATGTCATCAGCGAGTAGTGCTAACTTAACTTCTTCCTTTCCAAATTGTATCAATTTTATTTCCCTCTCCTGACTTATTGCTTGAGCTAGGACTTCCAGAACTATATTGAAAAGCAGAGGTTAGAGAGGACATCCCTGTCTTGTTCCTGATCTTAATGGGAATTCCTCCAGTCTCTCTCCATTAAGTATTATCTGGTTCTTAGGAGCTTTGTATAGTGCCTTTATTATGTTAAGACATGAGCCATCAATGCCAATTCTCTCCAATATTTTGATCATGAAGTTATGTTGTTTCTTGTCAAAGGCATTTTCTGCATCTATTGAAATGATCATCTGGTTTTTATGTTTAACCTTGTTTATGTGGTGTATTACATTGCCACATTTCTGTATGTTGAACCACCCCGTGTTCCTGGATGAATCCCACTTGGTCAAGGTGATGTGTTGTTGGATTCAGTTTGCAAGGGTCTTTGTATCTAAGTTCATTAGGGGTATAGACCGGTAGTTTCCTTTTCTTGTGGCATCTCTACCTGGTTTTGGAATTATGGTGATACTAGCTTCATAAAAGGAGTTGGGTGGCTTTCCCTGTTCTTCAACTGTGTGGTGCAGTTTCAGGAAGATTGGTTTGAGTTCTTCCATGAAGGTTTGATAGAATTCAGCTGAGATGCCATCTGGTCCTGGACTCTTCTTTCTGGGGAGGTTTTTTATTACTTTTTCAATCTCCATGAGTGTGATGGATTCATTGAGGAGATTAATCTGCTCTGAGTTTAGCTTTGATAGATGGTATGTGTCCAGGAATTTATCCATCTCATCCACATTACCCAGTTTTGTGGAGTAGAGGTTATTGAAATAAGTCCTGATGACTCTCCCAATTTCATTTATGTCTGTTTTGATCTCTCCTTTTTCACTTTGAATTTTGTTAATTTGAAGCATCTCTATTTTATTTTATTTATTTATTTTTTTTTTTGCTTGATCAAATTGGCCAGAGGTTTGTCAGTCTTATTTATTTTTCCAAAGAACCAGTTCTTAGTTTTGTCAATTGTCTTAATTGTCTCCTTTATTTCCAATTGATTAATTTCTGCTCTGATTTCAATTACAACTTTCCATCTGGAGCTATTTGGGTTGGATTTTTCATGGTTTTGCAGTTTCTTTAGGTGGATGGTTAGGTGATTGATTTGGCATTTCTCTGTCTTTTTTATGAAGGCATTGAGTGCTATGAGTTTTCCCCTGAGGACAACCTTCATTGTGTCCCATAAGTTTAGGTATGATGGGTTCTCATTGTCATTCAATTCCACAAATTTTGTAATTTCATTTTTGAATTTCATCCCCTATCCATTTATTGTTTAAAAGTGTGCTGTTCAGTACCCAGGTGTTGTTGGGATTCTTGGTGGGTCTTTTGCTGTTGATTTCTAGCAATATAGCATTGTAATCTGCTATCATGCACGGAATTATGTCAATCTTTCTAAATATGTGGGGCCATTTTTGTGACCCAGCATATGGTCTATTTTAGAGAATGTTCCATGGGCTGCTGAGAAGAATGTGTAGTCTGTCTATTTGTGATGGAAAGTTCTGTAGATGTCCGTTAGGGCTAAATGATCTATGGTTTTGATGAGCTCTCTTACTTCCTTGTTGAGTTTCTGTTTGGATGATCTGTCTGTTAATCTGTCTGTCTGACAATGGTGTTTTGAAGACCTCCAACTTTGATGGTGTTGGTTCTTATTCCTATTTTATTGCCAAGTAGGTTTTGTTTTATGAACTGTGGTGCCCCTGTATTTGTTGCATACAGATTTATGGTTGTAATATCTTCTTGATGGATCATACCCTTGATAAGAAGGAAGTGGCCTTCTTTGTCTTTTTTTATTATTTGTGGTTTGAAACATATTTTATCTGATATTAATATAGCTATGCCTGCTTGTTTCTTATTCCCATTTGCTTGGAATATTGTTTTCTACCCTTTCACCCTGAGGAGGTGTCTGTCTTTAGTGGTAAGCTGTGTTTCTTGATGACAATAGATTGATAGGTCTAATTTTTTGATCCATTCTTTTAACTTCTGTCTCTTAAAGGGTGAATTAAGGCCATTAACATTTAGGATAATGACTGTGAGATTTTATTTGATCCCTGCCATATTGTGATGGTGTATGTGGGTTGGTGCTTTCATAGACTTTGAAGTTTTTTGTGCCTACTCTGAGTTTGGTTATTGTGATCTGCTTCTTGTAGGCATTTGAGTTTGATTCTTTGTTTCTTCTCTGTGGAGAATTTCCTGAAATACTTTCTGTAGGTTTGGTTTTGTGTTCATATAGTTGTAAAGCTGAGTTTTGTCATGGAAAGTTTTTCTTTCACCATCTATTATGAGGGAGACTTTTGTTGGGTAGATTAGTTTGGGATGGAAGCCATAGGTTCCTAGACTTTGCAGTGTTTCTTTTCAGGCCCTTCTAATTTTCAGGGTTTCCTTTGAAAAGTCTGAAGTAATTCTGATAGGGTTACCTTTGAAAATAGTGTGCTGTTTTTCCCTAACTGCTCTTAGGATTTTCTCTTTGGTGTCAGTGTTTAGAGTCTTAATGACAATGTCCTGCAGAGATTCTCCTTTGGTCCAGTCTGTTTGGTGTTCTGTTGGCTTCTTGTATCTTGATAGGCCTTCCTTTAAGATACAGGGGAGGTTTTCTTGAATTATTTTGTTAAATAAGTTCTCCATGCCTTTGGTCTGAATTTCTTCTCTTTCTGGTATTCCAGTGATCCTTATATTAGGATGTTTAGGTGTGTCCCACAATTCCCTCATGTTCTGTTCACAGGAACTTTTGAACTTAGTGAAATTTTTGAACTTGCGACTGTTTCTTACATCTTTTCTTCCAGATCAGAGTTTCTATTCTCCACATGACTGATTCTATTCTTGATAGCTTCTAGAGAATTTTTGACTTGTTCAGTAGGTTTCCACTTTCTTTGTACAATTTCCATCCCTTTGTCAAGCTCCCTTTTCATACCATTTTCTGATTTTCATGATGCTATCTGGAGTTCATCCCTGCATTTCTTTATGTCTTCATTTGGCATGGCCAGCTGACTTTTTAGGTCTTCTTTTTTTCACTCTCCCTCAAATCTCCTAATTGTCTTTGAACTCCTCCTATTTTTCTTATCTATTAGGTCTATTTTTGTGATGGCAGCATCCACACAATTATTGGTCCTTTGTTGCTTTTCTGCAAGTTCTAACAGTAGGTTGGTCAGGGTTGCATTGCTCATAGCTTCATTTTGGTGTTCTGATCCTAATGACTCTTCTGTCTTTTTATTAGAGATGTTCATTGTAGGACTGGTTGATCTAACTGGATTGTCTTGTATTTGATTTTTCATGTTATTTCTTTTGCTCTGTGGCCTGACCATCACAGTGTATGGGCACATAGCTGGGTGGATCATCCTGGGCTCAAGAACAGCGTGAATGTGAGGCAGACTGAGGCAGTTGCCAAGCAGCCTGGGCTTTGGCTCCCATTTGCCAAAGCCACCTGATCTACTGCCTGGCCTGTGCACTAATGATGCCTGAACTCTCACGTGGTAATGTGCGAAAGCTGCCTGCTCATGCACTAGGAGGGACACTGAGGCACCAAGCACTGAAGCAGCCCAACATTGGTGAGGGAACATTGGGACTCAGGAGCAATCTGCTCTCTCCCACAACAGGACAATGGTGATGACAGGCATGGCATGGCATGGCAACTGACCTTGCGCAAGTGACAGACACAGTCTGAGCTTGCCTGGCAGTTGCTGTGGGACTGGGCTTGCTGACTGTGTGGCATGAGGAGCAGTAAGTAAGCATGTGCTCAGAGCAGGCTAAAGTTCCATATGCAGGGATTGATCTGTGCAGCAGCACCATGGATACTGAGGCTACTTGGGAGGAGGGTTGGGCTACCCGCCCACAAGGGAATCAGGGATTCCCTTTTTCTTCCCCTCTGTGCCCTCCCACTAGCAATCTCTGGAGATTCCTGTCTCCTAAAAGACCCAGTGAACCCTTAACATCCTGCCTTTCCTTCTCCAGGATCTGCGGTGAAGCTAGGCAGTCACCATTTTGGCCAGAATTCCCTATGTTAGTTATTAGAAAGGAATTAATGAGTTTGTAGCTATATGAACATCTAAGATCTAGAGTTTCTGCTCTTCCATTGTGTACTTTCCTCTTCTTTGCAAATATTTGTGTATATTTTATCTTATCAAATTAATAATGCAGTATCTGTTTGCTCTTGGATGTTTTCAGATGTAAAGAATTAATGTCAACACACACACACACACACACACACACACACACACACACACCAATGTTTCTGATTTCTACCTGTTACCAACACCTAAGCAATAATTAAATTATCATCTCCTGGGACTGCAGAGATTGCTTAATGGTTGAGGCATTTCCTTGTGAAGCCTAAGGACTAAGTTCTATTCCCCAGGACCCATGTAAGCCAGATGCACAAGGTGATGCTTATATCTGGAGTTCATTGGCAGTGGTTGGAGACCTGGTGTGCCCACTCTCTCTGTGTCTTTCTGTCTGACTGTCTCTCTTTCTCTCCCTCTTTTTCTCTTTCATATAAATAAATATATTAAAAATTAGCTAGTCTTATGAAAAGATAGCATAATAGAAGTTTTAAAATTAAATTGTACTGGAATTAATGTTCAATGTTTTAGTTATTTAGTCAGCTTGGAATACTAGCTGTGAAGTTTCTCAGAATTAAGGTGACATCAGATGGAGAGCAGATGGTTAAGGGTATAGAGATTTAGCTGTGTTGGATGAATACTGCCTGGTGACCTAATGTATATCTAGCAGTACTGTGTAGCATAATGGATATTTGCCTAAAAGACACATCTTAAGTGTTCTCATTATGGTTGTGGTAATTGTTCTTATAATGCATATGTATATAAACTTCAGTTGTGTATCCAATGTATATATAATTTGAATAGTCAATTATACTTTACTGAAGTTGGCAAATGTGTCTTTTAACACAGAGAACTTATTATCTGAGGCAAAGAGAAGTCTTTCAAAGAATCACAATTCAGAGCAGGTAAACATTAATTATTGATTGCACTATTTTAACTGTAGGTCAGCATTTGGGCAGCATTTATTTTTTGTACTGGCCTCTAGTTGCCACAACGCCTGCAGCACTGGACCAGTTTCCCTGGGCTCAGGTACCACACGGCATGCTTAGCTGCTGGCTTAGGTTTAAGCCAGCTTTGCTGCAGATTCTCTAGTCTGGATGGAGCTGGAGTTGGAACTGCCAGCTTCACCAGACCTTCACTCACCAGGGTTTTCGTGGTCACTCACGTGTCCACAAAACTGGTGACCCAAGGAACCAAACTCTAAGGTACATCCTATGGGAAATAGTCCATGCTTGAGACCTTAGGCTCATGAATTAGGCAGAGGTCCAGCTTTGCATTCCTGAATATCTGGAAGGTTCTTTCCCCATGCTTTTGTCACAGAACATGCCCCATACCTTGCCAACATTGAAGATATGGAACCTAACTACCTCCTCCTTGAGTTTCTCCTGTAGGGTCACTCACCTTCAGCTTCCTTCTCCTTCAGGCACATTTGGGCACAGTCCATGTGGTAATACCTTAATGGCCTTAGTCACCTGGCTGGGAGAGGACTTCCAGGCCTTTAAGCTTGGGGTGGGCTGTAGGCACTGTTGCTGAGTTCAGTGTGGCTGGCTCTGATTACTAAACATCACAGTCCCCAGTCAACAACTGTCATGCTTTTCTTTAAAGTTGAGAAGAAATTTTTCTTGAAATATACCTAATACTGCTAGTATATCACATACCTGTCCCTATTTATGATGACATAAAACTAAGTACAACTGCCTTTTTACAGTGGTATTTGCATTCAGAATGAGTCGGCTTATAATCGCACCCTGTCTCCTGGTCCTTGCAGTTTTAGTTTGTCGTAGATGGGGCCAAGCTTGGCAAAGGCCTCTTTTGTCATCTGTTCATGTCTGATCCTCAGTGGAAATCTGGCAGCTGGTAACCTGTTGTCTAGCATCTTCTGCTGGTCAGCACAACCACATCTCCAGTTCTCTTATCTTTTCTACAGCCATGAGCAGCTGCAGGTTCTTTTTTTTTTTCTTTTTTTCCCTGATGCCATATTGGACAATGCATCTGCTGATTGAAGTCTTATACCTATTTTCTGTCTCTTGAGACTTATCTAGAAATAGAAATCCATAAGCTCAGTTGAAGTTGTTTTCAGCACACTAAGTTACTAAAATCTGATTGAAAAGACGATATCCTGGGGCAAAATTTATGTAGTCTTTTAATTATGCTTTTGAAATCAGGTAGTTTTATGTTCTTTGAAAGAAGCCTATCAACTGCTTTCCATTTATGAAATATTGCTTTTGTAAAAACTATCAAGAGTGATGTTACTATTTCATAATTTTCAATGCAGGGTGGCATGAAGAACGTGGATTGTTCCTGCAGAGTCCACATGGAGAACACCCGGGGTATTTCTCCACTGGTCTATTGACTTGGTTAGTTTTTTGATTTATTTTTGTATTACCAGTATTTAATGTGCACTTTTCATTAGCAACATATAGAGGACTTGCTGATGATAGTATACTGGCTCTAGTTCAGAGTGAGTGTCAATAGAACGGGACTGTAGTGGAAGATGGATGTGGCATTTTCTGTGTTTCAAAGTCCAGAGCTGGGACATGCATGCTCATCACAGATGTATTCAGAGAGCACCTTAGAAAGAATTATGCTTGACAGCAGGGAAGCAGATCCAGTTGTCTTGTTAATATAGGCTGGGTTATCACTAATAAATTTTAATAATAGCCTTGGTAGTCAAGTGTTAAAAACACAAAAACAGAAAACACAGATAAAAACTTTACACCTCCAGTATTTGAATAGACAAGACCAACCTTAGTTATAATACACTTGCCACAAAACTCTCCCTGTTGTCATTTAGGATACATAAGGTCATCGCTGATAACCTAAAACCACCCTTTAAGATAAGTTAAGTGCCAGAGAGGTAGCTCAGTGGTTAAGGTGACTGCCTGAAAAGCCTAAGAATCTGTGTTCCATTCCTGGGGACCCACATGATACCAGATGTACAAGGTAGTATATGCGTTTAGAGTTAGGTTGCAGAGGCTGCAGGCCCTGGGACACCCACTGTATCTTTCCTTCTATCTGCCCTTTTCTCTCTCTTATCTCTCTGTCATAAATAAATAAAATATATTTTTAAAATGAGTTAAGCTGCTTAGCATACAGGGCATCTTTTACTCTGTATGTCTTTCTTCCTCAGGGGTGTTAATAACTGTCATTCAGACCTGCCTCACAGAACAACGAGGCTAGGGGTCAGACCCTTCCCATGCTAGCATTGCATAATTGCAGAATTTTTGTGAATTCCACCCACATTTTAAGCTAATTTCCAGGAGGCTTTAAATAGATTCTAGTGCTACCTGGAATGGACATAGTGGCTGTGGGTGCTGGTGTTTGGAAGAATTTTGGGTCAGTCACTTGTGGAGTTTGTACAGTTTAATCTCTATGATTTTGAACAAGGAAGGGAATTTCCTCTGTTCTATTTTTCAGTCTACTAATAGTTTAGAATCTATCTTTATCTTTTCTCAGAATATTACTACTATAAATAAAAATAAAGTTTCAATTCAAATTGCTGTACTTTGGGATAAAGAAAATAGGATGTTTGCACGTTTTTAAAAATAAAAATCAAAGCAAACCTAAGAGGGTTCTAAAAAAACCAATAGAGCCAGAAAATATCCATTAACATATCAAGCAAAAGGGGGCAAAAACACCTTTTGCTGATCCACTTAGAACAGGGTGTGCCAAGACCCTTTGTTCTTTTTCCTGTAATGCAACTTTCCTTATGTAGGAAAGATAGAGGTTTTCTCTGTGACTTATAGTGGCACTATAAAATCCACAATAAGTTGAAAAGTGAAAATAAAAGGTGCATTCAGTCCACATATCTACCTAGCTTAGCATAGGCTGTCTCTAGCATTACCTTACACTTGGGCAGAAATCACCTATCACAAAACCTATTTTATAGTGGGTTTTCTAATTGTTGAATGTGTCATATGCTTTATTACATGCTACACTGAAAGGAGTAATAGAGTGGCTGTTTGGGTGTGCTTTGTCAGTGTCATGAAGCCAAAATTGTACAAGTCAGACTCCTGTCATTGGGCTGCCTGGAATTTGTAGTAGTTATAATCAATGAGCTCAGAAAGTTTCAACCATAATTTTATCTGTAATACTCTATAGTGTATACTGCAGTTATTTTAGAATTTTGTTCTCTCTCATTCAATTTATGAGGATTATAGCACCTTTAATGAAATTTGACAGAAAACATTCCCTACCCAATATGTAAGGTAAAGTAACTTGATATGTACTGGCTTAGAGAAGCTGTGTTTGATTGGTGAATTGGTGCACAGTGATAGACATTGCCTAATAATTTTCTGCTTTAATGTGTGGCAAATTTTCATTTGTTTGTAGCTCTGCATCTCTGGGAAGTAACACTGGACTTCAGTTAAAGGTGCCATCACCAGATAGATAATGGGAAGCACAAATGCATGACTTACCATCATTTGAGCCAAGAGAAGCTCAGAAGGTGAGTACTGACACAACCCTCTGTTTTTACACTACTCTTCGTAGGGAGCAATTACCTTCGTGAATTTGGCTGTTAGTGCTCCAAGATGTCTTTCTCTGGAGCCTTTTCTGGGTTGCTTGGGATGTTGAACTCACCGAGACATTTTTTAAATGCCAGCCTCCCCAGCATGCTCATTCCTGGTGGTCACAGGCTTCTGGAATGTCCCAGGACACAGGAAGTGGAAGTTGCCTCCTGCTCTGGAACCATAAGCTGGCCCAATGCTATTTCTACCATTTTCAATCCACCAAATAGTCAGAGTCCACTCAAGACCAACGGAGGAGGGCAAGAATCCCAGTCCCCAGTGGTAAGAATAATTCATCAAAGATGCCTAAACTCCATTGTTGGTAAGGAGGGAGGTCCATTAGTGATGGATTTAGCATTTCTGATGAGGCAGGTTGATATGGAATCCAGTTAGATCCACTCCCACTGAAGATAGAGAAAGGAGATAAAGAATCAGTGTTTCTTCAGGCCAGCATTTTGATGGGATCAGACAGAACAGGAAGTTAAGCATGTTCTGTATAAACTGGCCTGTATGATCTGGTACAGGTCACAGTAAGGAAAATACAGGGCTCCTGACAAGTTGTAATTTAGTGACTTTCAGAATGTCTGCTCCTTGAAATCAAGAGAAAGGCAGGGTTTGCTTGGATTGTTTGGTTTTGGACATTTCCAGCCAGATGGAACAGGGAGTTCTTGGTCTTTGATGTGAGACTTCTTCCAGTGAGCTCTTGTTTGCTTGAGATAATTTTGTATGAAAAGAGGCCCAGGGGTAAGACCTTCAAGCCCACAGGCTCTTATGGCTTTCAGAAGCAATTTAACTTGGGAATATTAAATCAGATTGGTCCTTTTTCCAAATGGTCTGAATCAAGTTTGTTCCCTTTTATGACAAGACATATCTTTCATCATAATTAGCTATCGCTACTTGCATACTAAAAGGGAAGAAGTAAACTACAAGGACACATGGAGTTCTTAGAGCATACTTTTCTTTAAGCTAAGGAGAGATAAGTTTCATTAAATTTGTTCTACCAATTTTTCTCATTCTTCTTTTTTTTTTTTTACTTTGAAAAATATGACAGTGTAACATGCAGTGAAATTAACATATAATAAAAATTCAAGTGTGTGGTTTGATGAGCTTTGAAAAGATGGCATGGTACAATTTCCAGGCAGAGGTGGCATCACACAGCATGGCAGGCCACATGGGGATCCAGAGGCTCTGCAGGAGGTGGACAAGTGCATGTGCCCTCCTAACTCTACTTTCCCATGGTGCTAGGATGCCTTCTTAGACACCAAACACCTGGGACCTTACTGACCATAAAGAGTAAGCCATCCCAGATCTGTCTTTCATATGCAAATTAGCAAATCCAGGGCTTAACTGGGATCTGTATATCCTAGGCCAACATGCCTGTATCAGCTTGGGAAACTCAGATCCTGCTGAAAGTGCTCAAGCTGTGACTTGCCTGTTCCTTCCAGGGAAAACCATGATGCAGCCTCCTGCTCACATCTGCCCCCTGGCCTAACCTGGGCCCTGTGTGATCTGGGGAGCCACTTCCTCTTCGGAACTCACTCAATACACTCACCTTTCATGGGTAGTCATCTTGTCTGCCAGCCTCCTCATACTGAAGACACTAAAACTGCATTTTAAACCACTGCTTGCCTCTTCCTCCTCTGACTGTCCAGCTCAGAGGCGCCGGTGTCCTAGCTGCTGTCACGGTTGGGTTACTACTATCACACACCTGACCCTTACATACACTGTCAGCCCCATGTTGTTATGAGCTCTCTTTTCAATAGTGAGTCATTGTTCTGGTTCTCTACTACCGTGCAACAGTTTACCTCAAAACTTAGCAGCCTAAAACACCAGTTGTTTTCATGTCTCGTGATATATGGGACTTCCGATTGAGCAGAGCCAGGCCCATGATGCTTTGCCTCATGATATTAACTGCAGGCACTCCAGAACCTATCTAAAGATTTGACCCCAGTTCCCTGTGTGCATGGTCTACTTGTTTTAATGCTGATGGCCAGCCTCAGTGGGCCCTCTTTCCCTGTGGTAGCTGCATGTCTCCATGTAGGCTCTCCAACAAGTTAGATCTCATATGGAAAGCTCAGGGTTCTGTGAGGCCAATGTGGAGGCCTCAGTTTCTGAAATGCTGGTCTTTGAATTGTTACATTACTTCTCTGTGCATTCTCGGATGAAGTCAGCATAAAAGAGTGTCAGGAGGATGAGGAAAAATAGACTTCAAGTTTTCTTTGGGGAAATGGTAAATAATTTTTAAGAATATTTATCTGAAGCTCAAAGATTAGGCTCCAGTGTTCTGTTTTGAGTAAAGCATGTTCCTCACTGGTGACAAGGGTACTGCTGACTTTACAATTTTATGCTTCTCTTCTTCCCACATTTCATCTGCTGCCGGGATGCAGAGACAGAAGCTCCAAAGGGCCTGGAAGTGTCAGCAGCTGATAGAACTGATTTAGCCTATCAAGTTCATGCATGATGTTTTAAAAATGGTCATAAAGAAAACTAGCCTTCTGTGTATGCCATTACATTTATCATATGCTCTACACTGCCTATCTGTGTACATACTACCCCATCACATATTATTTCTCAGTAGCAAAGAGTGAAGTAAGCACAATTTTACGCCAAGAAAAAAAAAAAAAAATTTGACACAAGCAGATCTACTGGATAGGAAAGTTAAGGGAATTTTTTGGGTTTAAAGGAACTAATATGACCTTGAAAATCAAATATCAAGGAAGGATGCCTAAAATGATAAATATTGTGAGTACATTTAAACACAACATTTTCCTTTTTATTGATTTGGCATGCTTAAGACTGCTATAAGCAAAAATTATACTATTATATTGTAGGGTTTGTACTGTGTAGGTTTAGTACAGTGACAACTATTCATCAAAACTGAGTTAAATAAAATTTCCTGCATGACTGTGTCATGATATATTTTGTGTTATGTCATAAAACACTCAAAATAGACTGGAACCCTGATAAGATATGCAGGAAACATAGCCAGGAAGACAAAAACAGATGAAAACTGCAAGTTTAAAAATATTTGAACAAGAATGTGTAGATGGCTCAGTACTTCTAAGGGCTTGCTTAAAAATGCTTCTAGCCAGAGTTTTCAATTCCCTGTCACCCACATAAATCCTGGCACAAAAGTCCTACATTTGTCTGGAGTACTTTTGCAGTGCAAGAGGGCCTGGAACACATGCACACAAGTAAATAAATAAATAATACAAAAATATATTTGAACATAAGGCAAGAAGGGAAGAAAAAGTAAAAAATATAAAAAGAGCACAGTGAAAATAAATAATAATATGGAAGACTGTTATTTAACCGTATACAGTTTACAGACAGCAATCTCGTGGTAGATAAAAACCAGTGAAACACAAGATCTCGCAGTTATCTCTAAGGTACACATTTCAAATATAAAGGCAAATTAGAGTAAGTTAAGATAAAGATTTCTGCTGTGGATACAGCGTAAGGCTGGAGGATCTGCTAATACCAAATCACTAGACTCATTGAAAAATAGTATCAGTTGAGGAAAGCAGGCTTCTTATAGTGGTAAAAATGTCAGTTTATCAAAATGAAACCAAAAAATCAGGTTTTATAAGTTTATAATTGACTTTCAAAATGTCTGTGTCATCAAAATATAGAAATAAGGGACAAATAGATAATGTTGAAGATTAAAATACTTCTCAAGTTTATACAACCAGTCACCAGCAAATTGGAAGATAGGAAGTGGAATACTTCTTTTCCAGGCATGTGGGAAATTCAGTGACATGTGAAAAATAAAGTAAACCTCAAGTGGGGATGGGGAGGTTAAAGAGAGAATGAACAAGATCCCACAAATGTTTTAAAGTTATTTTAACACTCTTATACCTAGTATATTCAGTACCTTAGACGAAAAGGAAAACTTTAAAAAAAAAGTTCTTAATTTTATTTGAGGGAGAAATGTGCACAACAGAACATGGAGCCACTAAAAATGAACTCCAGACCCTTGCGTCACCTTGTACATCTGGGTTATGTGGGTCCTGGGGAATCAAGCCTGTGTCCTTAGGGTTTTTAGGCAAGCACCTTAACTGCAGAGTCATCTATCCAGCCTCACCCCCTCAAAGGACATTATTATTTTTTTGTTGTTGTTACTTGGCTGTTTTTTTGTTTTTTTGTTTGTTTGCTTGTTTTTTTTTTTTTTTTTTTTTTTTTTTGTTAAGTTAAGGTCTCACTGTAGCACAGGCTGACCTGGAATTCACAGTCTCGGGATGGCCTTGATCTTGTGACAATCCTCCTACCTCTGTGTCCTAAGTGCTGGGATTAAAGCCATGCACTACCATGCCTAGCTTAGGAAAAATTTTTGATAAAAAAGAATAAAATTTAAATTAAATTGCAAGTTAGAACAGCTTTATATATTAAGGATGTTGAAGTTGCTCTCAAATGTGTTTCCAAAGACAAAGCTGTCTGCTTAGGTGGACTTACTAGTACGTTTCTTCCAGGGTTTGAGGAAGTGACTCCAATGTGGAACAAGTTCATGAAGCCAATGGAAGAGGGCACACTTCTGAGCTTCCTTCATGAGGCCAGCATGAAAGACGTTATAGACAAAAGAGTGAAAGTACAGACTAGCAATTGAGCAAATTTAATTACATGAATAATATCATAGCCAGATTTATCTAAGAAAAGCCAGGGTAATTAACACTAAAAAAATACTGGGCTGAGGACATGGCACTGCAGTTAAAGGTACTTGCTCACAAAGCCTGCCAACCTAGATTCAGTTCACTAGCACCTGTGTAAAACCAGATGTACAAATAAAAAGTAGCACATGCATCTGGAGTCTGTGTGGTAAGAGGTTCTAGTATGCCCATTCATATTATCTCTAAGTCTCTCCTTCTCTGTCTCTGTCTCTGACACACTCACACACCCATGTATAAAGAAAATTTTACAAATTTATCCAATATAACGTATTATATTTTCAGGATAACAAATACCAAAAAAGCCATATTATTAGCAGAATCATAAAAACTACTTGGAATGGGTTGTAGCTCAGTGGTCAAGTATTTGTCAAATATGAGTTTAGACCCAAGCACATGAGAGACATAGAAATAAGTCATTAGATAGATAGAAAGATAGATAATGGTCTCATGCCCACGCTTACTTCCCAGATAGCCTGGGATAGGATGCAACTCTGCCTCAAAAACCTAGAAACAGGGCTGGAGAGATGGCTTAGTGGCTAAAGTACTTAGCATTAAAGCTTAAAGGGATAAAGCAATAGCCCAGACCCACGTAAGTGAGATGCACAAGGTTGCAGTCCCTGGATGCTATGGTGTGCCTAATCTGCCTCTCTCTCTATATATGCTCCCTCTCTCTTTCTCTTTCAAATAAATAAATAAATATAAAAATATTTAAGCATTATATCTTCTGTAACTTCCACCTAAAAATAACTTGAGCTTTACTTGATGTTGCATGAAGAGCATAATATACTAAGTTTTATGACTTACTTTGAAGTAGTTTATTGCAAAATCGATTGCTGTACTAACTGTGGATGGTACATAAGTGATAAAGTTTACACGCAAATGTTAATCTGAGCTTGTAAGTGAAGGGATGCAGGTGTCCACTATGTGATTCCTTGCATTTCCTGTGTGCTCAAACATTTCTTTAATGTGTGTTAGAAAATGTTTAAAACCACTTTTCATTATAAAAGTAGCATGTCTTGCAAAAGCATAGAAAGTAACAGGGAGAAATGTTGCTCATGGTGTAGTTATCCGTGGATAATGATTGTTTAGTATCTTTGCTCCCAGTTTTTCTCTTCATTTCATTCTTGCTTTGCTTAGTGGATAGGACATTTTACATATTGTCTTGCATCCTGTTTCCACCTGTGATAGTTGTAGCACATTATTTCCCTGGCCAGGTAATGCTCTGCTGGTCTAATATGCCCTAATCTGCTAAAGGCAGCCTCCTGCATTATGTGCCTAAACCATTGTTCATACTTTCCTAACTATGCAGTAACTGGTGTCATTGTACAGAACAACTTTCCTCCGTGTTTCAGATGTGTTTCACATTAGCTCCAGAGGGGTAGATGCTGTAAGTAGAAGGGCCTTTTGGAAGATGGGAAGGCTTGAAGGCTGGTCATATACAATGCCAGGATGTTGACCCTTTTCTTGCCAGAATAGATCCTGAGATGACCACAGAGAATCTCCAGAGCTCAATAGAGATACCACTAGGTCAATGTTTATTCATTACCTCTATAGACAACTAGATTTTTAAATGTTAATTTCTCTCCTATCCCAGGGTCCAGAGAGGCATACTAATTTGCCTAAGGTCACAAGCTACTAAGTATCACAGTCACCTGCATATGTCAAGGTCATATTAACCATTAACTATGTATTAAATAAATACTTAATACTGTTTTTTGTAAACAATTTTATTTTGAGAGAGAGACAGAGAGGGAGAGGTAGGGGAGAGACAGAGAGAGAGAGAATGGGCATGCCAGAACCTCTAACCACTGCAGATGAACTCCAGATGCATGCACCACCTTGTGCATCTGGCTTATGTGGGCCCTGAGAATCAGACCTGGGTCCTTCACTTTGCATGAAGCACCTGAACTGCTAAGCCATCTCTCCAGCTCTCATAAAGTTTCTTAAGTGAGCATGTTTTAGAATGGAGACTCTAGGAGTTTAAATCAGTTTGATCTATATTTCCTGTATATTTATTTTCTGACCATGGTTTCCTTGGGATGGAAGCATGGGTTTTATTCTTGTTTGTATTTTTGTTTATTTTATATCTACATCATGGAAAGGAAGCAATAATTTTTCATTTTCTGTTTGCTCAGAACTCAGAATTCTATGTAAAGCCCTTGAATTGCAAGATGCTAAAGGGTATATTGTTGGAAATGTTGTCAGACACAGATCCTGACAGTTTCTCACTTGCCTGGTGTCTAATGTGAATTGTAACAGGATTTATATATATACTGTGCAATTCTCTCCTGGGAGGGCAAGAGGTCTCCAGGGGCAGTGATGTTGCACATTTGCTCCAGTGTCTGTGTATCCCCCCACTGTGATGGGCCAGGGGCAAGTGAATTGTGGGCACACACACTGTACTTTGGCAGCTGTTCCTTGAGAAGTGTTTCTTGATAGTGGCTGGGCCTGGTGATGATGATCTAGGGACTTGGAAGGGCTGCTGATCTGTGGGCATGAATTTTCTCTGAAGTAGATGGGGATTAAGATGGGCAGACTTCATTACACACAAAACCTAGAAGAAGGATTTTCCTACCTTGTGCACAAAGAAAACACTGAGACTAATTGTTCCTTATTTGTTACAATTCTTTAATCAGAGAAAGAATCAAGTACTCCTGTGAGCAGCTGCGTGGTCTCTTGCCAAATGTAAAGGGGAGGAAGAATGATATGGCCTCAGTTTTTTTTTTTTTTTTGTTTGTTTTTTTTTTTTTGGTTTTGCCGAGGTAGGGTCTCCCTCTGGTCCAGGCTGACCTTGAATTAACTCTGTAGTCTCAGGGTGGCCTCGAACTCATGGCGATCCTCCTACCTCTGCCTACCGAGTGCTGGGATTAAAGGCGTGCGCCACCACGCCCGGCATGGCCTCAGTTCTTGAGGCCACAGTTGATTATGTGAAGGACGTCCGGGAACAAATCTCTCCATCCACTTGGGACCAGGTACTCAACTCCCAACTCTTTGAGATTTCCCTTATTGACAGTGCATTCATGCTGCACTTTGTTTTCATACCTACAATTGAACCTTGACACAGGATCTTCTGTATCCCAGGCTGGAGTGGAGGATGAGCTTGCACTTTTGGTCCTTCTGCCTCCACCTGTGAGTGACTGCTGGGATTATAGGCTTGTGCCACCACTCCAAGTTTTATGCTATGCTAGGCAGGCACTCTATCAGCTGAGCTACATCTCTGGCCCTCTTTTTACTTTTACATTTTGATATGTTTGAGTGTAAAGGTGTCTTTAGTCATTCATCTTTGTATGTTTTAGATTGTAAGAAAAATTCAGGACAATAGGAGATTTTGTAAGGAACAAGCACCCATTGAACTGGGCTTCCCAGCAACAGCCATGGCACAAAGTTATAAGCAAGACTCTGTGAGTGTGAATTCTCGTGTTAATTCCCTTCCCTGCTGATGCTAGACATGTGGACACATACTGAACCTGTATCTATTGTAAGCTTAGGTGTGTGTTAAAGGTTGTTGATATTCCCATTGCTGATATTCATAGACAAACGTGTAACATTCTTAGGCCCATGCACCTTTCACATTTGACTCATGGTTTACCTGTTACTCCTGGGGATCTTTGAATACAGCCATGTGGTTCTGGCTGTAATGACACGGGCAATCAGCAGAGGCATGGTGAACTCTGGGGTTCTGCAGGGTAGGCTGGAGGCCCTGAGCATCCACACATATTTCAGTGGTACTTCTTGTAGAAAGGCACTTGTACAAAGCATGGCAAATATCCAATGATTGTTTACTTATTCATATATATTACACTTATGAAAAAGAGAATTTATGGAAGAAATACCAATTTTTTGTTTGTTTGTTTATCTGTTTTTTGAGGTAGGGTCACCCCCTATCCTTGGCTGGCCTTGGATTCACTCTATAGTCTCAGGGTAGCCTTGAATTCACAGTGATCGTCGTAAGTCTGCTTCCAAGTGTTGGGATTAAAGGCATGTGCCACCATGCCTGGATGCAGTGATTCTTAAGGAATCATCAAGTGTCCTGTTTCCCATTTTGGTTTCCTAGTTAAATAATTCAGTTGGCATTCTCAAAGGTTTTCAGATCTTAAATCAAAGAGATATGAACTCAGCATGGCTCATGCCGTGTCTAAGTGAAATGTGTAAAATGTTTTTTGTTGTTGGTGGTGGGTTTTTTGTTGTTGTTGTTGTTCTTTGTGTGTTTGTTAGTTGGTTTATTTTCTTTGCTCCTCCTTTCAAGGGAAAATGGTGTGTCGGCAGTCACTTACTCAACAGTGATAGGGATCCAGCTCCTGGACAATCAGTTCTTGAACGTGTCCAACACCAATTGCTAGAGTGTCCTTGGAAGATGCCATAGCAGGTGAGCCTTGCCCAACACCTGTGCCTTTCATGAGCACGCAGGCCTGCATGGATGCCCTGGACCCACTTGGGCCCTGTGCTGCTGTGGCCATGGGAAGTTTTCCATGTGTCATCAGCTTGAAGTACATAAGGTGTCAGCAAGTGTATGAACAGTGTTCTCTTTTATCCTTTCTTGTCACTGGGGCATACGAAGCGAGGGGAAGAGATAACTGTTTTGGCTCCTAATGTCAGTGCATCCTGTCACAGCAGCATTCATGCAGTGGCAGCACGTGGTCATGACCTCCCACGAAGCAGCAGGCTAGTAGTCATGGAAGCACGGTGCAAACCAGGGGGCAGAGGCCTGCCACAGTGTCCTGCCTCAGCCAGCTGTGCTCCAACCCCTGATGTTCCCACAGCCTCCCACAGTAGTGCCACCAACCAGGGGACAAGCGATCAGAGTGAGCCAGTGAAAGACATTTCAGACTGAAACCAAACAGCAGTTATCTTAGAAACGAACTCAAAATAGGCCATACTCTGCAGAAGGAATATCTTGCTGATAGACAATAAATACACTGGTAGGTTTGTTTTTATATATAAATAAAGAGAAGAGAAGCACAGTCGTCCTGCATGGAGGTGACACCACAGGGATTTGGCTCCAGCCCTGCTGGAGAAGCTAAATTTGTCCACAAGTTTAAGAGGCCAGTGACCTGCCTTATACACTTTTAAAGGTTGAGGTGTTACCGTTTTCTTGTGTCAGATAAAAATAGATACAGGGTTTTTGCGAACATCCAATAAGCTGTCTGAGTCCAGGCAGAGGCCAGCTGGCCTTCAGTCAATAGCAAAAAGTGGCCTTGCCCATGATACTTCGGTTGCAAGTTTATCATGTCTGGTCCCATGTAATGGCATGAACCAAAAATAAAGAAGGAAAAATGTGAAGCTTGCCAGCCTTAATAATGCAGAGGCAAGGCAGCATGGGCTGATTATCTCCCAGTACCTCTGAGAGAGTACCCACTTACCCTGTCTATCTCAGAATGTCCACGTTCAGGTGCCACCTGTGGGTTGCTGGATTCTTGCTCTGAGGGCTAACTGCCCTCTGCGAAGTAAGAGCTCTGAGTTTCAATATAAATATTATTTATGGCCACAAGACCTCCCAGCTCCTCTTAAGATATGAAGCCACAAAATTTGACTGGCAGAGACTGTGTTTATACTTATTACAATCAATTCTTCCTAAATGGAAAACCTACAACAAAGGGTTCCCTAACTGTGATTCTCCAGCGTGAGATTGTGTGAGCAAATGTCAGTTCAAGGGAGATCATGCTAAGGGATTTGCACTTACAACCTTGGTCATAGTCCAGCCATGGCTGGGCAAACTATATTCTCTGTCCCCTAGACTTCCCTGCTCCCTCCCCTCAGTCGTGATTCATGGTACAAGGACACACATCCATCCACTGCCCTCATTTGGCCAAGGTGAATGCTAAGGTGCTTGTGTAAATGTGTGCTTGTTTGAGACCTAATGTAGCTTATAAAAAGAAGATGTCTTGCTGGCATTTTGTCACAGGTTAAACTACATTAGACAAATTGGGTTAAAATGTTAAATGCCAGCCATTAGAATTGGCTTTGAGACATTTGGGTATTTCCTACAAATGGTAATGAGTGCTCAAGAATACTAATCAGATCCCACTGGCAAAGCTAGCCATGGCAGCCTTGCAGCTGAAAATTATTTCTCACTGTCTGCACTTGAATATTTTTTCTCACACTTTAATCAAAAGCAAGGCACAGCCACTGGAAATTGTTTATCCTTAGACTGAAGCTCCAACTATCCTAATGCATCCATAACTATTCTTTTTTCTGACTTCCCAAGGCCTTATCTTTGTGTGGAGCAAGTTTTTCTTGTCTGATAATTGATGCTTGCCCAATTGTAAGTTGACCACTGTCCATCTATGGGCCTAGTACCTTAGCATGTAGACAAGTATGCATAAGAGCTAAGTGCCTTGTAAAGAGCATGAGATTGGAGTCACAATGGTGTCATCATAGCTGTGTTCTAACTCTCTGTACACATACATACATATATTTGTGTAACTTATTTGCCACTTTTCTGCTGTTCCTCTTCTATAAAGGGGTCTAACCATATGCATTTACTCATTCAGGTTCTGTTCATAAAGTTCCTGGCATCCAGCTGATCCTCAGCATACAATATCCATTATCATGTCACTGTTCCTTCCTATAGCCTGTCCCACTCACTGAGACACTGTCTGCACAGGAGGAGATAGAAACATAATTCTTGACATCATTTCATGCCTCTCCCCAACTTCAGGATTCTAAGCAGTGCCTGTTCAGGTTCTTATGAGCTGACAGGATTCTACCCCTTCCCACAAGGGGGAGTTTTAAAGGATTGAAGTAGCCACCTCCCTAATACTATTTAAGACCATGAGAAAGACTTTGCTTTTAAGAAGTGACATTTGGAATAAACTAAAAGGAACAAGTCACACAGTGAACAAGGAAAGGAGTTTTCCAGATAAAGGATCAAAGACAACAAGGGCTGTGTGGGTAGTGGTAACCCTGGGTATTTAGGGAGCCTTGTGGGACAAGAAGAGCAATGGGGGAGACATGGGGAGCCAGATGATGTCAACCCCTCTGGAGACCTCTGTCACAACTTTGGCTTCCTGCCAGGCAGAAGGCACTGCAAGGTGGAACAGAGGAAGCATGTGATGTTATGTGTATCTTGGTAGGATCTGATTGTTTGGCTAAACATAGACTGTGGGAATCAAAACAACTAACTTTGTGTTTAGGTCATGGGGAATGAAAAGATGTTGGTGAAAACAATGCTTATGATGGGCTGCAGAATGTATAATCCTGATTGGAGCACTTGAAGAGAGAATGAGCAGAAACGATATAGAAATTACAAAATAGAAAATTTTTATTTGAAGTTTGTTGCAAAGAGGGTAGGGTGTTAAGAAAGGCAACATTTGCTGGGTAGAAGATGCAGACTTAGTATAGGGTGTGGTTTTTTGTTTGTTTGTTTTTATGTAGTAGTGTCTTGTTCTAGCCCAGCCTGACCTGAAATTCACTATGTGGCCTCAGGCTGTCAGAGAAGGACCTTCCCCTGCAGTGCTTAGCCTTGCACCCACGTTGGTGCCCATATTGCAAACTCACTTCACTGTGAGCCTACATGCATAGGTCTGAATCCTATGCAGCTCCCGTAGGAGGGGTAGTTATTTGGCCATGACAGATAGACTGCAGTGATAGCACAGGTGTAGAGGACAGCGGTATAGTAAATGAGTACAGAATGTGAGATCAAGGGAGAGAGACAGCTGCAGGTGGCAGGTCTTCAGTGGCAACGGCTCAATCCTCCAGCTCCAGTCTATGATAAGGGACCTGTAAAGGCTGCACCCTAATGGCTTTAATCTGTTGACATATAAAAGACATGATTTTAATTATAATAATGGGTCTGATTGTGAGAGGATTAAGATTAGCAGAGGTCCTTCCGGCTTTGTCCTGTTACGGAAAAAAGGGAGATTTTCTCAGGGAAGTGTTTCCTCCCTGGATATGTGAGATGTCACTGGAGGATCATCAGCTTATTTTACATGTCTGTCTGGCAGCCATCTCACAGTGTTTCTTTGGTGTCAAACAAGCATACTGATTCTTGGCCCCAAATGAGTACTGGGTCTGGACCATTCCATTTTAAAGTTAAAAAATTTTTCCACAAGGCTTTGGCAAAGGTATTTTTTTTTTTTTTATTTGTGTGCCAAAAGAGATCAGCAGCTGAATTTCCCTGAGTATCAAGTGTTAAAAAGTTTAGGACAAGCAAGGCATGATGAGGATATTTTTTGGAGAGCATTTTATGGGATATAAATCCTCCATTTTTCACTTTTGGAGGGTAAATGGACCCAGAAGAGGAACCCCTCCTGCCAGAGCACCCCAGTTGGTGTAAAGTTAGTGGCACAAATGACCAGAAGAAGAGGCTTTTTATAAGAGATAAAAGTGACCCTTTGGCTCAGAATTGTAGCCGCCACTATCTTCAGGGCCTCTAAAATTTACCACAGGTAAAGTAAATGCAAAATGCTGACAATTCTCAGGGTGTAAGGGAATTATAAAAAAAAAAAAAAAGCAATCCTTTAGGTCAATAATGATTTTACAATATCCTGTAGGAATTGTTACTGGAGTGGGGAGGCCTGGTTGTAGGGCTCCCATAGGTACCATGGCCTTATTAGTTTTTTTAAGGTCCTGGAGCAATCTCCATTTTAAGGGCATTCCAGAAACACTCCACTGTGGGGGGCCTTTGGCCTCCCACCTCGTGTTTAGATAAACCTATTGCTTTAAAAGTATTAAAGTACCATTGTTTGCTTAGACCATCACAATGGAGATTACCTTATGCTCAGTGCTTTTTGACCCAGAAGGTTTCTCTGTTTTAGATTCTCCTTCTCCTTTCTTATCCATCTCTGGCCACCAGCCAGACAAAACTCACGGAGAAGTAGGATAAAGTCTGAGAGATCCAAGGACATGTCCTATAGTGTATAGCTCAGACCTCTGTGTGCACATTTACAATAGACTTTATTAAACGCTTGAAGAAAAGAGGCAATAGGCATAAGAGAAGCAGAAGGCAAACTCCCACAGCTGTAAAGCTGCCTATGCAGGAACTTAGAGAGTCCCAATGGGGCAACACAAACTTAATAGAAGTAAATAAATCACTAGCAGCCTTAGTAGCATCAAAATCAAGATGAATGTTCTGTATAGCTAGAATTTTTGAATGTAAGTTAACCAAATCTAATAAAATGTTATCCTGGTGCCAAACTTGAGACAGTTACTTTACATACAATAGAGTAGAATCTGGTCTTTTCTGAGCTAGGTAAATATTAATATAATCCTTGATAATTTTTTTGAAAGAAAAAACATTACTTGACAACCAATGATTTTGACTTAAACTTGATAGCTATTGATTTTTATGTACCACAGAAATTTTTTAAACATGAAACAATTCTATGTTTTATCCATGACTTAAATTTGATAAAACTTCAGCAAGCTATCCCAACATATTTTAGCCTGAAAATTAGTTTTTTTTTTTTTAAACAGTTTAAAAGCCTTTAACTTTAGGCATGGTATTTACATTTAGCCTGAAAATTTCTTTTCTTTTCTTTTCCTTTTTTTTTTTTTTTTCCATTTGCACACCTTTATTTATATACTTTAACATTCTTATCTAAGTACCACACAGAAGGCATTTTTTTTTTATGTTTGCCTTTTTTTTTTTTTTTTTTTTGTGGTTCTGGTTCTACCTGTGATCTCTTGTGTTAACTAGTATTTGAGTATTGCTTGTTTTTTCTAGGTTCCTTATATGTGTGGTTTTCCTTTTCTTCAGCATGGAGGATTCTATCAAGTATTTTCTGTAGAGCTGGTTTTGTCTTCAAATACTCCTTTAACCTGCTTTTGTCGTGGAATGTCCTTATTTCTCCACCTAGTTGAATGGATAATATTGCAGAATAAAGTAACTTTGGTTGACAGTTGTTATCTTTCAGAACTTGGAATACATCACTCCAAGCCCTTCTGGCTTTAAAAGTTTGTGTTGAATAATCTCCTGTAATCCTGATGGGCTTGCTTTTGTAGGTAACTTGATTTTTCTCTCTAACTGCTTTCAGTATTTTTTCCTTGGTTTGTGTGTTTGGTAGTTTGATTATAATATGATAAGGAGAGGTTCTTTCCAGGTTTTGTCTGGCTGGGGTTCTAAAGGCTTCTGTATCTGCTTTGGCACTCTTTCCCAATTTGGGGAAAATTTTCTTCTATGATTTTGTTGAAGACACCTACTACACTTTGGAGTGGAATTTTTCTCCTTCTACTATGCCCAAATATCTTGAAATTCCCACTCATAGTTTTCTATAAGTTTGTCTTTCTCTTTGTTGGACGGTATTAGATCTGCCACCTGGTCTTCTAGCTTAGATATTCTGTCCTCTCCTTCATCCATTCTACTGGTGAGATTTTCTACAGAGTTTTTTTTTTTATTTCATTAACTCTGTTCTTCATTGCTAGTAATTCTGACTGGTTTTTCTTTATTATATCTATTTCCTTATTTATGTCTTGTATTGCCTTCTTTATTTCATGAAATTGGTGTCCTGCATCTTCTTTGGTTCCTTTGATTTCCTCTTTAAGTTCCTCTTTGACTCCTTTGATTTGTTCTCTGACTTCTTTGAACATATTTACAATCATTCTTTTGAAATCTTTCTCAGGCATTTCCTCTAACTCATTCTCACTGGAGGTCATTTCTGATGCATTAATATGTTTAGGTGGATTTATATCACCTTGCTTTTTAGTGTTTCTTGTGTTACAATGTATATATTTTTGCATCTTGGATTAAGTTAATGCTTGGATTTTCTAGCTAGCTGGGTATTCTTAGCTGTATCAGGTGCTTTGATGTTATATGTTTTCAGGGTAGGAGGTTAAGGTGTTAGGTGTGGCTTTTAAGACTCATAGAGTATCTACAAAGGTGCTCCATGGGTTGAGTTTCCTTGCTATGAGAGTATTCAAGTAGGCTGAGTGGAATAAAATACAGGTAGATTCTAAAAGTTAACTAAACACTGTACCCATTCAATCAAAAACAGCCCCAAGTATGTATGCCAGAGTAGTTATTATTACAACCAGTCCTCTGTCAACATAGAGGTTAAGATTTCTGGTCTGTTGAGGGATCCAAGTCAGCTTGTGACCAAGTGAGACCCTTCCCTGGTACAATCCCAGTTACCTTGGATGAGTTTGGTCTCAGTCAAGTTGCTGCCTGTTCATTGGGCTGCTGTTCTCATTTCTGGACCTGGGCACTGGCTTTTCCTGTGGGGCAAACCGAGCCTGGCAACTGTGGCCCTGCAGATCAGCACCCCTGCTACTGGAACTGCTGCTGCAGAAGCTGCCTCTGATGGATCTGTCAGCAGCTGAAGCTGCTGCTGCTGGGCCCACCACTGCTGCTGCCTCTGCTGCTGCTGCTGGGTCCACTGCTGCTGCTGCCACTGAAGCTGCTGCTGCTGTATCTGCTGATACTGCCTCTCCTGGGTCTGCCTCAGCTTCTGCTCCTGGGTCTACTGCTTTTGGGGCCTCTGTTACTGGTGCCGGAGCTGCTGGATCCGCTGTTGGCCCAAGTTGGTGTGGCCAGGTCCCGGGACCACTGCTCTGTTTGCTGGTGCTGGACTCAGGTGGTGGGGGAGGGGAGGGAGCCACAGCTGCTCTGGTTCTCTCACTGTTCCATATGCTCTTCTACCTCATGGTCTGTTCCTCCCTTGCTCACTGCCGCTCTCCCTTCACGTTTCCTGAGTTACAGAGAGCACGGGTGTAAGGGAAAGCTCCTGTTCCTGGCTTTTCCTGCAGCTGGAGCAGAGTCTGGCAGCTTTCTGGTGCACCGCCGCCACTGCCACCACCGTTGCTGGAGCTGCTGGGGCCGCTTTTGCCAGCCTGTGTGGGCTCTGGATGCTCTGGATCTCTGCTACTTCTCTGCTGCTGCTTCAATTTTCTATACACCTCACTTTTTCGTAAAATGTGTATTTTGCTGGGTTTTTTTTTTGTCTCCCCCCCCCCCCCAGGCTGCTTTGGCATGGTACCTACACCGCCATCTTAACCGGAAGTCTCAGAAGGCATTTTTAACAAATAATCACTGAAAAATTCCTTCCCAGTTTCTTTAACCAGTTCATCTCACCCCATCACTAATTATCTTTTCTTTTCTTTTTTTTTTAATTCCCCCAAGGGGGTGCACCATTCCTAGAGGTACTGCAATACCAGGACAATGAGTGGAGTGGACAGAGCAAGTTCCTATTCCAACTCCAAGCTCCAAAAATCCTTTTAGTATATTGTCCTCAGATAGAGGACGTATCAGATATTAAACTCATAAGCACTGATACTACACTTTGATATTAGCCAAAAGGCAGAGAAGTGATTAATTATCTTTCTTGTAAGGCTATTAAAAATTACACCAAATTGATTAATCCTATTACTAAAAAGAAAGCAGTAACTAAGAAGTAACTAAGGCAAATTGTGTTGTTATCTTAAGGCAGGCTGACTCAGAAGTCAGGTCAGTTGCCTCCTCCTTTTAAGTAACAGGACATTACAATCTTTTTAAAAAAATATCTGACAAATTATAAGTTAACTCTTTAGAGGAAGTTTTGTTGTTTTTAATAATCCTCTATGTAAGGTGAACTTGATCTATAATAAGTATCTGGCAAATTAACTCCTGTTAAAGACATTTAACTTTTCCTTTTTAATTTCTATGCTTAGGTCTTAGCTTTCCTTGAAATGATTCTCTAGAAGAGAAAGGAATGCCACCTGCACCTGTCTCATCTCTTTAGTTACAAACAGTCACAAACATGACATGACTAGCAAGCACAATGAGCGCACATAAACATATATACACACACATATAAAAAGAACAAATCCTCCTGATTTAAAAAAAAAAAAAAACTTGAAGAAATCTCAAAATCCTTGTGTTTTTAAAATATCTTTTACTATGGCAATTAGCTCCTTTTTACTCTTTGTTAAATCTTTTTTTTCTTTCTTTCTTTATGTTCCTTGTGCCTTGAGGGAAGTTTTAAGCCTTTCAACAATTTATGCTTACTTAGGGTCTGTCCCATGATAGAAAAGGAAAGAGGAGTAATGGCAAGACCAGAGGGCAACATTCCCAGTTGGAGAACCGGCACGGGGGGTTCCCCGATGGGCCTGATGTGAGCCTGACTGCAATTTTAAGAAATGGCAGCCACTCTAAGAGCATTTGCTTGCTGTTGCATACCCAGTTTTGTTGATAGGAAGAGAGACTAGATAGGAGGTCGTTGCCAATGCCTGAACGGGCTGTTGGGATTCACATGGGGAGTTAGGGGCCTTCAGCCAATGCCAGAGGGTAGCTCTGGCCAAGAGGCTTCAGTTGCCCTGTTGATATGTTGCAATTACATGCAATGGCACCAACCAAAAGTAAAAGGAGAAAGTGAAGTGCAAAAAGGAAATCCCGCAGTTCTTGTGTCCTGCAAATGGGACTCAATAGTCTTTACTTAAATTGTTTGCCTAAAATTCATTGCTTACCTCAAACAGATCAGTTTCACAGGCAGGATTTTCTGTGTTGATCATGGTGCGGGTCTCTATTACAGGTGAATTGCCTGTAATGACGTCTATGCAAACCTTCACTCACCCTGTGGGGGGGGGTGTGGCGGATTAATGGCTGGGACAGCCATCCTCTACAGTGATGTTCAGGTCACACTTTGTACCTCGTACCTCATGTTTGGGCGCCACTTGCCCCGGCCAGTGAGTAGTTGAACAAGACTCAAGGAGAAGCTAACCTGAATGAAAGAATGCAAACAGACACAAGAAGGAGACCATGCTAGGTGTTTGTCAAGGCCTCATAGTCTTTATTTTTTACACAGTGCTTATATAGGGGAAGAAAAGTGGGGAATAAGATGGCTGATGTGGTTCATGGCTTTGGAATTGTCAGGAAAACTAGAGGGGATGTAATGAGGTGGTCATCTAATCTTGCCTCAATGGCTTAACATCCTGACTGCACCAGGCTTCACATCCTGACCATAAACAGGCCTTTTGCAAAACATAAGATTCTGTAGGCAGTCTGCTGACCAACGTTCCAGAAGTACCTAACAGAAAGTTGCATGAACCAGCTTTCTGAGTAATGAGTCAGTTTATGAGCAAGCCCAGGGAAAATGGAGAGGCTTTTGCTCTGTGGCTCCTGACTCCAGTAGTATTTCTCAGAGCCTTGCAGTCCAAGTATGTGGAGCATTCAGCAGTTCCTGATGGGAAACCAAGGGTCTCAGCAATAGATCATAATGTGTTTGTTTCTATGGCTCCATAGTATAGGTTATAATCAGGTATGGTGATACCATCCAACTTATTTTTGTTGATCAGTATTATTTTAGGTACTCGAGGTTCTTTTGTGATTTCAAATGAATTTTTGGATTGTTTTTTCTATTTCCATAAAGAATGCCTTTGGAATTTTGATAGGGATTGCATTAAATGTGTAGATTGATTTTGGTAAGAATGCCATTTTCACAATACTGATTCTTCCAATCCAGGAGCAAGGGATGTTTCTCCACTTTCTAGTGTCTTCTGCAATTTCTCGCTTCAGTGTTTTAAAGTTCTCATTGTCCAAATTCTTTACTTCTTTGGTTAGGTTTATTCCAAGGTACTTTTTTTTTTTTTTTTTGATGCAATTGTGAATGGGAGTGATTCTCTGATTTCATCCTCTGTGTGTTTTGTTTTTAGCATATATGAAGGCTACTGATTTCTGTGTATTTATTTTGTGTCCTGCTACATGGCTGTAGGTTTTGATCAGCTCTAACAGTTTGTTAAGTAGTGTCTTTAGGGTCCTTTATGTATAGAATCATGTCATCTGCAATTAATGATAACTTGATCTATTCCTTTCCAATTTGTATCCCTTTTATGTGTGTCTCTTGCCTTATTGCTATGGCTAAGACTTCCAAAACTATATTAAATAAAAGTGGGGACAGTGGACACCCTTGTCTTGTTCCTGATTTAGTGGAAAAGCTTCCAGATTTTCCCCATTTAGTAATATGTTGGCTGTAGGCTTGTCATAAATAGCTTTTATTATATTGAGATACGTTCCTTCTATTCTCAGTCTCTGTAGGACTTTTATCATGAACAGATGTTGGATTTTGCCGAATGCCTTCTCTGCATCTAATGAGATGATCATGTGATTTTTGTCCTTCAACCCATTTATATAATGTATTACATTTATAGATTTGCATGTATTGAACCATCCCTGCATCTCTGGGATAAAACCTACTTAGTCGGGGTGAATGATCTTTTTGATATATTCTTGTATTTTGTTTGCCAATATTTTGTTGAGAATTTTGGCATCTATATTTATGAGGGAGATTGTTTTGCAATTTTCTATTTTTGTTCAGTCTTTGCCTAGTTTTGGTATCAGGGTGATGTTGGCTTCATAGAAGGAGTTTGGTAGAAATCCTTCTTCTTATATTTCCTGGAAAAGCTTAAGAAGTAATGGTGTTAGCTCTTCCTTAAAGGTCTGGTACAATTCAGCAGTGAATCCATCTAGGCCTGGGCTTTTTTTAGTTGGGAGATTATGATAACTGTTCGGATCTCCATGCTTGTTTTAGGTCTACTTAAGTGATTAACCTCATCTTGATTTAATTTAGGTTGGTCATATAAATCAAGCAATTCATGCATTTCTTTCAGATTTTCATGCTTTTTGGAGTATATGCTTTTATAGCATATCCCTGTGATTTTTTGAATTTCTCTGGAATCTGCTGTGATGTTCCTTATTCATCTATGATTTTATTAATTTGTGTCTCTTCTCTCTTACTTTTGGTCAGATTTGCTAAGGGTTTATCAATCTTGTATATCCTTTCAAAGAACCAACTCTTTGTTTCATTAATACTTTGGATTTGTTTGTTTGTTTGTTTGTATTTCATTAATTTCTGCCCTAATCTGTATTATTTCTTCCCATCTACTGATTTTTGGTTTGACTTGTTCCTTTTTTCCAAGGCATTAAGGTAAAACATTAGTTCATTTACTTGAGACATGTCTAATTTCCTTTTGTTTTTGGTTTTTCAAGATAGGGTCTCACTCTAGGCCAGGCTGACCTGGAATTCACTATGGAGTCTAAGGGTGTCCTCAAACACACGGCAATCATCATACAATCATACATGTACCTCCCAAGTGCTGTCTTATTTCTTTTTTTTTTTTTTTAATTTATTTATTTGAGAGCGACAGACACAGAGAGAAAGACAGAGGGAGAGAGAGAGAATGGGTGCGCCAGGGCTTCCAGCCTCTGCAAATGAACTCCAGACGCGTGCGCCCCCTTGTGCATCTGGCTAAC
This sequence comes from Jaculus jaculus, assembly GCF_020740685.1. Taxonomy (NCBI): domain Eukaryota; kingdom Metazoa; phylum Chordata; class Mammalia; order Rodentia; family Dipodidae; genus Jaculus; species Jaculus jaculus. The sequence continues at coordinate 302,787 of NC_059126.1, forward strand.
GTGGGACCTGGGGAACCGAGCCTCGAACTGGGGTCCTTAGGCTTCACAGGCAAGCGCTTAACTGCTAAGCCATCTCTCCAGCCCTTATTTCTTAATATAGGCACTTAAGGCTATGAATTTACATCTTAGAACTGCCTTCATTGTGTTGCAGAGATTTTGGTGTGTTGTGTTCTCATTATCATTTGACTCTATAAAGTTTTTTATTTCTTCTTGATTTCTTCATTGACCCATTCATCATTTGGTAGTGTATTGTTTAATTTCCATGATTTTGTGTACACTCTATAGCTTTTCTTGCTACTGATTTGTAGTTTAATTCCATTGTGGTCAGATAGAATACAAGGAATTATTTCAATTTTCCTGAATTTGTTAAGATTTGCTTTGTGTCCTAATATATGGTCTATTTTAGAGAATGTTCCATGTGCTGCTGAAAAGAATGTATATTCTGCAGCAGTTGGTTGAAATGTCCTGTATATATTTGTCTCGTCCATTCTTTCTATGACCTCATTTAGTCCAGATGCCTCTCTGTTTGTTTTTCCCCATATTGACCTGTCAATTGATGACAGTGGTGTGTTAAAGTCACTCACCACCATACTGTTTGGTGTTATCTGTGACCTTAGTTCTAATAGTGTTTGTTTGATGAATTTGGGAGCCCAATGTTAGGTGCATATATGTTTAGGATTGTAATATCCTACTGTTGTAGTGTGCCCTTAATCAAAATAAAGTGACCTTCCTTATCTTTCTTGACTAGCGTTGGACTAAAGTCTACCTTTTCACATATTAGGATAGCAACCCCTGCTTGTTTCTAGGCCCATTTGCTTGAAACACCGTTTTCCAACCTTTCACCCAAAGATAATGTCTATACTTCATAGAATGGTAAGTTTCTTGGAGACAACAAATTGTTTGGTTGTGGCATTGAGGCCATTGATATTAAGACATATTATTGAAAGGTGTGTATTTATGTTTACAATGTTTTTTTTTGTTTGTTTGTTTGTTTTTTTGTGGTTCCAATTCTACCTTTGTTCCCTTGTGTTAACTAGTATTTGAGCATTGCTTGTTTTTTCCAGCTTCCTTATATGTGTGCTTTTCCTTTTCTTCACCACGGAGGCTTGTATCAAGCATTTTCTGTAGAGCTGGTTTTGTCTTCAAATACTCCTTTAACACGCTTTTGTCATGGATTGTCCTTATTTCTCTGTCTATATGAATGGATAGCTTTGCAGGATAAAGTAACCTTGGTTGACAGTTGTTATCTTTCAGAACTTGGAATACATCACTCCAAGCCCTTCTGGCTTTTAAAGTTTGTGTTGAATAATCTGCTGTAATCCTGATGAGCTTGCTTTTGTAACTTGATTTTTCTCTCTAACTGCTTTCAATATTTTTACTTTGGTTTGTGTGTTTGGTAGTTTGATTATAATATGGCAAAGAGAGGTTCTTTCCAGGTTTTGTCTGGCTGGTGTTCTAAAGGATTCCTGTATCTGCATTGGCGCCTATTTCCCAGTTTGGGGGAAGGTTTCTTCTATGATTTTTGAAGATGCCTACTATGCCTTTGGAGTGGAATTCTTCTCCTTCTACTATGCCCTGAGTTCTTATATTTTATCTTTTCATAGTGTCCCAAATATCTTGAAATTCCCATTCATACTTTTCTATAACATTGTCTTTCTCTTTGTTGGACTGTATTAGATCTGCCACCTGGTCTTCTAACCTAGGTATTCTGTCCTCTCCTTCACCCAATCTACTGGTAAGATTTTCTACAGAGTTTTTTGATTTCTGCCGGAGCCTGCCGGCTGAAAGGGTTCGAGCCTGATGGGGAGTGAGGATTAAGGAATGACAGAAGAAAGAGTGAAAGCATGGACCCCAGTCCAGGACTGAAGCCAGGACTGAAGACACGGTTTATTTCACAGCATTCCTTTTTATATCTTTTTTACAATTAGTTTTTCCATGGACAAAGATTTTATGAGCTTTACAAGTTCCTTTCAAAAAACCTTCCTGTTACAGAGTTTTTGCATTTCAATCATTTCTCAGTACAAAGGACCAGCCAAATGGCTGAAGATCTTGTTTACAGGTAGGCTGCTATAGTTTTGCTAATGCCTTGCTGCCAGACAGCTTTCTGACACTGAAGATACACAATCTTACTTGTAGGACAGCTGCTATAGTTTTGCTAATGTCCTGCAGCCAGAAGCCCGTGGCTATGGATACAAGTCCAGCCAAAATGGCTCCCGACAGATTTCATTATCTGTGTTCTTCATTGCTAGTAATTCTGACTTTTTTTTTATTATTATTTCTATTTCCTTGTTTATGTCTTGTATTGCCTTCTTTATTTCATTAAATTGGTGTCCCACATCTTCTTTGATTTCCTCTTTGGTTCCTTTGAGTTCCTCTTTGTTTTCTTCTTTGATTCCTTTGATTTGTTCTTTGACTTCTTTGAACATATTGACAATCATTCTTTTGAAATCTTTCTCAGGCATTTCTTCTAACTCCGTTGCAATGGAGTTCATTTCTGATGCATTAATAGTTTTAGGTGGCTTTATATTGTCTTGATTTTTAGTGTTTCTGAAAGGATAAAAGTTGCCCTATTTCTGCTGCCCTGCTTTCTAGCTGCTTTGCTAACTTGCCTTTTTAAGCTTCTGTAATATGGCTTGCTTGCTACTGCACTGAACCACAGAACTGCCATTTTGCAACTACCTCCATTTTGTAAAAAGTATGCAACCGCCTCCATTTTGTAAAAAGTATACCATGAGGACCTGGCCCTTTGTACGCCCTACCCAATCAAAGGGACCCTCACGAGCCCACCTCGTGGGCCCCACCCAATCAGGGGAACCCACGGCTGAAAAGCCCCTATGACTCTGCATACCTATGGTTTTCAGCCTTTATAAGCTGACCAAACACGTGGCTAGAGGCTCTTCACCTTTCTTCCTGCGAGAGGAAATTTGTGTCGAGCCCCGATGCATCGGAATCAATAAACCTCGTGCGGTTTGCATTGAGAGCGGTCCTGCGTGAGTGTTTTTGGGGTCGCATATACAGCCCTGAGCAGGGACCCCTTTGGGGAACCCCACATTTCTTGTGTTATAATGTATATATTTTTGCATCTTGGATTATGTTAATGCTTGGATTTTCTAGCTAGCTGGGTATTCTTAGCTGTATCAATTGATTTGATGTTATATATCTTCAGGGTAGGAGCTTAAGGTGTTAGGTGTGGCTCTTAAGACTCAGAGTATCAACAAAGTTGTTTCTAGGGGTTGAGTTTCCCTGCTATGAGAGTATTCAAGTAGGCTGAGTGGAAAAAAATACAAGTAGATCCTAAAATTTAACTAAACACTGTACCCATTCAATCAAAAACAGCACCGAGTATTTATGCAAGAGTAGTTATTATAACAACCAGATCCTCTATCAACAAAGATGTTAAGATTTCTGGTCTGTTGAGGGATCCAAGTCAGCTTGTGACCAAGTAAGAACCTTCCCTGTTACAATCCCAGATACCTTGTTGTATGGTTTTGGTCTCACTCAAGTTGTTGGTTGGGTCGTTGGGATTTTGTTCTGATTTCTGGAGCTGGGCACTGGCTTTTCCTTCTGGGCAAACTGAGCCTATCAACCATGGCCCTGCAGATCGGCACCCCTGCTTCTGGAACTGCTATTGCTGGTGCTGGATCCACTGCTGCTTCTTCCACTGCCTCTGATATAGCTGCCACTGCTGGAACTGCCCCTGCTGCCTCTGAATCTGCTGCTGCTGCTGGAACCCCCGCTGAAGCTGCTGCTGCTGGATCTGCTGCTGTTGCTGCCACTGCTGGATTGGCTGCCACTGGGGCCACTGTTGCCAGTGCCAGAGCTGCTGATGCTGCTGCTGGACTCTGCTCCTGGTTGGGTCCCACTGTTGGCTCATGTTGGCACGGTTGGTCCTGGGACCGCTGCCCTGTTCACTGGAGCTGGGCACAAGCAGTGGGGGAGGGGAGGGACCTGCAGCTGTTCTAGTTCTCTCGCTGTTTTTCTACCTTGTGATCTGCTCCTCCTTTGTTCACTGCCACTCTCCCTTCACGTTTCTAGAGTTTGTGGACAGCTGTGATGTGAGTGGAAGCTCCTCTCACCTGGCTTTTCCTGTGTCTCGAGCTGAGCCTGGCATCTTTCTAGTGTGCTTCCACTGCCACAGTGGGAGGATCTGCAGGGGCCTCTTTTGATGGCCTGTGCAAGCTCTGGATAAACTGGATCTCTCCTACTTTTCCACTGCCATTTCAATTTCCTATACACCTAGCTTTTTAGTAAAACTGTATATTTTGCTGAGTTTTTTTGGTCTTTTTCCCCCCTTGGCTGCTCTGGCAATGTGCCTACACTGCCGTCTTAACTGGAAGTTAACTGGAAGTCAAGTCTTACTACTCACGCGGAAGCCCAGTCATCTGTAGTTAGGATCCACATATGAGAGAGAACATGTGGTGTTTGGCTTTTTGGGCCTGGGTTACCTCCCTTAGTATAATCTTTCCCAGATCCATCCATTATCCTGCAAAGTTCATAACTTCATTTTTCTTTATCACTGTGTAGAATTCCATTATGTAAATGTGCCATATCTTCATTATACACTCATCAGTTGAGGGACATGTAGGCAGGTTCCATTTCCCAGCTATTGTGAACACAGTGGCAATAAAATGGCAGAGAAAGTATCTGTTAGGTGATAAGGATGAGTCCTTAGGATATATGCCTAGGAGTGCTATAGCTGGGACATATGGTAAATCTATTTTTAGCTGCCTCAAAAACCTCCAAGATGATTTCCACAATCGCTGGACCAGAATGCACTACCACCAGCAGTGCAGAATGGTTCTTCTTTTTCCACCTCCTCGCCAGCATTTATGGTGTTTTGTTTTCATGATGATAGCCAATCTGACAGATGTGAGATGGAATCTCTATGAAGTTTTAATCTCCATTTTCCTGAAGACTAGGAATGTAGCACATTTTCAGATAGTTATATGCCATCTGTATTTCTTCTTTTGAGAACTCTCTATTTGGTTCCATAGCCCATTTTTAATTGGGTTTTTCGATTTATTATTATTAATTTTTTGAGTTCTTTGTATATCCTAGGTGTTAATCTTCTATCAAATGTATAGCTGGCAAAGATTTTTTCAATCTGTAAGCAGCCTCTTTGCTTTATTCACAGTGCCCTTTGCCATACAAAATCTGTAATATTATGAGGTCCCAGCAGTTAATCTGTGGTTTTATTGCCTGAGTAATTGGGGTTATATTCAGGAACTCTTTGCCAACACCAATATGTTGCAGAGCTTCCCCTACTTTTTCTCTACCATTTTCAAGAGTTTCAGGTCTGATCTTTAATCCATTTAGAATTAATTCTTGTGCATGGAGAAGGAGAAGGATCTATTTTCATCCTTCCATATATACCTATCCAGTTTACCCTGCACCATTTGCTAAAGAGGCTGTCTTTTCTCTAATGAATATTTTTGGCATTTTTTTTCAAATATCAGCTGGCTATAGCTACCCAAACTTACATCTGGGTCCTCTATTCTGTTCCATTGATCTACATGTCTGCTTTTTGTGCCAGTACATGCTGTTTTTGTTACTATGACTTTGTAGTATACGTTTAAATTAGGTATGATGATACCACCAGGCTTATTTTTGTTGCTCAGTATTGTTTCAGTTATTCAATATTTTTTTGTGCTTCCCAGTGATTTTTTGGTTTACTGTTTTCTATTTCCATGAAGAATGCCATTAGGATTTTGATGGGGATTGCCTTAAATGTGTAGATTGCTTTTGGTAAGATTTCCATTTCTACAATATTGATCCAAGAACAAGGGATGTCTTTCCATTTCCTAATTTCTTTTGCAATTTCTTGAGTGTTTTAAATTTTTCATTGTATAGATCCTTCACTTTCTTAGGTTTATTTCAAGGTACTTTTTTTTGGGGGGGGTGCATTGTGAATGGGAGTGTTTCTCTGACTTCATTCTCTCTGTGTTTGTTGTTGGCTTATAGGAAGACTACTGATTCCTGTGTCTTTATTCTGTATCTTGCTATATGGCTATAGGTATTTATCATCTCTAACACTTTGGTGGTAGAGTATTAGGGGACCTTAGTGCATAGAATCATGTCATTTGCAAATAATGATAACTTGACATCTTGCTTTCCAATTTGTATCACTTTTATATGTGTCTCTTGCCTTATTGCTCTGGCTAAGATTTCTAGTATTATATTGTGGGGACAGTGGACACCTCATAGTGTTTCTGATTTTAGTGGAAAAACTTTAAGTTTTCCCCCATTTATTAATATGCTGGCTGTAGGCTTGTCATAAGTAGTCTTTATTTTGTTGAGATATGTTCCTTCTAGTCTCAGTCTCTGTTGGACTTTTATCATGAAGGGATGTTGGATTTTGTCAAATGCTTTCTCTGCACCTAATGAGATGATAATGTGATTTTTGTCCTTCAGTCCATTTATATAATGCATTACATTTATTGATTTGCATATGTTGAACTATTCCTGCATCTCTGGGATAAAGCCTATTTGGTCAGAGTGAATATTCTTTCTGACATATTCTTGAATTCTATTTGCCAGTATTTTGTTGGGAATTTTTGCATCTATGTTCATGAGGGAGATTGTTTTGTAATTTTCCTTCTTTGTTCTTTCCTTGCCTGCCTTTGGTATCATGGTGATGCTGACTTTGTAGGAGGAGTTTGGTAGGATTCCTTCTTTTTCTAATTTATGGAAAAGTTTTACAACCATTGGTGTTAGTTCTTACCTGCAGGTCTGGTAAAATTCCTCAGTGAATCCATCTGGGATTGATCTCATTTTGTTGGAAAGTCTGATAATATCTTGGATCTCCATCCTTGTTATAGGTCTATTTAAGTGATTAAACTCATTTTGATTTAATTTAGATAAATCATATAAATCAAGAAAACCATTTCTTTCAGATTTTCAAACTTAGTGGAGTATATGTTCTCACAATATGGCCCTGTGATTTTTTGACTTTCTCTGGTAGTTCTTGTGATGCTGCCTTTTACATCTCTAGTTTTATCAATTTGTGTCTCTTATTTTAACAGCTAAGCCATCTGTACATCTTCCAAGCATTTATTTTAATTGTATTTATTTATTTGAGAGAGTGAGATGGGAAAGAGACAGAAAAGAGAGAAAGAGAGAGAATGGATACACCAGGGCCTCCAGCCACTACAGAAGAACTTCAGATGCATGTGTCCCCTTGTGCATCTGGCTTATATGGTTCCTGGGGAATAGAACAGAATTACTCTGGCTTTGCAGCAAATACCTTAATCACTGAGCCATCTGTGCCAACCCCTCACCAAGCACTTTTGACAGAGTGGGCAGACAGTGCCTAGGAAGTAAAGGGGAAGGGAAAGAGAACCATGATCACAAAGAACTGGAAAGCAGGCTTCACAGAGCAGAGGGAAGCCACAAACAGGATGAACCCTAGGAGGAGGGTTGATGGAGCTGGAAAGCAGACATGAAACCGATGGAGGGCTCTGCCCCTTGTGCTTGGAAATGGTTGACATCAAGTAGATAGCTTTATGACCTGGGAGGACAAGATGGGGAAATGCAGAAGCAGTGCTTCAAGGGGAAGCCAACTTGTGATGGTGGGTGAGTCAGGGCTACTGTTATCACTGTGCCTGTGGGAGTGGTCTTACTCCTGTGAAAAAGGGAAGGGCGCTTATAGAAAGTTAGGGAGAGAACTTATCAACTGGAAGACCAAGGCCATTGAAATTCCCACTTATGTGAATATTCCAGATGACAAATACTCAAGGCCTGGGCTTTATTTTAAGATTCTAACAGAAATCTCTACAATACATAGCTAAATGGAAGTGTCTTGCTAAGGCACATGACCAAAATAGATTAGACTGGAGTACAAATCATGCACAGGGAGGAAGGAAGCAAGAGGGGGAGAGAATGTGTGAGCACTTTAAGGAAGGATATAACAGCAGTGACTATTTACAAAATAAGCCGTTTCCTTCATCTTTCCAACAAAATACATCTCCATTTTCACAACAGAAGTAGAAGGGGACCCTAATTAATTATTTGCTGATTACTGATCTGTCTATAGTCAGTAGCCCACGTTGGATGTTTAGTGTTTTAATGACCAAGAAAAATAGAAAGAAAGAAACTTAGATTAATGTAGCATCAGATACAGAGTTCACAACTCTAGTTAAGTGTAAAATACTTGAAGTGTTGAGAAGAAAAATAAGACAACCCTTTAGGTTGATGGAGTGTGACTGGATCCAGATGAGCCCTCCTCTTGTGTTTTGCCATAGGTTCTTTTTAAGCTGGTAGAGATAAAGTTAGCATTCCATCTGCCAGGGGAAAGCAGAACAATCCAGAAATGGCTGAGGGCCATTGGCTAGTCACCTGGAAGAAACAAACAGCAATACTGTTGCATTTTGACCTTACCTAATTCAAGTCCTGTTAAACCATAGACTAAACAAAACTGAAGTCTTTAAAGCAGGTGCACATTTTATAAGTATAAACTGGAAGCTTCTTTTAAAGAATAACAATGAAACATAAGTCCATATGATTAAATACACTCCTGTAGACACAGATCTTCCCAATAAATATGAGTGGCATATAGCTTCTTTCCCTAACATGTGAAGAGCTTTTCAAATGCATAAGGAAAGAGAAGCAATCAGAGAGAAAAATGGGCAAAGGGCATTACATCATGCTATGAAGGAGCAGCATAAGAAAGTTAAATCTATAAAGAAAAGATGTTAGCCCTGATATTTCTATGAAGGAAAACAATGAACCATTGTTCACCTCTTGACAAAGATAATAAACAGTGTTCTTATGGTGGGAGACTATTATGTGCAAATAGGAATTTAAATGTGCATCACATAACTGGCAACATCTGTCAAGCTTTTAAATTCATGTACCCTTAAATCATTCTTTCCATATCTGGGAATTCATTATGAGTACACAACATCCTTCTCTTCCTCTGGAGACAAAAGAACGACCACAGTGGTAGCCAGTGGATTTTCTTCCCAATTAGCATACAATCAGCCCCACCAGTGACAGCTGAAGGCAATCCCCAAGGGGGCAGTGAACAGAAATGATCACCTCAAAGGCCAGAGGAACTGGCATCTCTGTCTCCTCCTTCCTGTTTAATTGCTCTTCACTGGAAGCTAAGGTTTTTCAAATCACTCTCCCACCACTATAGCTCTTGAAATCTCCTATTTGGATGCAGTCTTCCACCTGCCCTGATCCAACAGTTTCCTCTGTGTTTCAGTTGTGTATAATTAAACCCCTTATACCTTGCTCTGCTCCAGACCCACTCTCCATTCCTCTCTCCCTCCAGAGTATAAGCACATTCTTCCAGCAAATAGCCCTTTTCCAATTCTTGAGCACTAGGTACTTCTTAACATAGGATCAATTCCATAGCACAATGGCTATTATCATGCTTTAAATCTGCCATTTAAAAATATTAAATAAATATATATGCTTACACTCTCCCACTTAAATTAAAAAAAAAAAAAAACAACAACACAAAAACAAGCAAACAAAAAATGCTTTAGGGCTACAGGGATGGCTTAGTGATTAAGGTATTTGCCTGCAAGGACAAAGGACCCAAATTCAATTCCCTAGGACCCATGTCAGCCACACACACACACAGGGGCACATGTGGTGATCATTTGCAGTGCCTGGAGGCCTTGGTGCAGACATTTATTAACTTTTTCTCCCTCTTTCTTTATCAAATAAATAACTAAAGAACAGTGAAAAAAACAAACAAACAAAAAAATCCTTTGATTCCACTTAACTTCCTTTCAGCTGCTATGAGTTCCTTTGCCCACATGTGGGCATCCTCTGAAAGTGCTATTTAAGGTTGGTTTTCTTTGCTTTCTAATCTCCCATTCTCTCATGAGCATTTGTTCTGAAATGTAAGTTAATGTGCTAGGAGTTGCCCACATCCTACATAGTGGACTCCACATAACTGTCAGAAAGTGAAAATAGGACACTGTTCATACCCCAGAAAACCACTTCTTCTTCCTCCTCTTACTCCTGCCCCAGCATAATGGCCCATAACCTTTAACATACATTTTATTCTTCCTGTTTCTGAAAAGGTATCAGAGAATGTTACTGTCTTTCTTTGTGTATGTTTGCTTTTCCCAAGATGAAATTTGTGAGATTCATCCAAGTTCTTATGTATGGCAGGTCCCCCAAGGAGCTCAGGACCTCAGTGATTGTGATTATGTTTTCATTTCTTCTTAGTAAAATTAAGGCTTGGGAGGATTTGAACACAGTAATGATGCAAAGCATCTTTGCGTGCAGGGCTTTACCCAGTTGCCACCATGAGAACAAATGAACAGGTGAGGTTGGAGGGTGAAGTAGGAATGAAAGCCCAGAGAATTTTTGCAGCAGAGCAATCATAATATTAACTTCTCTGGCCTTAAAAAGAAGGCATTTTAGGTCATTCTTTCAGTGGCAAAAATAAGACAAACTCAGGGATGGATCTACAATATTTAGGTCAGCTATCACAGTTTATGCCCAGAAAATAACACTTTCACAACAAAAATAGACTTTGTAAACAACTATAAATCTTCAAATTTAAAATGGGATAATTTATGGCTGAGAAGAACTAGAAAGTTCATAGTTCTGAAACCGTGGATCTTAAAATGAATACTTTACCAAACATAGAAAGCCTAGTCAAGGCTAGAAGAGTACAATTATTTCAATTCTTATAGCAAAGACAGGTCTGTAATGACTGGGCCAAAGCTGATCAGCACAGGGAGAACCATGGATGGCTTGGAGATAAATGATTGGAAATGCAATAATGCAAGGCTGCTGTGAGGCTTGGCATGATGGCTTATACCTGTCCTTGTTTGCTTTTGTTACTATTATTATTTTTTTTTTTTCAAGGTAGGATTTCACTCTAGCTCAGGCCACGTGGAATTCACTATGCAGTCTCAGGATGACCTCAAACTCATGGTGATCCTCCTACCACTACCTGCTTAGTGGTGGGATTAAAGGTGTATACCACCTTGCCTGGCTAAAGAATGATTTTTTTTTTTTTTTCCAATGTATGGTCTCAAACATAGTGCAGACTGATTTAAATCTCACTCTGTAGTCACAACTTGTCCTTAAACTCACAACAATCGTTCCACCTCTACCTCCTGAGTGCTGGGTGTAGAGGCATGCTCACTATGCCCTTCTGTCCTTGCTGTTCTTAACACTTGACACAGCACAAAGACTTGCTTCTTTACTGATGAATGTTTTAAGTGCCTTGGAAAAAACAAAGTCTACTTTTCAATTAGGACTGCACATTTTTTTCTCTCTGTCCTGAGAATTCTCATTTTTCAAACTGGAAGTTTTAACATCATTATTTAGATTGATATAATTGAATCAGTGTTGTCTTCATAGGAGTCTGGACCCCAAAATGGGGTTATATATTGATAGATTTCAACCTAATAGCATGAAAAATAATGCCAAACCATGTTTGTTTCAATTTTGCAACATGACTAGGACAGTAACTGTCTTTGTGGGGAAGCCTTTCTGCCTCATATGATGTCACTTTCAACAGATTAATCTTAGGACTGGAGACATTGCTTTGCAGTCAAAAATGCTCACTTGAAGGACACATGGCTGGTTTTGATTCCCCACATAAAGCCGGATTCTCAAAGTGGTACAAGCAGGTGGCATTGGCTTGCAGGAGAAAGAGGTCCTAGCACATCCATTTTCTTTCTCTCTCTTTGTGTGTGAGTTTTCAAATTATTATTAATAATATTTACAATAGGTATAATAATAATATGTTTGGGTTTGTTTTTTATTTTTATTGTTTCAACGTGTTTTATTGGGGGGCTGCATCAATGGTTTAGCAGTTAAGTCATTTGCCTGTGAAGCTAAAGGATCCAAGTTGGATTCCCCAGTACTCAAGTAAGCCAGATGCACAAGGAGGAACATGCATCTGGAATTTGTTTGCCTGAAGGCCCTAGTGCACCCTTTCTCTTTCTCTCTCTCTGTCTTTTTCTCTGTCTAATATAAAATGAAAATGAAAGAGAATATATTACAAAGGAGATTAATATCCATTGAGTTAATTTTCTTGGGGCAACATAAGAAATCCTTCAACCCAAGATAGGAAATGGAGAAACCAATGATTCCATCCATGTCTAGCTTTGTGAACTAATGCATTTACTGCAGTTACTTACAGAAGCACATGTGACTTGGAAGCAGCTGTCACTGTCACTGCATAGCTCCGTGACTCCGAGAAGCTGCATATCTGGAGTTCCAAACCCTAGTCAACCATCTGTCTACTGTCCAATCTCACAACCATCAAGACCACATGAAGATGGGGCTAGACATGACTGTGGCTGGATTCTCAGCTGAGGGTCTGATGACCATCCTTTCATATAAGAGAGAATGTTGATAGGCCTGTTATCTTGAAGATCATAGCTGTTCTGATTCAAGATGGCAGTGGTCAATCATCCTCAGAGGACAGAAATCCACTACAGTCTCAATGTGTTGTCACTTACTTCTCACCTAAAGATCTGTTGCTAATGCCTTTACCTGAGTATCTTGTCATCAACTCATACACCATATGGGAAAAAAAATGTTCTCTGTTGGAGCAAACTTGATTTTTGTAGTTTTTTTTAAAAAATATTTTATTTATTTACTTATTTAAGAGAGAGGAGATAGAGAGAAGGGGGGAGGGAGAAGGAGAGGAAGATACACACAGAGAGAAGACTGAAGGAAAACTAGAGCTTCCAGCTACTGCAAATGAACTGCAGACACATGTGTCTCCTTGTCATATGACTTATGTGGGTAGTAAGGAATTGATCCTGGGTCTTAACTTAGCATCTTAACTGCTAAGACATATCTACAGACCTGTTTGTAATTTTTTGATGTACAGTCTCATCCTATCTGAGGCTTACCTGATCTAGCATCACTCTATAGTTCCAGGTTGGCTTTTGATATGGGAATTCAAGTTTGGGGTTGAGAGCAACAGGAAATTTCTCTGTGTTTGAGTGGGCAATAACTCAGAGGTTAGGGTGGCTGAAGATCAAGGCACATGAAATTTCCACAAGGTCAGTGGCCTATGGGTTCTGGTCTTATGAATTGGCTGAAAAATATTCACAGACAAGAAAGAAGTAAGTTTAGAAAGATTTTATTATAGAGCTTATAGAGTGCCAGGCTCCCCCAGCAGGTAGTGCTGAGGAAGGACCAGGCCTGCTGGTTCCTCCCAAGGTGCAGAGGAGGAGGGTGAGTGTCCACTTCCAGGAACACATCATCAAGCTTCGAGTCGCATCAAAGCAGGAACTCATTTTATTATAACAGGCAGTTGGTTATATAGTGTTGAGAACGAGGGTGGGGATTTTAGGATGGGGTTAGATGTAAGGACCAATAGCATACCATGACTTTTGAGATGATTGGTTTTGAGCATGTGCAAGAGAACTCTAACTTCCTACATGGAAGTAGCAGGCAGAAGGCCATTTAGTGTCCTGCTGAGTGATAGCTGGCCAGAGACAGGTCGCCAAACTTTAGCTAGGATCAGGAATTTCCACTGGGCCTTGTGTCCAGGCCTCTCAAGGCCCAACATCTACCTCTTGTTTTTGTGAAAGCATTAGCATGGCCCCTGTCTTAGGTTGTCCCCCTCAGGGGATCTTACTGGTCACTGGGAACCATGTGTTTAGCTCACTGAGAACCCCCTCCTTCATGGCCTGTCTTAGGTTGTCTCAGTCAGTTTGAGATCTTACCTGTCATCAGTTACATGGAGGGCTGAGGAGGTGGCAGTGGAACATATGAGGAAATTAATTCCTGAGTTACCAGGCTGTGGTAATGTATCTCAACCTGATGAAGCTTTATTGCCTCTAGCCACTAGTGAATGAATTGTGTAATTTTGTTAATTACACAAGGCCTGACAGTGAAGATAAGGAAAAGAAGAAGGAGAGGCCCAAGTAGAGGGAGGAGGTAGGATAAGAAGCCATGAAGGCCTGTCCATGGTGAATTGTCCTGGAGGTCCCACCATCTCTTCTTCAAGTCCTCTTGAAGTCTTTTGATCTTGCTTGAATGATTCCCAATCTATTGGCATAGAAACAGCATTTTTCCTGTAAAAACAAGCATATGCCTCCATTTTGGCTGTTAATAGGTCTATTCCCTTCCTGTTTTGTAGGACTCTCTCAGCCAGGAAATCTAGCTGGATATCAAAGATAGTGCTGGACACAGCTTTTATATCACTGATCAACTGTAGAGAGAGTTTTTTGTAGAGATGGGCTGCCATACCCATCCCGGCTGTCCCAGTTGCCAAGCCTGTGGTTATTCCCAACCCAAAAAGTAAAGGTATCATTTGTACAGCTCTCTTATGTCTCCCTCTAATATAATCAAGAGAGGGTATAGGGAGGCTTCATCTCCAGGAATGACATCCACATCTGGGATCAAGGTGGCTAGGGCCCAAAGACTTGTCCATGTGGTGGGCAGAAAGTCATAGGCCATCCTGCCCTCCCAAACAAAGACCATCTCAGGAGGTGGGCAATGCTGGACATTGGACTGAGTTGTAGTTGAGTTTCAAAAGGAATGGGCAATATGGCCCATGTCCACACTAGAATTTTCAGGGGCAGTTGGGGCCCAAATACAAGTTTTAGAAGTGGGCATTGGAAGGAGATGGACAGTAATAGGGAATGTAGCTGAGCAATCTTTTTGAGTAGTGGAGATATAATCAGTAACCACTGCTCGTGGCTGGGGTGGTCCCACTCGGAGACAGAGCCAACAGTCTTTTGCAAGAGATGGGTTTGTTTGATTAAGTAAGGCAAAAACTGATTGTAAAAGGGTCTCCATAAGGGGGTTGAGTTTTAGGTCTCCTCAGTCCTCAGGGAGGACTATAGGGTGATAGATAAGCTCTGGGTACTGGGTCAAAATAATTTGTTCAATTTATCTATTCACCTGTTTTTCTCTAACTTTATCTTGAACTCCTCCTCCATCTGAATAGCTGATGGGGGGCGGGGTTGAAAGTGCCAGCAAATTGTCTGGATTTTCCCACAAAACAGGGTACAGAGGCATATCCCATGCCACACTTCTCCCACACGCTAGTACCTCCAGAGGCCACTCTGGTCCTAACACCAGTTCAACTGGGTTTCCCATTCCTGGCACATTGTTGGGTAACAGTATAGCAAGCAGAATGCATTGTCTCATAAAAAGTGGTGCAAGGGCAGGGCCCTGGCTTGCCAACCGCTTGAGGTATAATTTTGGGTGTTTTTATGCATACCCACATGTTACTATGGGAGTGATATTGCTTTCTAGAAAAATCAGTGAAGTTATATGCTATTTTGTTTCCATAGTCAATCCTTTGGATTTGTTTTCCATTAAAAGGAAGTGTTTTATGGGTTCCTCCCTGACACTCACAAGGTTTTCCCATCTGTTTGGCCAAGATAGCTCTGGTGTCATTTGGATTTCCAAACCCTTCATCACTGGACAGAGTGAACGTTGATAGCATCAGGAAGAGTGATAGCACCCACATCTCCAATCACTTCTGGGGGGGGGGGGACAGAGGAACAATCCTCAGGGGAGAAAGACTCCCTGGAGGGGTGATTATCAGTGTCCCTTTGTTGGGGTAAATATTTGAGGTCCCTCACTGGTATTCAAATGGGTCTTTTTTCATCTTGAGGGAAGACACATCCAAACCCCTTCCCTGCTGTGAGGAGGTCCTCTCCAGGGCCCAGTCAATGGGTCTCTCCATTTGACCTTGATTGAGCTGTAAGTGACAGAGGATGACAATGTTTTTGAAATGGAGACTTTTTTTTTCATTTCTAGAAAAATTTAAAAATATTTTTAATTGAATAATGCTTTCTTTAGCTGATCATGGGGGCTAGTGATTCCCATTTTTATTGTAAATGTGATTTAAATGTTTGGTTATATCTTTCAATGATAGCTTGGCCTCGAGGTTTATATGGAATACGTGTGGCTTGTGTAATTTGTCACATCTGGAGGAAACTTGTAAAGTTTTAACTTACAAAGCAGGAGCCATTATCTGTTTTTCCTTCATTGGGCAGCCCAAGAGTGGCAAAACATTGAAGCATATAACTAATGGTGTGTTTAGATTTCTCCCTGGCATGTGCAAATGCCCAACAGGCATGGGAGAAAGTATCAACTGATAAAAAGATATATTTAAGTTTTCCAAAGGGGGAATAATAAGTAACATCAACTTGCCAAAGATGGCTGAGGTGAAGGCACTGAGGGTTACTCCCAGAAGTTTGGAGGGGGGGAACCTGGAGGAAGGGTTGGCAAGACTTGCATGTACTAATAATCTTTTTAAGATTTTTATTTGGTATTTGGGGTAATCTTTGTTTAAGGCCTCTGCAGTTTGTGTGGGTTAGGGAATGAAATTGGATAGCTTCTGAGACAGTGTGACGGTGAGCCACAGAAGGCAATTGATCGGCCAAGGTGTTTCCTTCAGACAGGAAACCTGGTAAATTCTGATGGCCTGAAAGGTGTTGTATGAAGATAGGGTGGACTCTCTATTTGAGCAGAGTGCAAGCCTGGAACATTAGGGGGGATATAGGGTTGGAATCAAGTCTAACATGAGCTTCAATAAGATTGGGCAGTAGGTTTACCACATAGAGGCTGTCAGAAAATAAGTTGAATGGCTTCTGAATAGTATGTAGAGCCAGAACAACTGCAAAAAGCTCTTTGTACTGTGCTGATCCCTCTATTTCCTGAGAGATAGACTTGATGGGCTCAGGTTTGACCCCCAATTTGAAGGGGGTATACACAACCAGGGAAGCCCCCAGTTGTTCCACATCTGTAAAGGCAATGAGGAAGTCAGGACTGGGTTAAAGTAGGAAAAGCCTGGGGGAGGGGGTCTCTGCTTTCTGCTTCTACCTAGAGAAGGAGCTTATCCACTTATGAGGGCCATAATGGCAGTCTATGGTGCCCAGGAACCCCTCAAGTGCCATAGCGACTCTTGTTTTATTTGTTTGGAGCCAAGTGAAATCAATTATCTTATATGGGGTAATAATGGAGTGAGGCTCGATACCAAAAAGTCTAATGGCAATTTCCCTTCCTTTAATGATAAAATCAGCTACTTGGCTACTTAAAGAATAGACCCTGGGGCCCCACCGATCAAGAGGTGAATCCACTGAATAAACTCACCCTTTAGAGCCAGCAGGGCAGTTGTCAGAATCTCCCCAGGGAAAAGGTAAAGGGAAAGAGGGAGATCAGGCTTGAATCATTTGAGATTGGAGTTATTTATGGCCTCCTGGACTCTATGAAGGATTTGTCAGTGCCCAAACTTTAGGATTACTTCAGATGAAAGATCAAGGCCCCTTAGGAGGTCAAACAAGGGGGATAATTCCTCACTGGTTAAAGGTATCATCCAGTTAATTTTACCCAAAAGTTTCTGGATTTGAGGCAAGGTGTAAAAATCCTGAATATAAAGTTGTGTTTTAACAGGTGAAACAGTATCTAGGGTAAGGATTGAGCCCAAGATCTTAAAGGGAGGCACAGTTTGAAATTTCTCAGGAGCTACTTTAAAGCTGTGAGTATGAAGGAGTGTTAGACATTGGTGGATAAGGTCCTGGAGTGTGGAGGAATCTAGGAACCCAAGATTAATATCATCCATGTAAATATAAAACAGGGTATTGGGGAGATTGATAAGAGAAGAGAAAACGGATGACAGGTAATATTGACAAATTGGTGGGCTATTAGCCATGCCCTGAGGTAAGACGGTCCACTCAAATCTCCTATCTCAGCCACAAAAGTTAGCAGTGGGTACAGAGAATGCAAATTTCTCCATGTCCTCTGGATGTAGGGGGGTAGAGAAGAAGGAATCTTT
Source organism: Jaculus jaculus (assembly GCF_020740685.1). Classification (NCBI taxonomy): domain Eukaryota; kingdom Metazoa; phylum Chordata; class Mammalia; order Rodentia; family Dipodidae; genus Jaculus; species Jaculus jaculus. The sequence continues at coordinate 320,521 of NC_059126.1, forward strand.
AATGTCAATGATAGTAAGATGGTATATACTGGGACTAGCTGGGATCCATGGGAGTCCCCTCTGGGAGGTTCTGAAGGGGATCATGCATTCATTGATCCTCCTTAAATCATGTGAAAATCTCTGGGACCCATTAGAATTTTTTATTGCAAAGACAGGAGAATTCCAGCGACTAGTGGAGGGAAGGATATGTCCGGCCTCCAACTGTTGATCAATAAGTATTTGGAGTTGGTATAACTTATAATAAGGGAGAGGCCACTGTTCCACCCATATAGGATACCACCATCTTCAGTGGATTCTAAACGGGGGGTGGGGGGTGGAGGGAGATGTGCAGTAGCCCTTAGAATTGGGGGTGCTCATTGGAGTACTTTTGCCTGAGTTGCTCAAAGGGTCATTTCTATAATTGGGATGACATTCCCTCCCTTCCTCAAGCTGTTGGTGATATTATACTTCTTCATCTATCAAATCATTACAAAAGGCCTTATGTGAGTAGTGATGAAGGCCTCGACATCTCCAAGGATGTCTTGCCCCAGTAAGTTAGCAGTTAGCCCAGTCACCAGAGGGGGGTGGGCTTCTCCCCTGCCCCCACCCAGGTCAGTCCAAGGGAGCCACATGGCAGCCTCCCAGGAGGTGGTCTGCCTGCCAACTTCCAGGATGGGAGGGCTGGGCACAAGCTGCCAGGAGGAGTGCACTTCCTTCCTTTCTCAGGATCATTCATTGTGCTCCAGTGTTGATGAGAGTTTGAATCTTTTATTGCCAATATTCAAAATAATTTTGGGACTAAGGTCAGGGACCAGAGGAACGGTCCAATGGACTTTGAAGGTCTCTTTCCCCTATTTAATGGGGTTGGAATGAGCCCTGGGAGGAGCTTAAAGGTTTTCTCTGTATGTCAAACTTTGATTGACACTCCCTAGCCCAATGAAACCCCTTCTTCCATTTAGGGCAGTGGGTGTGAGAGGTGTTAGTCATTCCCACAGAGGGCGGGGAAAGCTTTGTCTTGTTGGGGCACTCCTTTATAAAATGGCCCTCACCCCTTCACCTGAAACATGTTAATTTTTTAGGGTTTTAACTGTAATGCACAGATCATAGTAGCCAAATCTCTTTGTCTATTTTCCTGAAGGGCAGCAGCCATAGCTCTAGCCTGATGAGAGATAGTGCCAATGTCCTTGGTGGCTACAATCCATCTACTCATGGAGTTGTCCTGAAGACCTGCACAGGTGAGACAATAATTGGCTGTCATCTCTTCCCAAACTAATGTTCTAATAAACTGATCCCATAATGGCCCAGGGGGGAATTTTCTTTGGAGACTTTTTACACACTATCTATAAATGTAGCCAAGCCCTCAGATGGTTTTTGAGTAATACCTATAATGGGGAGTAGGGGAGTTCAGAGGGTCCCTCATCAAGCTTTTTCCATGCCGCCAAGCCCAGTGCCCTGATCTGGTGCCAGGTCAGGAATAGCCACCTGTTGAGTGCCTATAGCATATTGATCAGAGCAACCAGAGAACAACCCAAAAGTTATGGGCACAGGGGGCTGTTGACTTTGGTTTCACTCTGCCTGTATACAGCACTCATCTTGAAAAAAGGCACTCCACTTAATGTATACGGGACCCAACAAGATCGCCTTAACTAGATTTTTCTAATCTTGGGTTGTACAAGGTTGATGGGCAAGTCCCTATAACAGGGTCTCAGCCCACTGAGAGGTGGATCCATCTTCTGAGACTGTCTTTTTAAGCTCCTTAAGGTCCTGACCTTCCCATGAATACCAGGCAGCAGGGCCATTACCCCCAGGATTTAGATTGACAATGGAAAAGTAGTTTCATTTTCTGGCATCTTGGCAGCCAAATATGAAGAGGACACTTAGGGGGTCTGGAAAGGATTAGTCAATGGAGAAGGTGGGGGAGGTTCCTAGGAAGGCCAAGGAGCACTCCCAAAGGGACAGAGTGAGGGGTATAAGGATCCATCCATTTTTGGGGTTTTTAAAGCTGCATCTCCAGGAGGAGTAGCTGGATCAGGCTGTATACATTCTTTTCCTTTTTCCTCTGTCTTTTGTTTTTGTTTGGTTGGTCTTTGAGGGAAGCAGCTCTTAAGGGCTGAGATCATAGGGAGGACCCCTAAGAGGAGTATCTGACCCTTCTCCACATGTGCCAATGAACAAGGGCCTCCACCCTGTCCCAAGTGTCCCAATCAAAGAGATTTCCTTCTGGCAGCCATGGCGCCACCTTAAGAAGGCATTCCCAGGTCTGTTGAGCCGGATTATCAGTCAAATCAAGCCCTCTACTCTTCAGAAGTGTCCTGAGAGATTCTAAGGCAGGATTGGATTTAGAGGTAGACTCATAAACTCAGGAGAGGGATATCTATAAACCTAAGGCAATAGCAACCCACAGACACATGAGTACAACACAAACGATATGTGCTGTAGAATTAAGTTCAGATTAAGATCTGTGACAGTCAGATAAGTAAGTGTCCTTAGTGGACAGCTTGATCATACCAAACACAGTGTGGGTGGGAGCAGGTCTCCCCAGCAGATTTGCTTTATCTTCCGGGATAAGCCCTCAATCAAATGAGGGGGCAATACACCTCTAGTCTCTTCCAGGTCTGGCACACAGTGTGTCCACTAGGGACATATGACAAGATGGAAAATCAAAAAGAATCTCAACTTCTGAAAAAATGTGTGATATTTTTCCCTCCATAATGGGAATATAAACCAGACACAGAATAATATGAAAGTGGAGCTCTGTAAAGGTGGCCATGAGTCCAATTAGGCCCAATTAAAATACTGAATGGAAAGTCACTGGGTTCAAGAAGACTGTGGGATAAAAGAAGACAAAAGCTGACCTCTTCATTATTTCCACCATTGCTCGCCAGCTCTCCTAGTAGATGGCAGTTTCATGTTTCCAAATCAGAATACTTTGAGTCATACTTAACTATTTTTTTTTTTTTTCTTCTCACAGTGTCCATGTGATTAATCAGCAGCTCCTGCCTTCTCATTACAAAATGATTTCAGGACCTGGTCATTCCCTACCCCACCTTTACCATGGGCCAAGCCACCCATATTTTTCAATTGCCTTAATGTTAGCCTCTGAACTAGTTCTCCTAATTGACAACTGCTCCTTTCCCAATGTGCTTTTGTTCTCACAGGAGCCAGAATATCCTGTATATGTTTAAATCTGATTATGTTATTCCTTAAGATGTCCTGTGACTCCCTATATAATCATCCATATGGCCATGAATGACCTTCAACTTCTGATCTTCCTGCCTCCATCTTCCAAATGCTAGGATTGAAGGCGTACACCACCAGACTCTGATTTTGGATTGTGCTTAGGTCCTTTCACTTCCTAGGCAAACACTCTTCCAACTGAGCTGCATTTCTAGCCTCTGATTATATCACATCGTTGCAAACCTGCAGTGGTCTCTCTTTCAGTGAAAATCAATATCTTTACCATGAGATGACAACACCTTTGATGGTCTTGATCCTTGTAGCCTGTCTAATGTCACTTCCAGCAACTTTTTGCCTCTCGCTGAGTGTTCCTTAAGGCAGCTTACCTAACTAAGGCCATTTGCAATAGCATTTGTCTAGGCTTTAATTCTGACCCTCCTATTCTTTTTTACTGACGTGTGTGTAATATGGAGTATGTATGTTGAGATGAGTGTGGGAAGTGTCTTTGGGGTGCTCTGTACACACATCTGTCCTGGGGTTTCTGTGGTGACTGTTGAAGGGACCAAACTGATGCCATGAAAGGTTTCAGTAAGGTGCCACTCTAACTAGGCCTAAGTTTCCATTTCCCAGAGAGACAGGCAGAATTTATGGAAACAGCCGGCTCTGACATGTGGACAGGAAGATAGCAACTCAGAGGCTGAGACAGTTCCTAGACATGCCAAGATATGTCCCTTTGGTGCCTTCTACCCCAACCAATCAGAGATACACAACTAACTGTTGCTTGCCTAGCCAATCATTTTAAAGATTACGAAACCCACCTGAAATTCCCCTGGACCTAGCTGGCCAAAACCTTAGGATCAATCAAAAGAATACAAGAACAGTTACTGTTCAAATTAGCCAATCATGTTAGAAAAGACTAAGCCCACCAACATTCCTCTAGCAGTGCTTAAAAGAAGCCTGTGAGTATCTCTCATGGTCACCATTTTGTATGAGTGGTTGCCCCCCACATGCTAGCTGATTCTGAAGACTCAATGCTCTTTATTTTATTTGAGTCTAGGGTCTTTCTTCAGTGATTCTCAGACCCTTACAACTGTAATGGAACATTGGCATGTCCAGCTCCATCATTCCTCTGCTCTTTCTTGTTTTAAGCCAATTGTCATTTTTATTCAAGACATTGCCTATTTCTTTTTCATGATCATCGAAATTCCCTAGTGTCTGTTCCCCTTCTTGTTTGTGGTTACAGACTTCTGACTACAGCCATCTCTTTATGTGGATTTGAGCCCTGTTTCTTAGGTACCCTCAGGGCCTCGTGTTTGCTGAGGGCACTCACTTAAGCAGAAAGTGCACTTAATCAATCACTGAGCCATCTCGCCAGCCCCTGGCTAATGCTTTATTCTGAATGGTGCTCAAAGGACTCATGAGCACAGACACCTGCCCTTCTGTACCATTACCTTGACGTTGACCATAGGCACCCACTTCCTTCTTGCAGTCAACACCTGTGGACATGCTTGCTATGCCATATGGCGACACTTTGAGAAAGCTTGTCTCAGAGGTTTGTTAAGGTCAGATTTTGTTGTTGTTGTTCACTATCTTCAGCACATGGCTGCTTTGCCATTATAAGCCCCTTTTTATTTTAAAGACTGGCAGAGTTTGGAAATTTAAATCCTTTGTTTGACACTGGCATTTGTCTTTGTAACTATTCTTTGCACACTAGCACCAACTGTATCTTGTTTGCCTTTAGTCCCAGAGACCCTTAATTACAGAAATTTGCCCAGAGAAGCACGAAACCAAAATAATTGTATCAATGAAGTATGAAAATGCTAACAAACCTAATGACTTGGGGGTCTGTAATACACACGCCCTTCAAAATGTACCACCTCTTCAAAACTTGCGTGTGGGTAATGTGAGGGAAAATCAGGGATATCATAATTCATCCTAACAATTTCAATATGAGCCACTTATTTATGAGGCTGGGGTGTTTGATATTCACAAATTCCATCACGTGGTAGAACCCACGCTCAGTGTGAATTCCATAATGGACATTCTCATCCTGGTATTGTGTTCACTTGCCTCTGAAGAGGGCTGAACATCTGGGCAGGAAGCATCCCTTGGAAAGGCTTGGTTGGTGTTGGAGCAAGTGCAGAGGACCATTTCTATTTGGGGAACTGGGGATGGCTGGTGGTTAGAGCGCCTCTCCACTGCCCTGTGCACCCAACCCCCACCTTCAGGGCAAGGGAGAGACCATGAGACTGCACCTGTCACCAGCTTCTTCCTCCTGAAGAGAGGGACATGCCCTAGCACCTGGCACCTGGGCATCTCCTCAGCAGTCACTCTTAGGAGGTGTTCAGTGTTTAGTCACTATAGTCACCATCCATGTGGTCAGCAGCCTACCCAGATTCGCATGAGGCTGGCAGGTCCTTGGTGGTCACTCCTGTGTCCACGAAACCGAGGACATTCAAGTGATGGTTATACTCTGGCCCATGGTGATGGGGACAAAAGCAAAAGCACTGTTCCTGAGAGGACCCATTTCTTCCTCCTCCAAGTTCACATGGTTGTTTGGCAGAGTTCTTTTTCCCTTCCTCTCCTGGAAAATAATGGTTGTATGAGCAGTGTAGCTTGGAGTTGCTGGAATGAAAGACACAATGACATGATTTAGAAAGAAAGAACTGGCTGAGTAAATTGGCACTTAGCTTCAAAGTTTCCTCAATTGTAAGATAAAGCTTTTAGAGTGTGTGTGTGTGTGTGTGTGTGTGTACATCCGTGTGTATGCATGTATGTATGTATGTGTGTGTGGTGTGTGTGTGTGTGGGGGGGAACAGAGAGAGCCTCCTGCCACTGCTTATGAAATGCACCAATTTATACATTTGGCTTTATGTGAGTACTAGGAAATTGAGCCACGGCTGGGTCAACAGCTTTTACTAGAAGGCTCACTTAAGAATTAAGCCCTCTCCCTAGACCAAGATAAGCCTTGAAAGTCATCTTCTGAACATGTATGTGACGGCAGAAATTTAAGTACTTTATTATGCTAGTTTTTAGTAGCAACTCCATCTGCCATTTTCACATGGAAATGGCCTTATTGTGTAAGGGAAAATAAATTCTGATCAGATTTCCACGTGTGGTTCTGTTAACCTTCCTGTCATCTTGATTAGGTATTGGATTATAGCACCGTATGTGAGACCAGCTGGGGCTGAGGAGGAAGCTACAGTCACCGTGGAAGCGGCTCCTGTGCTCACTTCCTGTCACAGGCACATTTTCTAACCTTGACAGTCACCCAGCAGCAGCCACAGGGAAGACTGCTTACAGGCATGGTCAAATAGTTCACATTGCCATTTACTTGTTAGCATGGCCTGCACTGCTTCTTCTTCCCTCTTTAGTTCATTTGCAGTTTTAGCAACCCCAGAGCCTAGTCTGCATCCTCTTCCATCAGACAGGTGGTCTGTGCTCCTTCCTAGCAGTTCCAATAAAGTGGTTCTTCAGCTGTATGAGTCCAGAGTCCAGGGAGAATCTGTACCCGATGTCTGGTCTATTGCCTTGGGAGTCCTGTGTTTCATAATTTAGCATATCTCACAGCATCTCTTCACTCTCCGTCAAGCATGCTTGACCTAATGTCAAAGGTATGGAGGTGGAGACTACACACAAACATGGACTTTGTGGAGTCACACACTTATATTGCCATGCTGTGGTCTGTGGGTCCACAAGTACTCCTTCTGAGGTGAACGAGATCTCAACCAGAAACGTTTGCCTCTGTGCTAGAGAACTTTCTGTAGTTACTTTTGCTCATATCACCCAGAGCCAGCTGCTCACCTGGCTAGGGTTGGGCTGATCTGGGCAGGCGTCTGCTCTTCGTGATCTCCTGCAATTAAAAGAAGTCTTCTGAAGGCAGCCACTGGGATCAAGACAGAGAAACAGCCCAAACACTCTTAGACATGTCAGACCTGCTGTACTTATGCACAACAGAAATGAAATGTCAGCCTGGGTAAAAGACTGTATCTCTTGATGAGAGAATGCACAAATTGTGTGACTGAGGGTGGAGCTGGGAGTAACCATTTCTTCACAGGCAAGAATGTTAAACTAAGCCATCTCTCCAGCACTCAGTCCAATTTATTTTATTTTTTATTTTAAGAATTTATTTTTTTATAAATTAGTTTTGTATTAGGCAAATACAGTCAGTTTGGTACCATTATTAGACTCATCTGTGACCTACCCCTTCCCCTTGGCCCCTCCTTGTTGAGGTATATGGGTCGTGCATTGTGGAGTTAGCCCACAGCTATTGGTATGATAAATGTCTCTGCATATCCTGACCCAACATGTGACTCTGACATTCTTTCCGCCCCCTCTTCCACAAAATTTCCCTGACACATGTTGGGTTCATTTTTGGTCTGCTTCAGTGCTGAGGTGTTGGGGGCCTCTGAGGCTCTGGCTCTCTGATTTTGTAGGAGTTGATTTTTCTCTGTGTTGGTCTCCTTCCCCTTTGTGCTGGTATCTGGTTCACAGGAAAACATCACCCTTGCTTGTTTCACCAGTTGTCCTTAGTTTCAGTTGGGCATCTTTTGAGGTATGTTGGGGCAGCTCTCTCCTTAGGATCTGCATTTATCTGAAAAAGATAATCAGATTCTCCAACAGAGAGTAAGTTAGCACCCGGAAAATTGAGATAACGCTTTTTTATAGTGAGTTTGATAGGTGTAGGCCCTCTTGGACCCCATGATTGATGGTAGCTTGAAAATGGAAAGTGGACTTATGTTTGGATATGGTTCTGACTTGTTTCCCAGCTCCAGCTATGGGTCTCGTACCACTGAGGGAATCAGTTAGCTGAATCAAGAGCAGTTGGTTCCCCACCATGGCTGTGTGCCACTATTGCACTTGTGTGGGCATCACATCAGGTTATTTATTGCTAAGTAAGTTAGACCATGAATTGCTTGGACAGACATTGGTCATTTTCCCCCAGTCGTCCATGTAGCACCTTCTGGCACTAGACACGCTGCCCAAGTCCAATTTCTGATGACTGTATTTTCTTTTGCTGATAACGGGTAACAGTTTATCATAAGCCAAATTTCCATGGATGGATGAGATGGTTTTTAGATGCTCTAAAGGTTTTATTGTCTTTTTTGTCACACACCTCAAGTAAATTTTTTTAATTCATGATGATTTGAATGTGAATATGCTTCTATTAAGATGAGACACATTTTTTTAATGTTGTCAATATGGACTAGTCACTTTCATATCTTTGTTTTCCTAAATATGGCTTATTTATTTATCAGAAGTTTTTGTCTAAAAAGTACATACTTTGCCCTTCCTGCTCTCAATTCAGTAGACTACATACACACCTAACAAGTGGCTATTTGCTCTGGGCATATAAAGCCAATTCCTTCAAAATCTATGGTCATTCTATAGCAAGAAGATATGTGCTAAATGGAAAATAACTAGAGTTTTGGTCTACTTCACTATCTCTCTTTCTGTTAGAAGCATTTCTTCATTACTGTTTCCAGTTGCAGAAAAGTACCATTAATACAGAATCATAAAAATCTGCAGAAGTGTTTTAAATAAATGAATAATACATAAATACATACATACATATACATACATACACACACACACACACACATATCCATACATATATATACACACACACACATACATATCCATACATATGTGTATATTTATGTAATCACTGAGGTATCCAGGGATGCTTGCCTGTGGTAATAGGAAGAGAAAAATATTTTATTCCATCATTTCTGCCCATGTTGTTTTGAGTTTGAGTCTTTTACTAATAATGGGGTTTGCTGTTTTTAATAAGCCTGGATGATGCCTTGCTCTCTTCCCTTTTGTATCACTGGCCTTCCAGCGCACATGGCCACACTCCAATGTTTATATGGGGCCAGGGGATCCAAACCTGAGCACTCTCAGGCCTCACTAGTCCCTCATGCTGGCACAGGTAGCACACTTTATAGCTGATTTATCTCTCCAGACTTTACCCATCCTTTCCTTGCTGGAGAATAGACAGTGCTTCATGTCATCCTATAGGCCAAGGAGTTAAGGCACAAGAAGTCTGGCTAGGTAAATTAATCCAGTACAGTTTAGTATCTGAGTGCTTGCAAAAAGGTTTGGCCCCCAGACAGTAGGATGATGTGGTAGCTGTTCTTAGATGGCTACAATATGGGAATTAAATGTCAACCAAAGCATTTCTAGGCTCTTGTGTGGGCAAGAACTCAGGAACTAGTGTGCTGGATACTAACGGTCACACAAAACTTCCCCTGAATTAGTGCCCTTCCAGATTTATATCTTATGGATTTCAACAGATGAAACACACAGACCAGGGGATAAAATTTTAAAACAATTTGTTATAGACCTTATAGAGAAAGAGGTTTACAGAGCTTAAGAAAAGAAAATGATACATAGTTCCTACCAAGCAGGAAGGGTTTCCTGGAAATGGAAAATCTTCTCTTACAGATCAACAGTGGAGTCTCTAAAATATTTTTATTGATAACTTCCATCATTATAAACGATAAACCATGATAATTCTCTCCCCTCTCCAACTTCCCCCTTCACCAATCCAGTCTCCATCATATCTCCTCCCCTCTCAACTGGTCTCTCCTTTATTTTGATGTCTGGGGTCTTTTACAAGACTTTTCTGAGCACTTCAGCCTAGAAACCAAGTTTCCAGGAAGGAGATCAGGTTGTCTGAGGAAGGTATCAATCCCTTTACATTCCTTTGTCTTCTAAGAAAGAAAGAGGTAAGACCAGAGGTACGCATTCACATTCTCAGGTGATATTTTAGGGGCAAAAGAAAAAAAAAAAAGGATATCCCCTATAGCCTCAATAAAATTCCTTGCTTGCACTTTGGAGTGGCCTTCTTACCTCTTAACTGTCTTAGCAAGATAAGACAAAGAGGAAAGCTGTTCCTTTCCAAGTGAAGTCCCATCCAACATGACACACTACAGGCGACATATTCACAATTTGCCTGAATTCTTGCAAAATTCTTTGTGTACTTTTGAAGCAGATTTAGATTTCTTTTAAAATAGTGAGACACTCTGTTGGATTCAGAAGAATGAAAATACCCCTGGTGTATTTCTAACAAGACTTCCACACGTTACAGGCCAAAGGAGGTATTAGATCAGGAAGGGGACTGTGGGAGAAGCATAGCACCACACACCCAGAGGATGGGAGATGGGTTGGAAAGGAATAGCGGCTTGTAGCACACAGACATGGTGAGTGTTGAGCAACATTCAGGTCCTCTGCACCACCTGCCTAGTAGAGATGTAAGTGGGTTAGGAAACCTGACCTAAGTCACAATCATACACATGTTACTCATGTGTTCTCATTTCAGTATTTCCATTCTAGAAGCCATTCCCATGAGATATCGCCTACAAAGTACTACACACACCTAGAGTTAACCTTTTGCCTTATGCTCTATGTGTTTTTTTCAAGATGTTTATCATGTGCATGCATGAGCATATATGTTCATATATGTATATGGATGCATAAAAGTGAGTGTGGAGGCCAAGTGTGGATACCTATCTCTCTTCATCCTATTTTTCTTTTCTTGTTTTGAGACAGAGTCTTGAACAAAACCTAGAGCTACAACTTGGGCTAGACGAACTAGCCAGCAAGCCCAGAGCCCATTTTGTCTTGTTGTGACTGGGATTACAGGCACTCACTACCATGCCCATTATTTTACACGGTTGAGGTGAATCTGAACTCGGGTCTTCATGTTTTTACACAGGAAGCACTGTAACCCCTATGCAATCCTCCCCTCCCCCTGTGCATTTTTCAATCACATGAACTACAATTTGTCAGCACATTTGATAATCTGTCATACAGACAGCAGGTCTTTGGCCTTTTGTCCTCATCAGCTAGACCAATATACACAGCGTTGAGTGCAACGGACTCACCCACAAAGGCCCACTCTCCGCTCAAGGATGAGAATCTCTTAGGTTTACAGTTAAATTTGTTTTAAATGTATAAACATATATTTACTTACTTTTAAACAGAAAAGAGAGGTGGTAGCAGTCATGGGTACTCCAAGGTTTCATGCCACTGCAAATTAACTGTTTTGTGTTTTTGGTTTTAGGTGGGTATTTTATGTGAGAACTAAACCACTGCTGGCAAGATTTGCAAACAAATGTCTTTAACCACAGAGACATCTCCCAACCTCTATTTAAATCTTTGCATTTAATGTGTCTTGTGAAGCAGTAACTTGTATTGATAAGCACTTTGGAAACAGAATGTTGTGGTAATGTGGAATCATAGGTATTGATGCAGAGTAATCAGCTCCTCTTGGTATTTCTCAGAAAAAATACTTTCTTAGCAACAGAAAAATTTCCTTCTAAGTCCATATACTTAAATTGTTCTTCAAATAATTGGCAGTTATTTAAAAATAAGCTATAGGGGCTCCAAAGCCTAACTATCAGGTTCAATTTCCTAGTACCCACTTAAATCCAGATGCACAAATTGGTACATACATCTAGAGTTTGTCTGCAGTGGCTAAAGGCCCTGGTAGTCCAATTATTATTTAATCTCAGTCTCTCTCTCTCTCTCTCTCTCTCTCTCTCTCTCTCTCTCTCTCTTCCTCTTTCCCTCTCCCTCTGCTTTCAAATAATAAATAAATAAACTTAAATAACTTAGAAAATCAAGAAAATGCAATGCTTCGTATATTTGGGTTCTATTTTGCTTTTAGAATAAAATTCCTTATACATTTTCTTTATGGTGTTTGTCTTAGGTTTCTAAAGACTTTTCAGTTGGCTGTAGATGGCATAGTACAGCTGGGAGCATTGGATACAATATCTTTCATGAGAAAAGCATAAGCTATGCAAGTTGATTTACTAAGAATTTGCTCTGAAACTGCTATTTTTTAAAACGATTTTTATTTATTGACTTATTTGATGCAGAGAAAAGTAGAGAGTGAGAATGGGCATGCCCGGGACTCTTGCCACTGCAAAAGAGCTCCAGATGCATGTGCACCCATGTGTATCTGTCTTATCTGTGACCTGGAGAATTGAATGTGGCTCCTTAGGCTTCGCAGGCAAGGGCCATAACTGCTAATCCCTCTTCTAGCCCAGAAATGGGTAATTTTTTTTTTGAGGAAGAAGTACAATAAGATTAAAAACAAAGCTGGGTTTGGTGGCACACACCTTTAATTCCAGCATTCGGGAGGCACAGGTAGGAGGATCGCCATGAGTTCAAGGCCACCCTGAGACTCCATAGTGAATTCCAGGTCAGCCTGGGCTAGAGTGAGACCCTACCTTGAAAAACCAAAAAATAAAAATAAAAAAAAAAAAAGATTAGAAGCAAATAGGGTTGGCCAGATTGCTCACTGGTTAAAGGCCCTTGATGCACTGGGTTCAATCTCTAGCCACATGCCAAAATCAGGCCTTCATTTGCAGTGGCAAAAGAACCACACACACATGCACCACACATAGAAATAAATAAATAAACAAATCCTCAAACTCCAGGTAGCTATATGACACAAAGACCATACTGTAGCTCTGCAGAAAATCAACACTAACACCCCAGCAATCAAGACACCATGAAAAGGAGACACTGCTGCCCAACACTGCTGATAGAGGATGCAGTTGATGAAAAGGATCATGAGAAGGCATAGGTCAGGAATATGAGCTGCAGTGTTAGATAAGTCTTGTGTTATTTCCTAGGTCTGTTATCACTAAGAACGCTTGTAACATTGGGAAAGTAGCTTAAGTTATAAACATTCTTCTTCTTTTGGAAAACCTGTCTTCTGTTTATTTTCTTCATAGCTTATTACAAATAGGGAATAAAATACATATCTGCAAAATACATTACTGAATACAGGGATTCCATAGGCAGAAACCACTTTTGTGATTAATAAAATAAAAGGAACTGTGTTCAATCACACTTACAAGAAATACCTAAATATATCAATAGTAAATAATGATACTGGCAGATATTTTGGTTAGTATGCTCCCTGCATTTCTTATGCAATGCTTACAATAGTTTCTGAGACATTTTATTTTTGTAAGACAAGACAAAGATTCATAAAGGAATCTTAAGTTTTCCAAAGTTTCATGACTAGTATGCACTTGGATTTAAACAACACATGTTTTAGTACAGAGTCAGGGTTACATTTTGTTTTGTAGAACTTGAGTGCCATTGCTGATATGTTAATACCTAGCCAACCTTAAGACTTGAAGTCAATTTTCACTATAATAAATTAAAATTTAATATTAAATAAATAATCATTTATTTAAAGTAACATTTCACAAACTCAGGTTTGAATAGGCTTTTCCATATTCTGGAATCACAGTTAGAGATGGCCTGCTTGTTGCTCTGTCTGATCTCATCAGTTCAGACACCAGAAGGAAAATCTGGCCACAGTATTCAAAGCACTTCTCTGGAGAGGTCTCCCTGCCACAATGCTTTTAGTCTTCTAGAAAGAATACTTGTCCCATCAGACAGATCTGGGAAGTGAGGGTGAGTATAAGGTGTCTGTTAGACCAAGAGAGAGATGATGAAACAAAAGAAAAGAGGAAGAAGGCACACTAACACTGACTCCTGCTCAACAGTAAAAACTTCACGTAGCCAGGCATGGTGGCACAGCACTGTGGGTTCCTAGGTCCTTGCTCTTGGGCCAGCTGCAGTTCCCCCGCTCTGCAAGGGCAACCAGGCAACAAGGGAGGGTAAGCGAAACAAAGTAAAGGATTTTGGGGAGGAGTTTGGGGTCTCAGTTTATTGTCAGTGAAATTGGTTTATAAGCATCTGAGGGTGGGGGGAGGATCCAAAGAGGACTACAATTATAAGATTCCCATGTGAACAGGCATTCCAGCAAGTAGGCCATGGCAAGGGGTTCATGTGATACAGGACCTCAGGAGGATGCACTGTGTGAAGGCTGATAAAGAGTTTCCTAGGCAACTGGCCAAAAGTTACAGTTCTATGGGCAGAGCCTAAGTTCAGGTATGCTGGACTTGGAGGTCCTTAGCCATGCCTTTAAGCTCTTGATGGCTCCAGACTATGCCCGGCAGTGCTGGACACAGTACCTGGGAAGTAGGAGTAGGAGGACAAAGAGTTCAAGGCCAGCCTCAGCTCCTTAGAGTTGGAGGCTAGCGTGAGACACGTAAGTCTCTGTCTCCAAATTAAATACAAGCAAAAAAAAAAAAAAAAAAAAAAAAAAAACAACAACAAAAAAAAAAACAAGGACTGTACTCTAAATTCAAATTCAAATTCAAAAAAAATTCCAAAAATCAAGAAACCAAACTGACTCCATGCAGAGCTACTGGCAAAAGAAAAAACAGCTAGTATAACTATTTCAGCTATCAAGATTCTTCAAAAATCAATAATGTGCTAGAAGAAAATAGTATACATGTTCAACTTGAAATAATCTAAAATAGCCTTTTAAGTTATTATTAATACTTGTAGCTGAGAATTGTAAATGTAAGTAAATAAAGCAAATAACCAGAGATGGTGGAGGCGGCTCAGCCAGTAAAGGGCTTGCCACACAAACATGAACACCGGAGTTGGAATTCCCACCACCCACATGAAAACCTGAGAGCTCTGCATGTGTGATCCCAGCATCCCAGCTGGGAGGTGGAAACAGGAGGATCCCTGAACTTGCTGGATGGCTACTGTAGCTGAGTCAGCAAGTGCCAGAGTCAGTGAGAGACCTTTTCTCAAACAACAACAACAAAAAAAGATAATGTAGAAAATAGGTGTAAAACACACCCACCCTCTGGCCTCCACATGCACTCACATATATGTACATGTACACACACAAAAACACACATGAGCATCCTAGACATAGACATGCTAAAGATGAGAAAAACAAAAAGGAAATGAGAAAAAAATA